>NC_091876.1:5365895-5680319 GCF_019399895.1 Cardiocondyla obscurior
CGAACTATGGCGGCGGAGCAGCGAATAATGGTGTAATTAAATGCCGCAGAACCGCGACCGCTTTGCAAAACCGCAACCGATTGATTTACAGTAGTCTATGGACAGTCCACGAGCCGCAAAACGAGTCCTAAGAATTTATTCCCGCCATGTACAGTGTGCCTCAATTATCGCCATTCTCATGCATATAAATTTCTCAACTAAAGTAATATTGATATTTAAATATAAATATTAATAGTTTACCATCAGCAAAACTTTAAACAAAAAAAAAAAAGAAAATTAAAGGTAGCGACAAATTAACTTCAGCCTACAGAAGAATAAATATTCATATTAACGAATGCGAATCGTACGGATAAAAAGAGAATTAATATCTTGAGAGACTGTTAATTTATATTTAACAAAATTCTTTAAAGGACAGTTGCTTAGGTATTTTCAGAAAATAAAATAACGTTTAAAAAAAAAAGAATGGACTACCCCCCCAAGTATATATCGTCGAACATTAATTTTAATTAGTCGGAGATTCCGTATAAGATGAAAAACGCAGCTGACGACAGTTCTGGGACACCGCGTGTATGCATCGCGCACTTGCAATTAACTGTTGACATTTACTCCACTTCGCGGCGCTCTCTTTTTTCACCGGTGCGAGTCCTTCGACTCGCCGTCTTTTCCTCTTTTTTTTTTTTTTTTTTTTTAAATCTTTTTTTCCGCCATTTCTTTCCCTCCGCCGCGAAAAGGAAAGGGAAGGCCGAGACGGCAAGTGCGTGTAAACACGCACACGTAGCTACGCATAGATACGTCAAAGAGAAACGAGTTCGTGTGTCTCGGGGACGCGAATTACCTGTTTTACGCGCCGACTGGAACTCCTTGAGAAGTTCGCTCGAGTTTTCGCGTAACGCATGCGAGAGTCCAAACGTCAGTGGTGCCGAACGGGACCGGTTTGCGGAAAGAAACTTTCGTACTTTTCCCCCAATTGTTTCCCACCCAGCTATACGCGGATTAATCGGGCAACATTTAACTTTCATATTATACTTTTAACAATCCGCTTTGAGATTCGCATTAACGGTGATACGCGAACGTACAAGCGACCGACGCGAATTAATCTCTCCTTGACAATTATAAGAATTCAAGGGCGATCATAAAAAAGGGAAAAAGAAAAGCAAAATTAATTCATTAACCTAATTGATATGCTGAAATATTTCTCCGCTTCGTGTTAACGCACGCCCACTTTCCGATCGGAAACTCGCTCTTGCACGAGTTTTCACGCGCTCGCGACGCGAGAGGCTCGCGAAGGGATCGGGAGACAGGGGTTGTAACGAACGGGCGAGTGGTTGTAACATCGTATCCGAGGACTCGGTCGGAAGACCCGATACCGGGCGTGGTAATGGCCCCGATAAGAAACGATAACTCGTACGCCAGCGACAGTGAGCTACGGCTACATCGTGCCCGATGTAGTAATTCATCTGAAAGATGGCACCGGGAGACGTTGCGCGATTAATTGCCACGATTAACAGTAATTAATAGAGTTGCTCTGGTAAGCGTGAGCAAGTGCCGTTCCCGTCGTACGTGCGATTTCTTTCCGCGGGGCGGCAGGTATGCGCGCACCTTGCGCGAAACGTGTTTCGCGTACACGCAATCGTGATGTTCGAGAATATCGATACCTACTTTTCACGTAATCACGTACGCGCGCATGCGAGTATTATTGCGCAACGCTTTGATCGTCGGCTCGAAAATATTAAATCCTTTCGCGTAGCCGATCGGAAAAATATCAACATATTTTATCAAATAAAGTATGTATGAAAATGTCAATGCTTTCATTCAAATGACGGCTATAAAAGAACGCAATAAGTTAAGAAAATGACTTTCGGTTCCCTCATACGTTTGCGTACGCAGTCACATACGCGATCTTTAAATATTATAAATCTATCGAACGTAAGTACTTCGAGACTTTTAACGGTATCACATGAAGATTAACAATCTAACCCTCTAAAAAAAAAAAAAAAAAAAAAAAAAAGAAATTAATGTATTTAAGATAATGCATCAAAAGCTCGTCTTACAAAACGATCTCCTCTGCAGGTTTAACCAGACATTGAAATATTAAACGAATACGCAATCTTGTTTCGAACGGAAAGAAATTATGAGATCGGGCGGCGAGATTATTCTACCAGAATTCACGAAATAAATTTCAAAGTGGCTATGCAGGAAACAGTAAATGCGTGTAATACGCCGTAATGTCCACATCCTTTCTTGTACTTCCTTAGAATTGGTGTTCACTGGGTTTCGCATGGTAATTCACGCGGTGCACGGGATACGGCCGCAGAGGTCAACGGCGGTATAAATAACCGACGATCATTATACTCTCTCGAGGAATCCCCTCGTGCGCGCTCGCGCTCGCTCGCACACGCAACGCGTGTGTGCGTTCTCATTCGCGCGCCACGGTGTCCTCGCTGTTGGCGCATGTATAATTTCTCATTATGCAAATCCACGGTGGACTGTCCACGTGCGTGCGTGGTTACCGGCACGCCGGCGACGAACATTACGAGATCATACGTGTCGGCACTTCCGTGCTATCGAGCGGCGGCGGCGGCGGCGGCGCCCGTGCGCCGTTTCTGCGTTTTACAAAGGTCCCACGCGGCACGGCCGTGTTCGGGCTCGCCCCGCCACCGGTATTCCGCATGCAGAATTAATGGGCCCACGATTTAATAAGCGACTCCTTCGCGTCGTCGGTCTTAAACGTCTCCCCGGGACATGACAATTAGCACGAGATATAATTACGGATAATGAGATCGAGGGGGAGGGTAAAGGGGGAGGGAAGGGGACCCTGCGCGGTAAAACCGGGTTCGTGTATCAGACATCTTTTAAATTAATCGAAATGGCGATTTTGAATTACCATATTATGCGGCATTAACGCGAGGCAGGCACGGACGAGAAAAAGAAACGATTTCGTGGTCATATACGGTATAAAAGTTCACCGTCCAGCGCGAAAATTAATGAACGTCAATTTTCCACGGCAACATTGTATTTTTCAGCGATCCGTTACCGAGATAAACGTTATCGGTGTGTCGAAAATAATTATCGCGGTGTATAATTAAGGCTCGCGCTGTATAATTATAATTCATTATATAATTACGGCGAGCTATTAACCGTTAATTATTATTGGTTCGTCATTCGATAAACTGCGATATATCAAGTTTCTTTGCGATCGTGCTCGTGGTGGTACGTATGTATCTAGACACCGGCGTATCGATACTCGCACTTCCGACATCTATTCGGTCGCGCAAGTATCGGCAGAAATCCGAGAAAGTAGTCGGACATTTAATATATATACGACATTATTTTTTGTAACACGAGTTGATTGTTGGATAAAGGTGTTTCCTTACCCGATGCGGAAACTATGACATTATAGAATACGTAATTTAATCCAGAAGATTATACAAATAACACATAGCTACATTTACAAAAATAAAATTAAAAAAATATATTAATAAAATTATTACGAGATAATATAAATATTTGTTGAAGCTTAACGTGCAATTAACCGTTTGGTTAATTTTTATTTTATATGCGACATTCCGAAGGTAGAAGACTAACGAAGAAGATAAAACGTAAAGTCCGTTGTACAGCTATAAATTAATAGTCGCATATGTCCCTGCGGTTTTCGAAGTAATAATTAAGTATATTTACGATCAATCTAACACCGCGTTCATTAAGAGATGTGAAATTGTCTGTTAACTAAGTTGAGTCGGTCATTAATACGTAGGTACGTTCTTTTTATGTCGACAAACATAAAGAAATTTCTAAATTACGTGGCTAATATTATTCTTTTTTCTTGTTCCAGGTGAGTGATCTAACGTGACGAGCATGGGTTTAACGGCGAGCAAATACTTTTTTAATTATCAAAAACCGATCCTGTCGTTTCTGTAAGTCAATTATTATTTCAACGAATTTATTGCGTTATTTCAATCCGTTCTATTATATACGGAACGAGGGAATATAATTATTAAATGTCATATTATTAAATACCATAAAAAAGCGCCGAGGAGTCCTAGAGACATTTTTCGATAAAAAAATATAATATCGAGACGTCGCGGTATCTCTCACCGTTTCTGCGTCTCTCGCTGTTATTCGCTTTCTAAGGTACGGATACTTGTTACGTTTTATGCCAGCTCTCGGTTGTATATACAATGTATAAAATAAACCTCGGTAGTGGCTGTATGGTAACGTTCGCGCGCGATCGGATCGCGGAGACGAAGGAGAAGCGCGAAGTAGGTCGTCGGCGGCGCGTATCCTCGTTCCCGGGAATTTTAATCGTAACAGTTTCTTTGCCATTGCTCGGGCGCACGGGCTTTGACAGCTGTTTCTCTCTCATCCGCGGTGCGCGCTCACATATACGCGGGGCATCAACTTGTCCCGGGGTCCAGCGCGACAAGCGCTCTTCGGAGGCGACTCCATCTCGAGAGGAATGTCGCTCGCGGAGGCGCGTGGGTCTACAAAATATATATCAGTACGTGCCTTCGTCGGGCCCACGCTTTCTATCCCGGCGCGGATATACGCGTCGCACGCGCGGCGTCAGGGGCCTCTCCCGCGAGAGTTTCGCCTTGCAAAACCCGCCGCCGCATCTCGTCGCCGACGTAATCTTGCGTAAGCCAACCCCCCTCACCGGCCTCGTCGTCGTTTTCCCCGAAAGCGCGGAGGACGCGAGATTACGAAACTCGTCGAGGTGTCAACCTGTTCTGCCTTAACCCCAATTTCGAGCGACGAAACCCGTTTTCGCATTCCGCGTTCACTCTCTCGCAGCCTCGTCAATCATCAGGAGAGAGAGAAAGAGAGGAAAAAAAAAAAGAATAATAATAAAAGTGTAACGGTAATAACAGCGGCTAAAACATTGAGATGTTCTATGTAATTATAGCGCCATTTAAATTGTAAATTTGAATTGTAAATCTTCTTAATGCTCACCGCTTGGCATAATTAGCCTTAGGATCTTTTAAATATTTTGACGTTATCTGCCTTTACAACTTTATCTTCGATGATGCATTAAGCCCACGTGATGTAAGAGCGAAGCGCTCTCCCGTGGGGTTGCATTCGCAAATTAATGACTACGAATGGAATTCAAGACAGAGTTACGGCGATCGTTTAGGCATTTAATGAGGCATGACGGATGCGAGCTTCCAGGTTGGAATCGTTGCCTCCCACCGACACGCGCGAGTTCGGAATTGCCGGTTAATTAGAGATCATTAGACGATGAGCATAATTCCATCATTCGCAGCCGCTGAGACTTGAGCAATCGATACGCGCTCTCGTAAAAAAAAAAAAAGAAATTAAGAACAAAACGAAAAAAATTTTTTACTGCCGCCGCGGTGCTCGTTTTTCTACAGCCAACATCAATATCTTCCATGTATTCTCTTTTGCCGATAAATATCCGCGTAATAATAGAATTCAGAGATAACGTCTACGTAATTACACGAGTCACGAAAGACCTGCATCTTTATTGCTTGGAGCCGCACGATGATGCAGCCGATATCTCGGCTCGAATACACATTGCATTATTTAAAGCCAACAAAAGGAATTTACAATAACGCACGAGATCGATAAGATATTTTCGACAGAGAGTTTACAAAAATAATAACCTGATATATATTTTTATTTTACTTTATTTTATTTTATTTTATTTTATTTTATCTTATTTTATTTTATTCTTTTTCCAAGACTACCTCGCGTTCGTATAACATTTTGGCGTTAATAAAAATCACGTGCAATAAATGTTCAGATAAAATAAAATTTTCTTATCAAAAATTAATTCCTAAAATTAAGTAGAATAAACAGTCGACTGTTTAACGATAATCGATGGTCACGACGTCTAGACGTAATACTTTCGCCTTCGCGTACCGATACGATAGCCAAAGAAGGAAACAAAGAATCCTGACGTTTTCATTTGGAGACAAATTAAAATCTCGAGATGACTTGGGCCGCTGCAGGTGAGAAGGCTACGCTTCCAAGGCAAGCGGAGTGAGAGTGAATTCGAAAGCGAAAGCGGTCGGGTTCGCCACATTTTGTTATTGCGCGCCTGCCAATAGGTATTACAACCGAATCGACCTTTTCACGAGAAGTACCGCGAAATAATCTCAAGCGTGAAAGAATGAACGACGCGATGAACAGTCCGATATATGTTTCTCTTATTAGCGCATCTGAAGACGAGTCATGAATTCTGAGCGCAACGAAATAAGCTCACTCTCAAAGTAAAATATATTTGCTAGGAAACTCATACATTTACATCTTTCGTAACACCTTTTAAATAAAAAAAAAAAAAAAAGAAATAAATAAAATAAAATAAAATTCGAATTAAAGAAAAAGAAAAACGTGAAAGAAAAATTACGACTATTACGCTAAGTGTGTCTGGTAATAAACGAGTAATTAACACACTTGTTGTGATTTTTAATCACGTCGCAACATCATTTATTGAGGTGCAATCCGCACTTGCTTGCAAACTCCGTAGTTAACGCGCGATAAAATGCATTAAGACACAGAGGGCAGAGATGGAAGCTGATTGCCACACGCACGAATACCATCCGTTATGGCTCCGCGAGATGTATCCTATTTCGCAAGAGGCACCCATATATTGTACGAAGATCTCAGCACGGTGGCTAGCGGATACGCGGATTCAAATACCGTGCGAATGCCAGATTCGGTAATCGTCCCGGCGGCGATTCGAGAGATACGTCTGCTCGAAGAACGAAAGTCTCAATCGCCGATTGTATCTCGTCGGCATAATTCGATTGTACACACGACGGTATAACGCGGACTCGGGATTCATCCGCGTTACGTTATCGGCGGACCTGTCTATCCCGCGGTGGAAAGGCTTTTTCTCGTTCGCGAGCGAAACTGGTTTCCACGGAAGATCCATAGACGCGCCCGCACGGACACGCCGATTCCGCGTTTTCCTACGTACAAAAACCCTCGGCGGAATATTTAATAAACTCGAGGCGATTTTATCTCTTCCATTGAGCCACTCTTTGCATATTCATTTTGCAAATATCTAGCGCGCAAACTTTCCCTCCTCTCCCCCCCCTATTTTCAATCGTTCCGTATCAATTATTTTATTGCAGTTAATAATACTCTTCCAATTACCCGGAGAGTATTAACGCGGCGGTGCGAAAAAGTTTCCACGGAACCCGTTGTGAAATCCAAAAGATTCGTTAATGGGGCATATGTAAAGGGACCGGCGCGTATCGCGAGCGCATTCGTGCGCATTTACGCCGCGCGGAGGAGTATTGGTTAGTCAGGACGATTGCTTGGCTTGTTATTAATCTTAATTGCCATCTAGAGGCTGCCAATTAACAACGCCTGTCACTTGTTTTTCCTCGACGGCCACGCTCTCGATCCCCGGCAGAGGGTGTCCCAACCGTCCTCCACCCCGCCTCCCTTCCCTCCCCCCTATTTATCCCCCTACGCGCGATAGCCGGGAATTTTTGTTTCTCCTTTTCGGCGGCGTATCGGCATTCTGTAATTATCGGCCGCCTATGGAAAGTATAATTATTCGAGAAAGGGAGAGTACCTCGGCAGCCTGGTCAAGTTAGAGTTACATTATCGCTCACCCGGTACTTAAATGCGCCTAATGGCACGGATCAAGGTAGACGAAAATATGATTCCCGAGATTAACTGTTATAAAACTCTTTCGACGATGCGTTTTTCACCAGACATTGTAACGCGCGTTTGAAACGATTGGATTTTATCGCAGCCGTCATTGTCAAATTATTGCCATCGCAATAAAAACTTTTCGAAAAAAAATAGAAGAGCACGTTGTTTAAAATTATAATTATATTTATAATATTGTAATATAAATTATTATATTATTTATTACAATTATAATTATGTCATTACTATTTGTTAAATTTATATCTGTTCTTCATCGAGTTCAGGAGATCAAGATTAATAAATTTAGTTTTAAACAACGTGTGAAAACTTCGTTCATTAGTCAAAGCTCGTGCTTCACGGGAGGTCGGCGGATAATGAAGTTTCCTGAAACCCGAGGAAACCGCGAAAGCATGGAAACGTCGTCGAGCATTAATTAACTAACACAAGTTTGCTGTTTTTTCTTTCTTTTCTTTTTTTCTTCCCCCCCGAAGACGTCGCGACATCCTGCACCATACGCAACGCATGCACGATCACGCACGCAAGGTATAATTTTAATAGCTTCTACCTTGTGTAAGAAGCACGCGCCAGATAACGATAACTTAACAGGACGTGTCACAAAACGCGTAAAATGGCCGTAACACAACGCGGTTAAATGTACAAAATTAGGTGAGCACGATGAATAAACGTAGCCGCGAAAGTGACAGAAAAAGACCCTCTATATTTGCACTCGGCTTAAAAAAGAAACGCTTAGTAAGCGTCTGCACGGTTTAACGATAAACAAATTCCCCCGATTCTATTGTGCGCTTTCTAAACCGAACTAATATGAAAGATGGGGGACTCCGCAAATTACGCGAATATCCCGTGTCGAATCCGGATCGTGACCGTACAATTCGCTCCGAGGATCTTTAATGGAGAACTAACGAGTTGCGGCAAACTTTCCAGCGACACACGATGAACGCTGGAAGACGATTTCCGCGGCGCATTAGCAATGTCTTTTATAATTGATTAGAAATATAGCGCGATGTGTACGTTGCGCTAAACACGACGATCGTTAACGTAACATTTCTGCGGAGCAGTTCTTTACTTTCGAGCGAGAGTCGTCTAATTTTACGACGCCGCGAGAAGCACCGCGTATATTACTCGTAGAAATCGCAGAGCTGATTTATAACCCCCGCGTGTGAAAATGCAATGTGTCACGTTATTGCAAAGGTGAAAACGGCCCGAGCCGAACGTAAAAGCGACAAGAGCGTAAAGTTCCGTTTAAAGAAACTGTTCGCGCCTTTCGGAATAAATACGTTTTCTATTTGCAGCGTTAATTTAATGTCGCCGATTTTAGAGATTCGCTGAAAGCCTGAATAGCGATCGAGAGTTCGATCTTAACGCACGGATACACGTCGAAGTATGGTCGGAGTAAAGTTTCGCAATGGGAAAGCTGATACGTTATTTATGATACGTTTCGCCGACAGTAGAAACAGCCCCGAGTGGTCAGACGCCGACGATAAGGGAAACCGGGTCGCGATGCCAAACGGCCCTATGGAGGTCGTTAATTGTCGATTACGCTATGATTTGCCGGATTGAAATTTAAGGCCCGCGGTGGACAACGAGGTCCCGTGCACAATCGGCCGGGCTACGACCGCGGCAACCGGTCGCGATGCCGATCGGAGCAAGGCCGTTTCGCGATCGGTGGAGCGCGTCGGCTACCAATGGAAATTCAGCGCAAGTTACGCTCACGTTTCGACGAGAGTGAATTCCCCCGGCAAAATCGAGAGTGGACACGGGCCGGTAAGCATAGCCGTCATAACTGTATACGCCGGCGAGGAACCGGGTCAAACCCGGAACGGCGCAGAAACGGAGAAGTCGGCGTGTGTGCATAGATATGATACGTCCGCCGCGTGGCCTCTGCGCGATACGATACCGTCGCGAGGTACCGTTGGCGGAGAAACTCTCCGCCCGAATGAAGCGCGGATGACGATGATCGATGCGCGATGGCTGGAATGTTCGAGCGTCCGCCGAAAAAGGTGATTGTTCTCAAACAGCTTTCGCTTTGAAGACGAATATATTATACAATCCTTTACACGACAAATATTAATATTTCACCTTACGTAATGTACGCACGCATACGTATACAATTTTTATTTTTATTACAAATGAAGCTGATGATTGAATTATTAGATTAAAAAAAAAATGTTTTTTTTAAGAATCCGTGTATCGCCAGTCAGGAGATTAAGCATTATTCAGTCATTAAATAATTATAAAAATGGGCGTTAGCTAATAGTTTCAAATTCACCGGCGTACTCGATTATACATTATCGCTGTATAAAATATTTAGAAGTTAAACGCATTTCCTCGATCTTAATCACGTATTCACTCCAATTTCCATTAAGATCAGTCATAAATCCGCGTTAATTCTTAATGCAATATATGAAAGGTATGATAAAGGGAGGCAATTATTCAGGCACTTCGAGTAACGTTTCAGTATTATTACATTTATTATTTATGCGCAAGAAAAAGAGAGGCAAGCCGAGGAGAGAAAGAACGAATTGAGCGAAGGGGGGAGGGAGGGGGGAGGGGGAGGGGGAACGAGGCGAACGCCGGGTAAAAGGAAGGCGTGGATCGTTACGGAGCGCGCGGCGGCCGCAGGCCTCGTAATTATAAATTCAGAAAAAAGGATAGCTGTAAAGGCCCGATTACCGCGGCCCGGTGTACCTGCGTGTGCGTACGTGTCTACGTATGCGCGAGCGCGCGAGGAAACGCGGATTCTAATTGACCACCTGCGATTGCACGGTGCCAGCCGCCGTTGCACGTCTTCATCCTCGCCGAGGCATGATACCCTATAGCCGCGCGCCACTCAGATCTTACGGCACATACGCAACGTACGCGATGTTATATTTATATTATAATACGTGGCGAACGAAACGCGGCGCGCGGGTGAAGGAAAAAAAAAAAAAGAAAAAAAGAGAGGAGGAAAAAGACGACGGATTTTGCGGACATCGCGCGTTATTTAAGACATCGCGAGCGAGGCACTGCGCGATAAAATAGCTCGGTTAGGGGTTTTAATTCCGCGTCGCGAGATTCTGGGACGACGCCGAGTCCTGTGGAGGATGCACACGGGGCGGCATGACCGACGGTATGAACTCTATTCGATCGGCGGATCGCCGTCGGCCTTGAAGTTGAAGGAGGAGGAGAGATCGCGAGATGCCCGGAGATCGCTCCTCCTTCTCTCGTTGCGCGCTCAAAATGATATCGGTACGGCAATTAAATCGCGGCCGATTGACCGACCGATCGATCGCGTGCGCGGCACATCAAGGGAGAGGCAGGGACAAAAAAAAAAAGAGAGACGGCGATGTTCGCGAGGACGCGGCGATAGTGGGAATCTCAACGGGAAACGTAAACTTGTCTTTTACGCGGCGCTCCGGCTGAATTAAATTTGCGAAATTATTTCAACGAATCGGAACGCGGGCCTTCTTTTTCTGTCCCTTTTGTCGGGCCGATCGCTAGCGCGCTATCTGGCGCAAACACCGCCGCGGTTAATAGGAAAGCGGGAATGGTCGCGAGCGAATTTTGCCCTTTCGATCGGGCGATCGCCAACAAAGAAGTCGCTTAATCGCGCCGGGCGATATCGTACGAGCTCTGGGAGTACGCTTCCGATCAGAATGACGGCCGGGTCGATACCACGATCGGGGATCTCTCGCTATGCGAAAGAGTTCGCCGGGGACAAATGAAATTTACGGAACTCGTAAAAAGCATCGCACTCGGGCGACGAGAGAGAAAGAGAGAGAGACGCGAAGATCAGATCGGGGCGAAATTATTCGATGCATCGCGGCGGTGTCGCGAGCGCGTGTCGGTTCATAAACGTCGGCACGTGGAATTCCAGAAATAATATGCAATGTCTTACGGCGCGTTATTATCCGGAATGCAAATAGGTTTTTGCCGGCGTGAGATACAGGTCTGTATACAATCGGGAATTTTCCAGCCGACGACAAGACGCACGGGGCGATCCTTCGGCGACTCGGCGAAGAGAGCAGAAACGGAGTGAGGCACGGAGCGAGGCAATCTATTTTATACGCTAGAACGAATAGAGTATCGGGTCGCGAAAAAAGGGTGCATTAATAATGGTTATCTGGCATTCGAAAAGGAGACGCGGGGATTATATCGCTGGCACCGATTATCGCCGCTTTTCCGCGGTCGCTGCGTTTGCTTGCTTAAGTATAGCACGCTATCGAAAAAAACTCCCCGCGAAAAAGCAACAGCTTTCAGGAAGCGATTTATCATCGAGACAATTGACACGTTAATACGCACGTCAATATTATAGTGAAAGCGAGAACGTGCCGTGAAATTTAAATAGAAATTTAATTCGAACGACTTGCTCGCGAAATCGTTCGCTTCCGGCGGCGCGGAAGAATACCGAGCTTGGGTTTTATCGAGCGCACTTTCGTGCAAACGGATCATTGATCCTCGAGCGAATTGCCGGAAATGCAAGAAACGCGAGGATCGTGCGGCGTGTATAATTTGATGGCTAACGAGAATCTGTGCGCGAATCAAATTAGCGAAATTATTTAAATTTCCTGCCACCGGGCCGTAGGGAAAAAGAAAGAAGGTCCGGCTGAGATATTCGACAAAAAAAAAAAAAAAAAAAAAGCCACGTAAAATGCATATTCCGCAAAATTAACCACGAAGGCCGAAGAAGTCACGATAGAGAACGGGCACAATGGCGTGAAATCAACGTCTAATGGGAGTCGGCGCTAACAAAACAGCCGAGAAACTGGCCGCTTCCGGTAAGGTTCTGATGAACGCGCATTCCTCACTCCGATGATACCACCGGATTCGAAAAGATTCCTGTATTCCAGTGTAGTATTTCCAGACCCCTCCCCAAAATACCAAACCGGTGAAATAATCGGATTTCACAACGACCATTTACGCTATTTCTGGTAAATATTATCCAGTAATATAAAATCCGCACGTTTATTTTCTCCGACCATGTTTTCGCAGTTCCCTGCAATATATTTCATCGCGTCCGTAATATCGGCTTACGATTGCACAGTGAAATGCAAAATAGTCTATTACATAAATATAAGCTACTTATCGATACGGAAATGCACTCGAGGTTATCCAGTTTTCGATCGATTTAAAAATGCTTCTAATAAAAAAAAGAAAAAAAAAGAAAAAAGAAGAAGCTGCGTCCTCTCAGCTACATTTAATTTTAAACATTTTTATCAATTTTATTATTCAAACATTAAGGTTTAAATTTTCAATATCGACAAAATAATATAACCCGCGAGAGTGCGTGTTTCAACGATTTCGTTCGCGAAAGGCAACCTCGAAAAAGAAAAAGAAAAAAAAAAGGGTCGTTCAAAGTCGATCGAACAATCTGCACAGTCTAGCGCAATAAGGGACGATAACGAGAGAGGTTGATATGCCCTACATGCAATATGCGCCCGACATCGACGCCGGAGAACGAACGAGCGAGATTAGCGGCTGATGAAAAGGTGGGGCCGCGCGAGATGACATTTTAAGTGCCGATGAAATTGTACGGACGATAAGAGGCCCCTCCGATCCTCTCACGGGGCCCTTCGCGCCTGGCGACGTTATATTGATTCCGCGCCACGAATTACCGGCACACGGGTGGGCCGCATCGAGTCCGTTGCATGCGTGCCGTTGCGTGTTCGCACACGGCCGCTCCAGAATATAATGCCACTCTTTCGCGGCGGGCATGAGAACCGATTCGCCATGGGAAGTTGGGTTCGGTCATGTAACCGATTGGTCCGAAGAGAGAGAAAGAGAGACCGAGGGAGGTACGGGCGAAGGTGCAGCGAGAAAGGGAGGGAAACTTGCATCTAGAGGGAAATCCCTTAGCGAAATGAATCTCCCTTGCGGTTTTATATGGGCCCTTTACGTGGATTTATCGCGCGCGCACTCCACGCGAGCGATGTTGAAGAAAGAGGGAAGGGAGAGAGAGAAAGAGAGAACGGAGGAAGATAAAAAAAGGGAGAGGGCCGGGTGTTGCGCTCTATACGTAGCGAGATAAGAAATTCCGCGGGACGCGACTAACGTGAGGTCGTCTGAACGCGTCGGAAAGTTTATCAAAGTGAAGAGGGTCGCAATTATCGATTCGCCCTAATAGACGCCACTCTAAACCCTGCAAAAGTACGCTCATTACACGCTGTTTAGAAGTCACTCGGGAATAGGTAAACGTATCTACCTGCATGAGACTGACAGACCGGTATAGAATTTATGCTTCTCAGCGAAAACGTTCAGCTCTAATCGTTAAAATTTCTTCACCCCGCGTCACGTGTAAATATAAAAGAAGAAGAAAAAAAAAGAGCATTGCATCGACTATGAAAATAATTTATATGCATTAAATACGTCTATACGCGGCGTATAAATTAAGTTATCACGCCAAAATTACCGTGTACATCGTTCGGATAAGCTGAGAATAGCACATAGCGCGTTCGAGAGTCAAGTGCGTTAAACATACGCTAAGGCACAAAGCGCGGTCGGCGCATTGTGCGTCCGCGACCCTTCGCCACGGTAGAGAAGCGGCAAAGCGCGATAGATAAATACGCGCAGCACGGGGTGGACGCGGGAAAGGGTTATAAGATTCTGAACGACGCGGAGAGATAGAGAGAGGAGAGAGAGAGAGAGAGAGAGAGAAGAAAGCGCGAGGCGTAGACTCTCGCGCGCCAATAACGACGGTAGATATAAAGACGCCGCCACCATATGGTCCCCGCGATCCGATGCTACGTTGCATAATCTGCAACGCTGTCCCCGACGACAGAGGCCAGGCAGGCGTGTCACGCATCTGTCTATCCACGCATGCCAAGATGCACGCGGTGCACATGCAACTCGTATCTCTACCGCCTAGTGATGCACATTTAAGGATTAGAATAAGAATTCCTCCACTTTTTCTTGGTATACTATAGAAAGCCTCGGGCATTTTTTCTTTTACTTTTTTTTTTTTCTTTTAAAAGATCGACACGTTATCGATATTGAAATCGTTAACGGAAGGAAACGACGAGTATTTTTATTTTACAAGAGGGGATTCTTAATGCAAAAAATATAAATAAGATTTCGTTGAAAAATGAGACTTCGATGAGGGTACTTATAAATTTACGCAAGCGAGGATACACGCGGTGGTGAATAAAGAATTTCTCTGATTCGTACGGGATATTTTCTGCGGTTGGAATTAGGATAAGGTCAGTCCCAGTGACCTTTATACGCGTCTGATCCTTGGACCATCCACGTTCTTCACGGTGCTTAATATGGATGCTGGTTGCCCTAGTTGTATCGAGCGTTATCCTTAGCCTTCGTCGACCGTACATGGAGAGACCGTCGCGCGTGTCCCCTTGTGCCATTTATACCATTTGATAAATAAGGCCGCGGAGAAATCAGTCGCCCACTAGAGATGACTCATTAAGAGGTGCACTCGTACTCATTAAATTTTCGCGAAAGGAAATAAGCGGCCACTTAGTTATAATTTTTTTTTTCCTTTGTTCCATTTTTTTTCTCAATAACGATCGACTTTTTGTTTTCGATTCTAATTTTCTACCTACAGTTTTCGGCAGAGTACATGCTGTTCGAGACACCCTATTCGCGCTACTCTAATTCGCCTTCGTGTTTCACGTTCGCAATCTCGGGCTACATTTCGATAAAATTCGATCTCGATATAACGATCGCGCAAGCTGTCATCTTCGTTGGATGCGTTTACGATCGCGCGTTGCGCTAAAAGGATACGCCGGTCGCATACCGGCGTCTTGCGCAAAGTCACCGACTAAGAGGCATCATCGCGTTCAACGTCCAGCGGTGTCGGTCGACCTCTAGGTTCCGTCCGCTGATTACGAGGACGGACGGAAATGGAAGAAGGGGAGAGGGAAAGAAAAAAAAAAAGATAGAAAACGAGAAAGAAAAGGAGAAGTCGGTCCGACGTGATTAGGTCCCTTTTCTAAATGCGGGAGGCGCCTCGCCGCAATTCCGTGCGATTTCCCGTGGGACCCGTTGCCGCGGCATTCCACGGTCGTGCATAAACGGGTTGGCATGGTCCGCGCGCTGAAGGAAAGAGGAGTAGTAAATTATCACTATAATAACCCCGCGGAAGCGGATTGAATTTCTCACACGCTCTCTCTCTCTCTTTTTCTCTCTCCGGCGTTCATCTCTCTGTCCACCTCTATCTATCTATCTATCTCTCCCTTTCTCTCTCTCTCTTTCTTTTTGCAACGCGTATATTTGCGCTTCCTCCTACACGGCCTCTTCTACCACTGAAAACCCCCTTTTACTCTCTTTCTCTCTCCCGCACCGTCGTCGTCACCGCCGCCGTTTACGCCGTTCGCGGTGTTTACACGCCGCGGCGGTTTTATGGGAATGTTAATGGGTGACATTCCACCCTCCAAACGGAGGAGAGGAAAGTGCGGCTTGTCGGCCGACCGGAGAGCCGCCTTTCTCGATGCTCGTCATCTTATAGCAAAGTTTATTCCGCGACCACCACCGCGCTCGCCGATTACAGATTCCTGACGATCGTGTTCCCTTCGTGGAAACCAAGCCTACCGACCTACCTACCGGCCGTTCGACCGCTTTGATCGATTTGCCGCCACTCCGTTACATCGAAGACGAGAGAAAAGGGTGTCGGAAAATCTAAAACCTCGGACGTACTTAACGTCTCGCAATGGGTTTCAGTATCAACCTCGTTAGCACTGTAACCCCGAATCGTAAATGTGAACAAGTTTCATTGCGACTATCCAAGTTATACGGACACGATTTCCAACGTGAAACTGTTAGAGACGCCGAGTCTATCCTTCGAAGACGACACGCGTCAATTGAGTACGGTCAGTTTCAGATGCGACGTCGCGGATCATTAAATATTCTCGTACACGCCGCGCGTAGGTGATTCATAATGCGTGCAATTTAATAGATTGCGCTAGACAAGCCGAGGATTAATAGGAAGACGGTTCTAACGACGGAGGGAAAAAAAAAAAAAAGAAAGAAAAAAGAAAAGAAAATAGTCTCCGCGCGTATCGAGCATCAGCCGTAAACCTCTTCTCGGTACCGACCTTCGCTCACGGCGAAGGTTGTCCCGACACGGATAATGCGCGCCGCGTTGCACAGGTGATAAAGTTCAATTACGCGCTCCCCCATCCTCGCGGGCCGTTATCGAGGCGAGGCGCACCACATCCGGGGATGCGCCGCAGATTTAAACGGACGCTCTCGCGACTCTCTCTCTCTCTCTTTCTCTCTCGCTATGAAGCAATTATACGATTCTGCGAATCCCCGCGTGCGTGCTTGCGTGAGCGCGATTGTCAACAGCCTCGTAACTCCTTGTCGCTTTCAGGGCTGGCCGCTCGAAGAAGAGGAGCGTTCTCCATTCTCCGAGCGTGTCAAGTCCTTTTATCTATACTCCATTTTCCTCCGCGCTCGATGACATGGGACGGCGTTAACGACGCCGCGACACCCGCGGTATTTAAGATACTCGAGATATCTCGAAGGGAACGATGATAACGCTAATCGTCATAAATAATTATTCTAAATTAATTCTCGCACGTTATTTCGATATGCAATATCTTTTGGTTTGATTTTTCTTTTAATTACGTTATGTTCGAATTACTTAAATTAAAAAAAAAAAAAAAACACTTATTCGTTCTCTCGCTTAAAAAAAAAGAAAAAAAAAGAGAAAAATACTTGTGTAACCGATACCAATGATACCACGTAACATCGATACATTTCTCTTCCAGCGCCAATAATTCATATTAATACTGACATGAGCAGCGAGCGTCCACACCGATACCGATATCGTGTGCATCGATATTGCATACCGATATATCAACTCTAACTGACCAACGTTGCGCATAGGCGGGCCGCTATGTACGCGTACGCGTGACGTCGTATCTTCCTCGATCTCTCGTTTCTTCCGTCGTTGTAATTGCGAAACTCTCTCTCGCGGCTGCTCTCAGAGAGCGGCCGGCGCACCGTCGCCGCCGCCGCAGATGAGTTATATCGTCGCTGCCCGAGCTCGCACGGTGGCCTGCCGCGGATGGGCCTCGCGTACGGAGGTGAGAGTGTTCACCGAGCCCGACACCTGACGGTCGCCGGCCACAGAAAAGGGATCGTCTCCCGTTCTAACGCACGCCATTTACAACGGTTGACGGGAATTATCCAATAAATAAACGGGTAAATAGAAGAATTTTCAACGCGCCGCTTTAACGGATATATCTCCCGTAAGAATGTGCCTCGGCTTTCGCGAGACACCTGTTGATCTATACACGAGTCACGATAGCAATCCGGCACGTTAAATGTAATCTTTTGTACGTCGGAAAATGTTTCCTACATTAAGCGCGAGAATAATAAATTATTATTACTCTTCTGTATTTAAAATGTGACCGATTTTTTAGCGACTGATAAAATTAAATTTAAAAAAATAAAATAAAATAACACGATTCGAAATAAGCCTCTTGCGCTTGATGCCGTAACAGGAACGTCGAATCCGGCGAACCGTCTCGCTTCTAAAGATCCGAATAGAATAAACGCGGCCCTAGTGATTCTCGAATATACATTTACCCATCGAAGAGAATACGCCGATCGGATCGGCGCGACGCGCTACACGCGTAAGCAAGGGCGGTGCTTTTTCATGTCACTAACGACTCTAGACACTCGCACGCCACGGCTCCGTTACTAACAATATCCTCCTGAATGGATTATTATGCTCCATCCGTTCCGACGCGTATATGCGGCCGTGATATTCCAACCGGGGCGCATTGTACGGATTTCTTTTTCGCGGCGGCGAGCGGCCCCCGATAAGCAAATCAAGAATGAGCTCGAAGGACCCACCGCGAGAAGGCGGGGAGGGGGTGGGGAGGGGAGGAGGGAGGACGGGCACGAGGGGAACGCGTCGATAATCATTCGATTTCAATGCGCCGAGATATTCTTTGCGAGACGCGCGCTATCAACCAGCGCGCCTTACATAATGCTCGGCCGAGCACGACCGAGAACAAAGGGACGCGCTCTCAGGGACGAATTGTGCACGTCGGATGCTTAACGCGCGCTGCTAAGTTGGTCGATTTGCGCGAGTCGCCGCCTGTAATGATCCGCTGTCCGGGGTTAATCCCCGGGCGCGCGAGCGCGTCCCGACGCGATATTTTGCATCCTCCCGTGCGCGTCCGCGCATTTATAAATATTCATGTAGACACCTCAAGGCTCCTCCTCTGCGTTTAAGGACAAACACGCGGCCAATATTAAAAGCGAGCGAGGGTTCGGGGTCTACGAGTAGAACGAGTCTGCATTTAGAGCGGGATATCTAGAGCCCGCGAAAGATCGGAACAAAATCCCCCGGCGTCTCGCCCTCGATGAGATAAATGAATCGCGCTCGGGACAAACGCATTCGTGGCTGATAAACGCGTTCGATTCAATTAAATTCGTATTTAGAGCGTACCGTAAGTTATTTTAAATTCTATTTTAATATCGAAACCGGCCTGTCATCGTAGGAGCGATCGAAGGAGTGATCAAAGAAATTTTCGGCGGCGCGGATACACGATCGGTCACGAAAGTTCTTGTTTTTTTTTATCCTTTTTTTCTTGCATCGATCAGAGATTTTTTATTGGCTACTTTACCTAAATAAATTCATGCCGAGCTGATAAATAGCCGCGCAAGCGAAAAATATAGATACAATGAAACCGCGACGCGAACGCGACGCAAGCCACGCACTTAAGCGGACTTGCGCGGATAGCCGATACCGAATGCTCTCGCGGCGGCGATTTAACAAGCAGGTCAGTGTTTTTCGCTCCAGTTGTGTTGATATGTATAATCTCGGTAATTATATACTATCCCGCCGGTGAGGATTTGCCCATCGGGCCGCGCGTACTCGGCAATGAGGTGCCCACATTTTATTTCGTGTTCGAATCACAGCTGATTGGCACTGACTGTTATTTGTCGAGCGAAGAGAGCCGAAAGGAGCAAGGAGGAGGTGAAGAGAAAACAGACGTTCTGCTTATTCCTCCCGATAGCTCACTCCTACGTGTTTCCCTTCAGTCACTCGGGGCACAAGTCTCTCTCTCTCTCTCTTTCTCTCGTCTTCTCCTCGCTTACGTAAAATACACCAAAGGGATAACGCTGTCGGAGCGGGGTTGAAATTGCCCGGCGCGGGCGCTCTTTTCCCTCCCACCCTCTCCGCCGGTCGGGTATGTTGAATTTCTACTGAAATAATTATCGTGCTCGTTAAAGCGCCGATAAGTATTATTACTGGAATTATCGGCCCGCCGTCCGCATTTGCCTCGCCACGTGGAAATAAAATTATAACGACCTCGTTATAGCTGACTATAAACAAGCGTTTCGATCTTATACACCGAACTCGTAATGATCCCCGTGCGATACGGTCCCGGGGGTGACGACGACGTGACGAAAGCGACTTTCGCCCGCCGATACGCGGCGGCGCGCGGTTAAATTGGCGTTCCCGGACATTGTCATAAGATTTTATTATGTATCGATACTATTTCTCCCTTTTACGACGCCGTAATGTGGAGCAACAATATTCCGCCTGCCATTCAGAGTCCATTTCTCTATCGATGATTTATACCTTATCAATCATAAACCGCAACGCCTGTGCAATTTTAAAATCGCAATATATTCAACAAAAAAAAAAAAAAAAAGACGCCAAAAAAAAGAAAGAAAAAAAAAGAAGAAATTACCGAAATGAAAACTAATAAATTTTACGACGATGATTAGTTATCCTAATCATTCTGTAATTTAAATCACAGTTACGGCAGTATGATTAGTGGCACGCCGCTGCACATTTACGGTCGCCGCGCGTCGTTGCATCATTCATGAGGGTTCATTGAGTTCGCGCCGGGTTCGCGTTCCGGGTGCCCGCTGCTGTTCGGCAGCTTGAAATATGCCTCGAAAAAAAACCGGTCAAGAAGATGCCATATCTCTGATTAGCGTACCCATTCATCGAGCGAGACGGAGGTCCTCTACCTTTCGCGCTTTCGCCGTCCCTTTCTCCCGTGCCTTCCCGTTTCTTTTCTCACGCCGCGCGTCGACAGGTACCTTGCAGTCGCGCCTCTGCCCGCGTATATTCATAATGATTTGCAGACCGCGTCAATGGAACGTCGTCGAGGGCGCGTACAGGCATTACGCTCGATCCGGCCGTTAACGACTTCATCAACGACTGGCTGATAGCGTAAAGGACGGAGCCGAAGATACGAGAGAGTCGAGGATAGCCGTACGCCGGCGTGAAAGAAGCGTCTTCCGGCGGACACGCTCGTATACACGAAGAGAAAATAAAAGGGTCTAGTTGTTTGCCGAAGGACGCGATCGGCTTCTTGCTTCACCCTCTCGCGATCTTTGCCGTTTCTTTGGTATCGGAACTCCGCGGATACCTTTGTGCCGATGCAACCTTCACTTCGATTCGAAGGCGCGTGTGTCGAGTCGAATATGCGCGCGAGCTTTTTCACCGTCGATATCAAAATGCCAGATGATGAGCGAGAGAGAGAAAGAGAGAGAAATAGAATGTTTAAAAGTAATACCGTTCTTTGTTAGAATAATCTATCTGTTTGTAAAAGGAAAAGGGGTACAGCGAGAATATTTTTCCTTCAAGAATGTCACAAGTTACATAAGTCATAAATGATGAGATTGTTTCGTGTAAGAAGTTAATCTCAGGGAAAAGAAAGGATCGTCTTAATGAGAATTTGAATTGAAGTGCACTTTGATTATCAAAACAGACGCAAGCGAGCTACTGTAGAGGAACTGAGAATCGGCGTCCGACGGTATTACATAACTCACGTATGCTCGTTAAGGACTGATTTTACGGCTGTTGTTGCGAGTGAAAGTCGGATTATCGGAGAGAGAGAAAGAGAGAGAGAGCCGCGGTGTATCTTAAAAAGGAAGCGTACACTATGAAGTTCATACTGCATCAAACTATCATAACCACTTAAAAAAAAAAAAGATACATATACGTTTGCTAAGATCAACCAATTTTAATCAATCTCGTCTTTTAATTCAGCCCGGTCGCAAAAATGTCCGATCCGCGGCACATTTGTAAAGAATTATTAACTCCAACCCTCGTTACTTAGACCTCGCGCTATTTACACAGCCGCTTATTTTCGTCGACTTGTTAATTTCTCATTCTCCGTTTTAACTTTTCCCGGCCGGCCGTTATTCCCCTATAAAGACTTAGCGCCGTACTAATTAGACAATCGTTACGGAAATCGCCAGCGAGCGCCCAGCCCGACGGGAAACTATCGTTATAATTCACTTTTATTACGAGCGATGTGCCGGTGGATTCCCGTCATCTTACGTACGACTAGACTATAAACGCGCGAATCGAAGGCTGAGAACGGCCGACGGAACTTTAAAGGGTAGGCCGACGTATCGAGCGAAGCAGGCGGCGGCCGGTCGACCAATGACCATAGTCTTATCCGGCCGAGCGAAAGAAGAAGGCGATGCGGACGGGCGATAAAGAGCGAGATGGGCGAAGCGATAGATAAATATATCAAAGCGGATCGGAATGCGCGTCTCATTGAAACGAAGGGGTAGGGCCTGGTCGGCCGTCCGACCGGGCGGTGGTGTCGGGGGCCCACCGTCGTGCTCCTTAGAAACGCGCGGCATGAGAAATTGCCGGTTTTCCCACGAAGCGCTCCTCCGACGGAGCTACCGGGACCGCAAACGCGGTGCGGCATATCCCTAGCTAAGCTGGAAACGACGCAGTCGCGCTCGCAAATGCGCCTAAAGGTCTCCTCGTGCCTCTCCTTCTCTTTCCCTCTTATTCTCATTATCTTAACCCTATCTTACTCTCCGTCGTATTATTCCTCTTTCTCCTTCTCTCCTCCGGTATGCCGTTCCTCTACGTACGGTCTATCGGAAATATAATTGGCGCTTTGCAAATCCATTAACCGTACCCGTGTGGCAAGTGGCGTTACCACCGCTGGTTCCCTCCCCTCCTTCCCGCCCGTACGCACTAATTCATAGTTTCATGCCTTCCCGCTGCTTAAAGACTTAATGGAGGCTGTGCACGCACACTCGCCGACCCGGCCGTTGTGTGCGGAACGCGCGCGCGTGTGCGTGCAGAAAAACGATACCGCTTCCGTTGAGGAGCACGTCGAAAGTGTTACGGCGTTTGTACACTAACGATATCTTGGTCTATTGCGCTCTTTCTTTTTCTTTTTTTTTTCCTCCTTTTCTTTCTTTTTTTTTTTTTTTTTCTAGTATCCGCGAGAAGATCACGGGAGGTAATAAAATTAACATGTGCTCGCACATGAAACAAACTTAGGACGTAACGAGAAGCATTGGCTAAATTTCTTTTTTAGCGATCGAAATAGAAATTATATTTATCCGCGACTGTTTCTTTTTTTCTTTTTTTTTTTTTTGCAGAAACCGTTGGACGTAATTATAGCAATCACGAGCGGAGAACAAATTAATAATCGATAAATACGAGACAAAGAAATTTTTCAATTTCACGTTACCTTCTATACTTAATTTATAATTACCCGAGTGAAAAATGTTCGCATTCGCGTAGTAAAATATACGTTAATTGTCCCACAAGGTACAAAAAAATTGAGTAAGAAATTCGCTGTTCGCGTCGCTACTTAATTAACTTGACTATTTGTTCACGTTTCGTGCGGCGTTTAATCGCGAGATATGTTACGGTTAAACGTATAACGATATCTGGCATTGCCACCTCGTCATCTCCGTTAAAACTTTATTTTTACTTGCGCACACCATTCCGCTTGACGGCTCATACAGCGATGTTTGCGCGAAAGTCGCTCATCCGCGATGCCACGAGGAGGATTGGCTAGATAGAGAGGATGTATTTGAGGCTACCATTAAGGCTGGTGATTGATAATGCCCGCAGACTCGTTCTGCGCCATCGCGTCCGTCCGATCAAGGTCTCCCTGGGTGCGCACCGATCGAGCAAAAAGCGAGAAGGGCGAGGCGGTCGGTCGGTGCGCACCGACGCAAACTCAACTGCAAAAAGCGAAAGAAACCGCATCTCGGCTGCATTGTCACTGGTCGCCTCGCCGCGAAGAGCTCCCCCCTCCCTCCCTCTCTTTTTATTTTATTTTATTTTTTTTTTCTCTTTTTGCGTCCGCGCCAGGCAATTACCGCTAACACCGGCAGACGGCTTGGACTCATGATTATCGGCGAAAGTGATAAACCGATTTCTCTCGGGGCGATCGCCGGCATTCCTAGATCTTTGATCTAGAGAAGCGTGCGGTTAACGCGGCTGACTTGGCATCCACCGAGAGGGTCGCCTTTGTATCGCGCCATCGTTAAAAAGTAAACCGTCGTTTATTGATAGTTTCACGTTTAAATATAATATTGCATTTAATGTAATTTAATTATAACTCGCACCGCGTACGTGAATCTTGAATAAAATTTTTATTTTAATTCTTTTCAAATATTTTTTCTTTAACCTTTCGAATGAAGATAAATAAATAAACTGTAACGTAATCTTGTTATAGCAAACCCCTCGAATTTCCGATGCTTTTTCTACTTTTCAGACAGAGGTAAAATACTTCTCAATAAAAAAAATATTAAAAAACCCCCCGACGTTGTCAATTGGTGGTGGAAAAATTAAATTCGAAAGCAGAAGGTAACTCTCTCCGCGTACTTGACAGATATTATTATCAAAATACGACAGCGGGCGAGATAAAAAAAAAAAAAGAAAAAAATTGCAATCGTCGTTTCCAGTGACAGTAGGTACACGAGCCGAGCTCTAACAATAACAGATGCCCCTAGCGATGCGAATTGGCGCGTACGTTCGCGCAGGGAACACCGTTCAGGTTTTCGTCGGCCGAGAACGTCGCGGACGTTCGCGAGTCAAAAGGCGACTTGGCGGCCGACGCTATTACGGCAACTGCTAGAATAAACAGGCGCCTGTTTCTTTCGAGCGTTAGGCGTTAAGAAGGCATTAACAGCGCGCGACCTTGCACCTTAACACGCGCGTTACCTCGTAATAGCGCGCGCGATTCATAATAGCGAACGCCGCGCGGCCGCAGCGGTGGTGACGTGTGAAAGGAAAATTACGGAGATAAAGTAGACGTAGCGGCGCTAGCTGGTGGAGGAATCCTCCTCTTCGTTATATCCTCGGGATAACGTCATAATGCGTCCGCGGGGACGTGGAAGCGAACGATCGAGGGAGGCGCGCGGAACGACCGCGACGTACAAAGGGACGAGACGCGAAGTCTCCGGCGGGCCTCGCGCGTTGCACCGCTTTCCTTGCGCACGAGGATGACAATGCATCCGCTAACTAGCAAAATGCTAATATTTACTTAACCTCGACATAGGTGGAGAGAAAGACGGCTTACGCTCTATCTATCTCGTTCCCTACCTTCGTCCCTTTTTTCTCTGCCTCTCGTTTTCTGTCTCTCGAACCGGCGAAGATTTAGCGAAGGCGCATATCGCTTGCCACGGCAAAGAGAAGAGAGGCCACGGAGAGTGGTGACGCAGCAGCAACTAAAGTACGCCGCGTTATATCCCCGGCGATATTTTCCACCAAGATCGGGCCGGCGCAAGCTCGCCGCTTACGAGCCACGTCTCGAGAAAAACGTCGAGCGAATATACCCGCGCGCGATGATTTGGCGGCTTTCGAGGCTAAGAGTCGAGTACATTTACAAACGCGAGCACGCGAAGCCCTCGGTGGAAAAGCCAGCCGTCGAAGAAAGCGGTCTTTTCTTGCCCATCTAGCCTAGTTTGCAGTGTCCGCGATTTATTTACCCGTACGCGAAACCTTCTCGACGTGCCGAGTGTAACGCTCGATCGGAGACGCCGCAGGAATTCTGCTTCTCGACAAGCTATCACGAGTCCTTCGTTAATCTGTTAATATCCAACGTTAGACCGCGCGTAATAACGCGAACGTAGCGGATAGATATATTACAGGTCAGATAGAAATAAATACCGGAAATTATGTACTTTGCATCCTAGCTACATTTCTGTAGATCTGAATAAAAAAATAACTACAAACTAAAGTTATGACTTTTTTAAACATTAAAAAAAAATTCCTAATCAACTTCTTTATTTTACAAATTTCAATTTCTTTTTTCTTTTTTTTTTTTTTAATTAAAGAACTATAAATTTAAAGCTAATCGAGTTCAAAATATAAAAAAAATATATATATATATTCCGCTCTACTTTTTTTTTTTTTTTTAATACGAGCGAAATTCAAACAGTCGACCGATCCGAAACAACGTTCCCCGTCGTGTGTACATCTAGTATACAAGCTCGCATCATCGCATCGGCATTAACCAGGATGCGAAAATCGCCGTGGCTGGATTCCCGGGATAAGTATCCCCAGTTGAGACTAACGAGCCGCCTTTAACTTTAGTCATCCGCGAGCGAAACAGCCGTCGACACGTCACGTTCCATCGGCACGTTTTACGAGCGCGCGGCAAACGCTTAGAATTTCGAGAGGTATGCGAAAGATTGTTTTCTGGATCCCTGGCACGGCTAAGCGGCTGAACGAGAACAAGGAAAAGAGAAAGAGAGAGAAGGAGAGGAAGCGAGACGAAGAGAGACAGAGAGAGAGAGAGTGAAGAAAAGAAAGTAAAAGAAAAAGAAAAAAAAAGGAAAAAAAAAAAAGATTAGGAGGAGGTGGACTCGCGAAAGGTTTTCCTTCAGGTCTAGGAAACGTCTGGATATGATAATAAGCGAGGCTCGCGCCAACGTTGTACGTCGAGCACGATCCGAATCCCTCGGGGCTACGTACCGGGCTCTCGCATCAACGTAGAGAACCAGTCCTCTTCCCTGAAGTCGCTGTCACGACCACCGGGAACGTCTCTGTTCCGCGGAACGTCTTTTAAATCTCCTTGCATCGCGCCGCGGCCGCTGCGAGAGAGAGTCACGCCTCTTCGATCCGTTCCGCGCAATATACACCCAATGTTGGAAAGGCCGCGGCGGCGCATCCACCGGGAGGGAGGAAGGGTAGGAAAGATTTTCTAGTAAAACCGACTCCGCTCGCCCGCTTCGCCGCGTGATGATATTATTCCACGTAACAAATGTGCCGGACGAGCCTTGGGAAATGCGAGCAAGTACCCGATAAGTCAGCCGACGTGGACGTTCACCGGGAACGTAAACGCGCCGTCGATAAATCGGTCTAATTGGGGGAAACGTTAATCGAGAAATTGTTTCGTTTAGATTCTAGATTAACAGATTATAAGTTTCAGAATTTTTTAAAAGACTGAGATAAACTTTTTTATTAAAAAAATTTTTTTTTATATATATAAATAAATTTTAAACGTACACGTTTAATTTTATCATTATCTCACATACTTCGCGTAGATATAGATTTAAAAAGATTTACTCCCCGAAGTATAATTTTCGTAAATCGCAAATTAGCGGAACGGCGTGAACCTAATAGGCGGTTACGACACATCAATGAACGGCGGTGTGTCGGAGCAATTAAGAAAAAGCACGAGAACAACGGACGAAGGAAGGCGGTCACGAGCGCGTCTTCACGCGCCGCGAAGTCTTCAATTGCGCAAATATCTCGGGGAGCACCCGATGGAAGAAATTAACATAATGCCGGGAAGCATTAGGCCAGTGAGCGCAAATTGTGTGGCGGGCATGGAGCTCAAAGAGGCAATGAGGTGCAAGAAAGACAAAGAGCGAGTGAGAGAGAGAAAGAGAGAAAGAGATAAAGGGGCGGGGGAGAAGAGTCGGTAAAAGGAGAAAAAGAGAAGCAAAAAAAGAGACCCCGAGAATAGTCGGTAGATAGGTAGGTAGGTAAAGTTGGTGGGCAACCGTGAAGGAAACTGTAAGCTAGCCTCCGTCAGTGAAAGAAAAGTCGCAAGGGTGGTTAAGCGAAAACGAGGCTGCCTTCGCATCCGACGAACTTGATCTACGCGTTCCGCTTAACTGCCGTTAATCGGTGCCGGTCGGCGGCGGAAATAGACGCGCCGGGATTCCACGCTCTAGACCTGACCACGACCTCGCGAGGCTATTCATCCGGTTCGTACAAGGTTTTTGCAAAAATCAGATTATTCTCAATTCAAGAAGCTCTCCTTCACGAAAATACGTAAAATAATTTCCCTAACTTTTCGCCCGATTTTTACGCGAATTATTACACGTTCGTTATCCATCTCGCATCTGTGTAAACGTTATAAAACGTTAATAGAAGAATTAAATTTTTAAGACTGATCGTAATGAGTGTAATTAATTTCCAGTACGTCCCACTTTATTGACGTACGCGATCGGTATTCGTCGCGAGCGGATAGCACGCGTTTAATGGAACGTAAACTCGATATGTGTCGCGAGATGAAAAAAAAAAGAAAGAAAGAAAGAAACGAAAAAATCGTAAGAAGTATCGGGTTAACGGTAGACTAACGCGTGATCCGTCGAAAGTTCTTATCCGAACGTGAAAGTGTTGCGTGAAAAACAGGGCTATTACTGGTTATTACGGATAGTTACGGGTGGTTACAGGTAGTTGAGGGCAGAGCGTCGGTGCTCTTTCGCACTTCCTAAATGCCGCAGCGTCAGCCGGAATGCCGGAGCATCGCGGCACCGGCGCTTCTTCCCCTTTCGCAGTTTCCGCAGCGCGTCGCGCGCCTTTCTTCTCGCTAAACTACCACGTTGATTCCTGCGGTCCGATGCCCAATATCCGCCGCCGCGCGACGTCGACGACGACGGTACACGCTTTCGCGGTGTAACTGACCTGCCTCGGGTAAACCCTCGTTGCCGCGGTGCACGAGAAGAAAACCGCAGACTCGTTCGATCCTTTTGATCGTCTCGCCGACTAACTGTATATCAAATGCCGCTCGCGCTGCGTTGAAAGTGACCGTGCAATCGCGAATTTCGTGAAGATCCAAATAAAAAATTATGCGCCTCGCCGAATGTGGGAAAATTATTAAAATGGAAATTTCTCTCGTTAAAAAAAAATTAATTATTATAATAAAATAATAAGAAATGTCGAAAGACGAGATGTTACATTCCTAAGAATTATCTGTCATTGTTTTAAAATTATAAATGCAATTCTAAAAAAAAAGAAAAAAAAACCTTTAATAAATAGCCGTGACGTTCGCACATTTTGTACACGATCCTTTCCAGATTTCCGAATATATTCGCTCGCGGGTGAACGATCCCGACGAAAAGCGACCGGCGTCAACTGCCTTCGAGGGCATCGAATTTGCAATCAAATTTGCAACGTTCCCCCCGATGCCTCGACACCGATTCTCGGCCGTGAATCGGCTGCGGAGCGGTAGTAAATCTAAATCTCATTGCGCGGTCGTTTATTCGCGAGGTGGCAGAGTGCGCGACGCGAGGTAGGGCAATTATGGGAGCATGAATATTTATGGAAACCCGTGTACCGTGTAATCTTTACGAGACAACGGCTACGGGACGTCGCCCGAGCGACCGGCTGGCCGATCGGCGTGGCGCGCGATGCTTCACGGTTTACTTTGTCGGTGCGCGCGCTCGCCGAACTCAATTATCCTCACGCTCGCACTCGTAAGACGTAAGACGGGGTGAAATGAGATGAGAGAAAAAGAGAGAGAGAGAAAGAGAGCACAAGACGTCTCTTTCTCTCTCGTTAACGCAAGAAACCAAAGAGACGATCGATTTCCTTAAACAGCTACCTCGAAAACACGATATCTACATTGCGAATGCGATCTTTCTCCTATCCACTTTCTACGACAAATTATTCCCTACGAGCAGAATTAATAAGGAAAGATAAAATCATCCCCTCAGAGTCCCTCAAGAAGACATTGCACGATAATGAATTTACCTCGAAATTTACTTATAAATTGATCTCATATATTATTAAATATTTTTTTACGTCGCGCTTAAATACTTTTTCCAAGAAATTATTTCAGGCATCAAGAAAAAACCTTCCTTCAAATTTTATTTTATCATCCCGCATCTCTCATACGTATATATTTTTCTCGTTATACCGTACACCCTTTTCTAACGCGTTCCCTAATAATGTAACCGTTTATTTTACTTTCCCACCACCTCGGGCCCGATCGCAAACGACCGAATGATGGCGTGTGGAACGCCGGCTACCGTGAATCGTCTCTCTTTCACGAGGTACAAATATATATACATATATATATATATATATGTATACACGTGGCGAGCTGGTTATCCCCGACACGTAATCGCACGCGATAAAATAGCCCGCGGGCCCGACAGAATGGTCCTCGCATTTACGACGGCGCGCTCGTCTTTTAATGACCGCATCGTCTAATTACTACCCTCGCCCGTAATATGTAACGATCGCTATGCCCGCGAGAACGCGGTCCGTACTTCGTTTTAGAATTAGCGGCATAATTGCCCGGTCGCGAGCTGGCGAACGGTTGTAACGGCGCGCAATTGCCTCGCAACGTTACGCAATCGTACGAGCGAGCATCGCGAAATACGCGGGCGCGAGCGACGCGCATCGCTCGCCTTTATTCAAAGAGGGAGAAAGATTTAAGCCGACTTAACGATCTCACACTAACAGATTATAAATTCCGAATCACAGGCTCCGGGAGAGCCACGATCTCGCGAGTAAGAAGAGGGGAAGGAAAGAAAAAAAAAAAAAATATGTTGATTTACGATCGGCGAGTTTACCTCTCGTGCGTGTGCTCTTGACCAACTTTGATCGCGAGTTGCTCAACCGAGCGTCTGTTTTATTTGCCATACGCGTTCCGTTTCTGTCAAAACGTCTCCCCGGCTCTCTTATATTAAAATGGAAAGTATTACGAGAAAGGTAAATAAAAGAAACGAATCTTGCGCCTACGTTAATGTTCTTCTCCGATTACTTAACCCACCGAGATCGGAAACTTATACGCCATTATTACATGCTTATGCTGTAATTAATCGCGACCGTTACGCGGCTTGTTTCGCTAATTAACTGTACTATTAGAAGGCTAACCATCCATTTTCAAACCTCATTCGATAGCGATCGTTGATAACGGGACATGTTATTCTTAACTTTTACTAGAACGAACTATGCGCACGCTTCGCGTACGCTATTTTTCAAAACGTCCTAATTTGCGCGCGTCATTATAATTGAGTAATTTATAATTGACGGCGTATTATCGGTTCAACTCGGTAGAGACCCAATTACAAATTCGGAAAAAAAAGTTCATGCGACTTACCTATCTGCATGAACTTCAGCGGAGTTGTAGAATTCTGCCAGACTGTAACATAAAATAAAAAATATTAATATAGACCTGCTGAAAATAGTTAATGTTTAAACAAAAAAAAAATTTTTTTAACTAATTCAGGCGCCACACCAATTTTTTTAAGCGTCAACAATTAACAACTAATTCACGCGTCGCGCTAATTTTTTAAGATAGGATTAGGAACGTAAAAAAATTCTTGAAATAAATTAACAATTAATAATAAAATGCGAATCTTCAAACTGTTTGTAACGCGCGGTATGAGAGTTGATTACAGTAATGACCAGCAGGTTTATGAAACCGTACCGAGCGTTTATCTTCGATTGTGCCTATTGACATTTAGGAATGCAACTCGCGGGAAGATCTTGCGGCTACGAGCGCGATTACTGATTAAGGCCCCGGGATCGTTTCGAATTATCCCTTTTCCGTCTCGGAAACGCATTCCTCGCGCCGATCATCTCCGTTCGCGCGTTACGTTTATAGGCCACCGCCTCCGCCACTCTACTAAGCACGTCGTAAGTCAGACGGGCGCATTGTTCCCATGCGATGCGCCGTGCATTCGCAGCCGTATCGATACGGGATATGCTTCGCAACCAATTATTATTGCCATTTAGATAAGGAGCGCAGTTAGTTAAAACTAGAGACTTCTAACGACCGGGCGTATTCGCGATGTACGCGTCGCTTTCGAATAGAACCGGTGATCTGGAAGAGTACAATACGCCGAGGCCCTATCGAAAAATTTATACCTCCAAGTACCCACCCGATGGTATAAAACTAATGTCGTGCAAATCGCACGTATAATAAAAGAAATAATAAAAATTGTAGGCATACGTAAGATAATCCATCGTTAAAAAAAAATATGTATACACGGTTTTAATTAATTATTTTAATTTAATAATGAAAATTGTAAACGTAAAATTTATTTTTCTACTGATTATTAAATTTTCTGTTATTTCTAATTTTATGGTTTGATTTAAATGAGATTTAAATAAGAAGTGACACTTACTTAAACGTTGCTCCGCCGAAGCATGCTGCCTCTCCTAGGCCTCCGCCTCCTCTCAGAATGTTGGAATCCTCCTCCCGTACACTGGATACTTGCAGAATACACCAATAATAAATTACAATCGCCCGAATACGACACTCCCGTTTATTCCTGCGCCCGATTATTTTTTAACGGCACTCCCGAAACGCCCGCCCGACGAACCGGCTGCGATTCGTTTAATTACTTACACCAGCGACGACGAGCTGGTGATTAAAATTACGCGGCAAGGTACGACACTCCCGAAATAAGCCCGACGAACCCGCGGTGGTTCGTTTATTTCACATCGGCGACGAAGTACGGTAGCTTCTCTGGACTTTCATCTAAACAGAACGCAAGTTGCATTTACATTAGATTGATAGATACAGAGGAAACTTGTAATATAAAATAATTGCAATCAATATATACTATATATACATATATATATTACGTGAATGTATCGACAGAATATTATACGATTAAAATTACTGTTTCGAGTTTTAATGAAGAGTTTCGCTTAACGTTAGAACTTCGCGGCGAATCGAAGGAAAGTTTAGCAGTTTCTCACAGTCTGACGAAAGCTATGATTTCGAATTCTGCAAACCGAGCAATTCGCATCCGAAGATTAATTCACAGCGACTTCTCGCAACACTCATACCTCTCTTGATTGCGCCATCGAGAAAAATGTCGGAAAGATGAGCATTCGTACTACTGAATAGGAAGTTGAAAGGCGTAAAGGTTGCGCAATATACATAGAAACACAGATATTATCTCAACGAGCGCTAACGTTACCCGGGGAGCGCTAATTCTGGGAAGATCCTAGGCGATGATCTCAAACGGACGTCTTCCTCATACGTGACATTTGTTTGCCGCGGCGAAAATACTCTCTACCGCTCGGAGCGAGAACCCGACTACGCTGATCACCGACGAGATCCAACGAGAGGATCGACGCGATCTAACGGTGTTATGCATCGCTGAGTCGAGCGCCGTATTGTAATTTTTCATCCCCTCAACGACGTGAAACATCCGATCCGTCCGCCACCCCAAGATACGCAAGAATTTATCCGCTTTTTTTTAAAGCCTCTCTCGAGAAAATCGTACATATATAATTACACGGGCATAGTCGCGGTTATATTTCCTCAATTTCATTACGCAGTATTTTCTAACAGGATGGAAAAAGATTTTCAGGTTATTATACGTGTAGCCCGCTCTTTAAGTTACTCGAATTATTTCCGCGGGAACGCGCGTAAATACCGCGCGCGTATTCTCTATATATCCGTCTGGTATTCCGAGTCTTATAGTTTTATGAAATTTATCCCGGTATACGCGCTCGTGGACAGCTAATTAAACGTCCGCGCGAATGGCCGGGGGTCGTGCTCGGTTGCTAACGTGAATAAATCGCACGCGTGTTTGCGCTACGGTGCTGGTGCTTCACGTGAACGCGGAGCCCTCGCCGCGTCACTATCTCGATAATAGAATGATCTATCTGCGGCGAAAGCGGCAACAATGAACGGAGAGCGCGGTATACATCGTTCGCTATCGCGGCCAAGTATACGCGTGGGCATTTGATCCGAGTAAAGGGTTAGGGAAAAGGTAGGAGGGGTAGGGGAAGTAAAAAGGTATCCAGCCTAACAAACAACAATACGATATTGCCCTCACGTAGCCGGGGATCGAGGGCTCGGGATCGGTCATTACGCGCCGCCCGTAGGGTGCTCGGTTCGCGGGTTAGAGTAAGTGCGCCAGTGAACGACCGGTTAAGAATTATTGCTAGATAACTAAATTTTTTCTTTTTTTTATTTTTTGCCGAGCAGAGATATCTCGCGCGATCGGCGACGAACGTTTAACGAACAGACGGATTATTTTACCGAAATAAATATCCTAATTAATATTAAAATTGTCGTTTTCAATATACGACATAATAACGATAATGTTACACCTCGACTTTGAAAAGAATACAAGCGTATCACTTTACGCCGCAGAAATAAGAAAATATGTACGGCAATCATTTATATCTATGATCGGACATCCCATTGATGCACCTACTGTACCACCACCTTCGGCACGAGTATCCTAACGCAAACCTGACCTATGGACGCAACAACGAACGTACGCGAATATAACGTGCCCATCGTCCTTCTTTATCCCTTTCTTTATTCCACCTCCTTTGATTCGTCGCCCTCTTTCGTCCCACCGCGTGTGATCCGCGGCACGTTTTCAATAGTTAATGTACCACGGATGAAGCCCCGTTCAATTACTCGCAACACGATATCATAGCTATTTATTGTGGTCTGCCGAAGCCGAGGCCTCTCCTTTTCCCTATGGTCTATCGGTTCCTCTCCTCTTTCTTCTTTTAGGGCTCTTCGGTCTTCCTTCTGGCGCGGCCACGGTTACGATTCTCGCTACGCGTTTCCACCCCGCCATTACTGACGCGCAGAAAACCTTTCCATCCATTGTCCTTCCCTGAAACTCCTTTCAGGGAGTCGCGGAGGATACCATCTGAGGATTTATTCCGGCCGTCTTCACTCGTCGGCGACGACAGATACATTATTCATCCGCGCGTGCAATAGGAACTATTCGAGGTTCATTCCGAGGCTTATCATTTGAGATGAAATGGAAAACGTTTTAGCGACATTGTCCGAACATCGTTCACGCAAACATTAACATTGTATTTTTTTTTGGAGGAGGAAAAAGAAAAAAAAAAAGAAAAAATAAGGAACTCATATCGCGCGGTTGGATATCATTTTCTAACCTTCGCAAACTACGACATTTTGCCGGTCGTTCGCCAACGCGATGAGGTTTTACGCTCGTAGCCGATATTCCGTGAATTTTCAAACCGGAGGAGAACCTTCTTCATTGCGGGGAGATTATCGAGGGCAGATATCGGGCTATACTTCGAGTCTCTCTATTCCGCTGTTCGCGCTGATCGGCGTGGCGGCGGCGTGCAGCATGGCGGGCAGCGTAATGGACGATCGTTCACGGACGGTGTTTCACACGATAAACAATCGATACCGACGTCCTGTCGTTAATCCGGAATTATCGTTCCGTGGCACGGGGGACAACGGGGACGGGAGGCCGCGCGCTGTTATCGACGGACCAGGAAGCAATTGGAGGCCCTCCGCGCGTCGCTCCATCGAGTACTCGGAGCAACTTGGAGTACTTGGCGAGCACGCGGATTCCCTCGATCCCGATTGCCTGACTCTCGCGTTTTCGAGCGGGGAAAGGGTCCGCTCGAGCAGCTCCGCGTCTTTGAAACCGAAGCGATTCTGGCCGAAGGCTCGAGCCAAAGGGATCACACGCAGTTATTTTCCTTTAAATATTTCGAGAGAAAAAAAAAAAAAAAAAAGCCGATCGACAAGCGCGGCCGACGATCGCTGTGTCATTCGACAAATAAACAACCTCGTTCCGGGTGATCGCCGAGGTGTCTCCCAGTGGCCGACGGTAACATCCATCGCGAGATGCAGTACTCGCGGCGACTCACGCCGCTCTCTGTCTCGATCGCATCTGGTTCCTCTCGACTGAGGTTACTACCGGTTCGTGCCGGGCGGGAGTACTAATAAATCTTGTACAGACTCTTGTTGAGTAATTCGCAACGAAATAAAAGAAAAAAAAAAAAAAAGGACGTACGAGAGCCATCGCGACTAACGGTGCACTGTGACAATTGAAGACGAACGAGCAAAATTAAATAAATTTAAACAACAAAATAAAAACCTAAAAGTAAATCAAGATCTAAGCTTCATGAATTCACGAGCATCTTCTAATCTGTAGCGGTGGTTTTGAGCGAAAGTCTAGAGTTCTACCAGGCGAAGGGACAAAAAACGAGGAATCGCAAAAAAGATCCGGCTACCTTTTCCGGAAGGTGGGGCAATGCAGATTAAAAGCGAAAGGAGAAGACGTAGCGGAAGAGACTCGGCGTGCCTGCCGGGGATGGACGTCTCTCTTGACGTCTTTTTCAGAGAAGCTCGCTCGCAGAGACGAACGGCAGTGGGATACCACACCACGCGGAAAGAAGAGGCCACCGCTCTTCTCCTACTCACGTTGTATCGCCGTAGCGATAGTTTCTCACAAGCCATTACACGGACAGCGGTCATGTGCATCGCGTATACACCGACACGTCCACACCGCAATAACAATAACCCTACGATGCTCTGACTATCCGTAGCGAGAGAGAGAGAGAGAGAAAAAGAAAGGGAGAAAGAAAGACGGAGATGAACAAAAGGGAAGTCACTTTTAAAGCGACTCTGCGCGAACAGAGTCCGGTGCTGCCGAGAAGTTTGCGACGGTCTGGAGGATAGTCTGGGTGAGATAGATAAGGGGGTTAAGAAGGTTTAGCCGTGAGATCGCGAGGTTCTCGAAATAGTTGTACCATTAACGGAGTCATCCCGTGCGAAAGCACCAGCGCGGCTTTCACAGCAGACGGACTCGCGCTCGGCCACGGTCCACGGTATCTCGCGGTAATTGAGATAAGTTTCGGTGATTTAGCCGCGAATCTCCTTGCTCCACGGCCTCTCATAAATCGAATGTACTTTGTGCCCGCGAGTTGGAACGCATGCCCGGCATATCTCGATACCATTGCCAAGAATTAAACGTCGCGTAATTTCGGAGATGCAATCTTGAGCGAAATAAATCGACGGAACCGAGTCGTAGTTACTGATTTTGAAAAATTTTCATATAAGTATTTTAGTAATTAAAATTTAGTAATTAATTTAGTAATTAAAAAATAAATTAAATAAATAGTAATAATATTTTAGTAACGAAATTTAAATATGCCTAGATAAACTATGGTTTATTTTAATTTTTTTTTTTTTTTATAAAGAGGGTGGAAAAAATGTATATTTGTATGTAACGTAACTCGAACTACCTGTATAAAAATTACATTCCACCCAACAATCTCGACTAAATTCTTACATTGAATTTTAGAATATCAGTAAAGACGCACCGCGCACGCTACTTCTGGAACGCTCGCGAGAGCAGATAAGCTTTCGAGCCACGAAGGCTTAAACAATTCCGGATATTCGTATCATTTGTGGATTAGCAGATAGCCTCTTCATCTATACCTCCTCTTCCGCCACCCTACCTTCCTCCCCCCTGTTCCCCCCCCCCTTTCTGCGCTGTGCATTATTCTTGCCGCGGGGAGTCACCGACAAGGCAGTCGCCGATCGCAATTTGCCGATACGATTCTACCTGCTACATTGCGCGCCGGTTTTCTCTCCCGCTCCCTTTCTTTCCGTCTGTCTCTTGTATATCCCTCCTATCGTTGTCTACGTCCGTCTTCCTAGTCTAGGTCGGGTTAAAATCCTCGCTTGGGGTCGTCCGGTCCAGCCGGTCGGTTTGCACCGGGTGATACGGGAAGATACATCTTTCCCTCGGTAACTATGCATAGAACATCCTCTAGCAACGAGTTTGGAGTATACATCAGAGTACACATCAATATACATGTATATATGTAGATATATATATATGTATATATATATATGTATATACACGCGGGATTTTGTATGTGTGTGTCATACTAGTCGGTCGTGTACACGGTGCTCGGTGTACCAGCCGACATCGGCGAGACCGGCGAGGAGAAAGAGATACCGGGGAGATACGGTCCTTCTCGCAACTAACTGCGGCTCAATTACCTATTCGCTCCGTACCTGCGAGTAGCGCTGAGCAATTCAAGCGAGATACGACCGCGCGAATTAGGATACCGTCTGTCAAATCAAATACGAGATAAGAAAGAAAAGAGATGTTTATTACGCCCGTTGGAAGGAGAATCTCTCGGGTATTGGTCAGACGAAAATTTGGATAATACGAAAAAGGAAAAAAAAAATATATATACATTTATATTTAAGTACGTGAATCTGTAGCGAGAAGAAATATTTACTGCATTTAGAAATAGGCTTCTTGACTATGAAAATTTATACCAGAAAACGACGAATTAGCACGGTGCTATTTTTCTTTTCTTTTTTTTTCCTACCATTGTTTAAATTATATGCCGAGTCACGCCGGAGCGATGCTACTTCTATTGTTATGTTAAAAACGTTTTAATTAATGGTCAGATTAATACCAGCGTCATATACGAAATGCGATAAAACAGCCGCGGATATTTTGTCAGAGATAATTAGCATAAACATGCATCGCATGTCCCGGGAGATGAACAGTACGTACAAAGAAGGGAGTGCTTAGGCGAAGGTAGAGGGCCGCGTGCGAACTTGCAAATAGGCTGTCGTAATCGGCAGCAGCCGAGCGACCGAGCGACCAGTTATGCGGGAAACGACGGCGGGCATGCGGGGCATCTTGTCACGATCAGAATAATTAATATTCATCGACGTCGCCAAGGCACCTACCGGGGCGGTCATTCTCGTTAGAAGTCGCTGCGAGGCTCCGTGCGTATCGCGTACGCGTCCCCTGCGTTCCGTTCTCTCGCGTCTCCCGAGGCGATCGCGAGCGCTCGATAAAGTCTCCGTTGTCCGGCTCGCAGTGTCATTTCATCAATTATAATTATTCCCGAAGGCGAAAACGAGAACGCAGCGCACCGCTGAAGGGAAAACCATCGCCCGTTCGCGGCCGTTCCAATGTCGGTTTACACTCGACGAGTGAATTGACATCGGAACGTGAAGAAGTACGTGGTTTAAAATTGTAATCGTATTTTATTTTATTTCTTTTTTTTGAATTTTTAACCGTGTAAAAATATGAAAAATATACAAAGCTTTTTATTGATTTACTTTTTTCTATATTCAATGTGCATCTAGTTGTAATAATTAATTTTTTAATGTCTTATTTTGCATCGTATCAAAAATATATAATTTTTTAAAAAGTAATTAACAGATCGTCGAATCGAAAAATATTTCCATCAACATTCAGATCAATATTTCAATTAAAATACAAATAGAACCCGTTTTGCGAAGGAATTAGATTCCAGCGAAACAGGTTCGTAAAATAAAAATTCGTAAAACATGATTTCCAATTTATAGATTTGATACAGGCTTTACTCCGTTCTGTCGTTTTTATTATTATTTTGTTTCATATTTCTTACTTATTGACTGCTAAATTGAAGTGGAAAAACAGTCTGTGATATTACAATATCGATTAAAAAAGACCGTCCATCGATTAATTATTTCAGACATATAAAAATTAATTTAATTAAAAATAAGATCTCCTTTTAAACCAAATGTCCCTCATATTTCCCGTCTGACGGATACTCGTCGCGTTCGAACAAAGGAAAATTGAAGGGGTGGTAGGCATAAAAATAGTAACGAATTCCTTTTAACTCATGGTAGCGCGATCTTCTCCAGATGGGCATTCCTGATCAAACCACATCCCGTCCTCTGCCGGCGATATTCAAGGTGGATGTTTCTTGCGGTGCGTCCTCTCTTTCTTTTCTCTCGTTCCTTTCGCTTTTCTCACCGCGGTTATTTCCAACTTGACTCGCTCTTCCACCGCGGTGATCTTTTCTCCTTCTCGGTGCGTTTGGCCACTATTATGCAGTTGCACGCGCGCGTACATCGGCGAACCACTATCCGTGGTTCCCCGATATACGACAAGGGTCTCAATACCAATTACGTGCCCGTTCGTTTATTTTGCGGCTTTGCGCGTTACAGATCTTACCGTAATGCCCTTTTGTACGGCACCAGGGATTCCCCTCGCTCTCCCTATTACACTTCTTGCATCTCCGATATTACACCGGCGTATCCTGCTATTTCGTCTGTATCCTAATAGTCCCTTACTAAATCAATACGATATAAAACCTAACGATAAAACTGTTAGCACGTACAGAGCTCGCGTACTACTTCACCTCGCGAGTGCTCGATCGAGTGGGAAAGTCGTATCGCCGTTGAATTACAAGAAATACGCGTCAAAGGGTGGAAAGGACGGGGGGGAATAAATTCGCTCGTGACCGATTTTCTTTGCCTACCGGCCGGGCCCCGTTCGCGCGCGGCAGAAGAAAATCTGGGTAGGAGGCTGGGTGGCAAACCGAGGGACCCGGGGATGCCAGTTAACGTCGTAAATCGCATCCCTCGGAATTTATGCGTAATCTACGGTGACCTACGGCGAGCGGTTTAATGTTGCAGAGTTATGCGCCGGGGATACACGCGCGTTAGCGCACGCTTCGCGCCACATGACACGCACACACGCCCCGCGTATATTCGTGCACGCGTGCAGCCGTGCGTACGGCACTTAGGTATATACGCAAGCGACCTAGCCCAATCTCGGCGGCCCACGCCGAGTCACAGAAGAGCAAGGGAGTAGCTTCGCGCATAACGCATTCCCCCGCGGACGAAGACGGTAAAGACGAGAGAAACTGAGGAAGAGAAGGAAGAGGGCTGTGGAAGGGAAGGTGGAGAACCGTGGCGAGGAGGAAGGCCACGGACGATATAAGAGTTAGCAGGGCGTTGCGTGGGTCACAATGCCCTTAGGCCCTTCCTCCCCCTACTCCGCCGCGCACGAAGACCCCCGTCGTCTTTTTATTCGTCATCGCGTCACTCGACGCTCTTCTTCGTCCTCGTTCTCGTCGTCACCGTTGTGATCCTCATTACCGTTGGTGTTGCGCCGCGACTCGTTATGGAAAGCGCGCGGAATATTGTTCGCACACGCGAAACAGAGTATCAGGGAAGCGCGTCGCGCTTGTACTATGCAGATGATTCCCGCGATATCGGCTATTCATTGCGGAGTCATTTAAGAGTTTATACGCGGCCGGTATACGCGCGTCTATATACGTGGTCGCGCCGTGACGTTACTGTATCGCGTATTGAAAGCTCCAAGGTGTACCGTATATCGCGCGCGCGAGAGAAAGAAATAGTAAGACCGGTACGAGAAAACGCGATGTCTCTTCCACTTATCTGATAGCACGAAAAAAAAAAAATAATAAAATAAAGAAAAAAAATAAAAATTACGGTATTTATATCGATTCTACATATATACAATCTCCGAGTTATTCTAATTAATCCATATATTAACTCGAAAACGCGATGCGTAATTAATGCGGTCACTTAGTACAACGTTTACTCGCGTAAGATATATCATGTTTCCTTGACGGTGTCCCGGTTTCACAATGAGATCTAATGCGCAATCGAACGTCGATCGCGTCAATCGATCCGCGGTGAGATTAATCGGCGCGATTAGACGGTGCGCGCGGGGTAATACTTCCTGTGTAGTTCCCGAGCGCGTTACGTACGGTATGCGCCCGGCGACGGCCTCGGCGGCCTCGACGGCGGCCTGCGATTACGATCGTCGGCGTGGTCTTTGCCGGAATACCGATGAATAAACAGGGGGGAGAGTCGTGATAAGCGCCTGAAGCCGTAGCCGCGCCGGCACGCATTATGCATGCGCGAGAGCGAGAGTAAATGACGGAGGTGGCAGCGCTGATGATGGTGATGATGCAAAACGCGATGATAATAATAACGACGACGTGGACGTCGTCGAGAATGAAACGGACACGCGTCTTGCCTGGCCTGCCTGGCCTGTCTGTATGCGTGCCTGCGCCTGCTCGGCTTGCCCGCGTGCATCTTCGCGCGTCCGCCGCTTCGAGGGGGCGAGTTTTTCCAGGCCGAACCGGGGTACGCCGAGGCCTTGCGCCTACATACAATGGGATCCCGTGAATAGAGTAGCGGAATGGAAGGCCGCGACGATCGGTCAATCGTGGTGTAATTGGTGAAATGGCGATTAACGTAAATGACGAAGCCGGAGGACGTGTGGCTCATTGTTGGCTCAAATGAATTCCATTGTATTTCCGCCGCGCCGGCGATTATTTCGTCTCCGAGAACGGCCGCGCGTTTAATCAATTTGAATTCAACCCGTTTCTGTTTCACGTATAATTCGCGCGAATGTGTAATACGACCGCGTGCGAGCGTATTTTATCCCGAGAATTTTATTTATCTTCTTTTTTATTTTTTTTTTTTACTTTTATCCGCTGTCGTATCGAAAATGTTTAAATATAATCCCTCCCGTTAATGTCTGTCAAGTAAATTATGCTCAAAGAAACTTGACTGAGAAAAATGGTGGTTACACTAAAGCAGTGCTTGGAAAAATGCTGAGTCAATGTAACATCCGAATTTTTTTTTTATTTTGCTTTAGGAGGATTATAGTCAACGCAGACGCTTATCGACACCTAGTGGCAGCCCGAGCCCTCCCAGACCGACCAGACTCTCGAGATCCACCGGCACTCTTACTAGAGAAGAAGAGTCCTTCTGTGAATCCAGCAACACCTTGACTAGGGACAACCAGGGTCAAGAGGCAGAGAGGAAAGGGTGGTTCAAGTCCCTCTCGAGAAAAAACAAATCTAACGCCGCAGTAAGCATTGTTTTCCATTCCTAACTTTTATCTTCCTATACCTGCATATCCTCGATCGGATTCTCAAAAAAAAAACTGGCAAAAGGTCTACGTCTCTTTTCTTGAAATAAGATGGGCAAAGATAATCACGCGAGAGAACGTTATCGTATTTGGAACTCGATCGGAAAACGAGGCGAATCACCTCTTCGATTGGTGTGGGATCCTTTTTCGAGGGTATTATCCGATAACGAGCGGGATTCTCCTGGATCGTGCCGTGGTTTATCTCGCGCGCAACTCGCGTACCAGTCCCGTGCGCATTCATCAGTCAGATCGCGGGTCGCTGCGCGGAGCCATTAGGGCAGCGCAACCTCCAATTACCGGTTTGATTAAATGCTTAACTAACTCCGCGCTCTGTGGTTTAATTTAATCGCGAGATTAAGTGCCGATCAGGAGGTTGCTTGCCTAGCCCTATAAGCCGACCGATGTCCCGCGCGCCCGCGCACACAGGAATAATCTCTGTCAGGTCCCGATTCTCCTCCAATCTTAGACAGGAGAGAGGGAGAGGAGAGGAAAAGAGAGAAGATGCCGCTCTCCTCGCGCTCGCGCGCGCGCGCGCGCTCGTTCGAGATGATTGCGTGCGTATGAATCTCGTCGTGGACGATGATCTATCGGATGAGTCGGCCCGGGGAGAATCATGACTCATGAAGGCGCCGTGCGATGCAACCACGGGGGGAGGCCGCGATTTTTGCAAGCCGCGGGAAGAATACAGCTTTGTACACGCTCGCGCGATTTTCTCCCAGCCGACCGAGAGACCGGGACTGAATTCCGAAAAATCGCGACCTTCGATGGAGGCCAGTTGTGTCGGACTTCACGCTCGTCTCGAGCAATTGACAAAGAGGAATCAAAACCTACCTACGGTTATTGTTTCTCTATTTTCTCGTGTTCGCGTTAGCTTACACAAAGGCGTTCTTAGGCTTTAATTTTATTATACCCACCCCAACACTTGTAATAAAAAAAAAAATAGTCTTTATCGACCTTAAGTTTTTACGAATTATTTCTATTCCACGTTGTTCGCTAAACCTTGTTGCGATAAAATAAAAACCTTAATAACGTAAAAAACATTTATGTAGTCCAAACGTACTAGAATTTATTTTTTGCATATCTAAAAAAAAAATTAAGAGATGATCTCGCGAGGGATTAGTTAAGCTATGGCAAAAGTTAATCGAGACTGGCAAAACCACCCCTAAAAGTCGAGAAACTAAAGTCAAGTATGTGCTTAGCTATGAAAATTACATAGTGCCACAAAATAATATATCATTACGGCGATACGTTTCAATCTATCGCACTTGCAAAGTTCGTCTTCTGTGCACAAAATTATAACGTACGATAAATCGATATTTGGAATAAGCGGGCGTAATTGTTATACGCAGAAATAATCTCTATGGGGCTATATTTGGTGTCTTACCTCTCAGAGATCATGAATAATGAAGCGTCGATAACTTTGCAGCCAGTGGATAAAAAGCCGAGAATACCCGAGAGCGAGATCTTGACGACCGGCACAGAGGATGAGGAAGCTTCCTCTGCGCCTGAACGAGTTTCCGTGCAAAAGAATCTCCGCTTCTTCGGCGATACGGATCAGGAGTCCGTCTCGTCCAACAGAGACCGCAGGTAAATATACCCTATAATATAAACTGCGTATATATGCACGAGCGGTTAAATATTTCACAGAAAAATAATTATTTCGACCCTCAATTAATCAACCTTCCACTCAACCATTACGTTTTGTTCTAATAACTAATGTTAGATTTAGAAAAAAAAAGAAAGAAAACCCATTACGATCCTCTACTTCCAACCTTCAACTTGCTTTATCTACTTTACGTGTGCTAAATATTATTTTATTAAAATTGAACTAATCAAATTATATTAAATACTCTAAATACTGTTTGCAATTTTTTTTTCAAAGTTATAAATGTGTATTTTTTTTCTTTTTTTAATTCATTAAATAGCCAAAAATATTTAATCCACACTAAGGTTTTTTTTCTTAATTAATTATTCTAGAAACAAACGAATTGACGACCACGCCCGCTCGAGGCGTGATGTCACGAATTCGAGCCGTCATTTGGGTATCATATCAGGCCCAAGAAAATCGTCGAGACTCGCTGAAAGCGCGTTATCTTCGGGCGAGAGTACAACAGGCGACAGCAGCCAGCAAAGTCAAAATTCTCAGAGATCGCAAAGATCAGTTGTATATCTCCATGCTGCTACAGGTACAGTAAAGTTCCAAACGTATAATTTTTTTTTTTTTTATATTTTGTATGTAACTTCTAGTTCAAACGTTATCACTGTCAATAATAGTCATGCTCCGCGGAACATATTATTTATCGAACGCTTGAAATTCCGCAATACCTGTCGCATTTACGTCACAAGAAACGCGTAAAAAAAAAACTTTAAAAATCGATCACATTATACTGGTCGGCCGTTTAAAGTTATTTAACTGGCGATTTGTGTGAATAACGTTCGACAGTGAAAGTACGGAAAATGTCGTCAAGCGTAACCGCACTCTAATTGCGTCTCAAGACCGATATCTACATTCCAGTCGGCGAAATACCAGGCCCGAATGAACGACGCAGGGCAGCGAGTCGCGAGGAGTTAAATCGACCGTTGCAATCGCACACGAGAACGGTGTCGAGGAGCGTGAGCGTCCTTGCTCCGTGGAAGCCGCGACATTACAGGGAACCGTTCGAGATCAACTACGATCAACAACAGCACGCGAAACCGATCGCGACCATGAGACGCAGGCAAAGGAGCCGCGAAACTCTCAGTCGCCGAGGAAAGGAGGCTCGACGAAGCAAGGACAACCTTTCCAAAACAAGTAAATACTCTCGAACGAAAAAATAAAATAAAATACCCTGTTACATGAAATGTAAAAAGAAACCGAACCGATTTCCATCCGTTGCACCTAGTTATTAAAAAAAAAACACATTTCCGTCGCTGATTGCAGGTACGATTAATCGCAGCACGCTAAAATCGAAAGACAAGCAGAAAGTGGACAGAACTGTTTCCACGGAATCGCTGGCCACCAAATCGCGAGGCTTAGGCTCCAAGGCGGAATTGAACAGATCTACGTCGGTGCCTCGCGATCCGAACAAAAGCGCGGGATGGTTCAAGTTGAAGAGCAAGAAGTCCCGCGCCTAAACTGGGCGGCCATTGATCAATGCTAGTCTCGAGTTTTATAAGTGTAATTCGTAATTTTCGTAGGCAATTAATAGACGTCGATATCCGACGCGCGCTAATTAATAACGACTTATCGATAGTATACCGTTTTCATACACCTGTTAACATATACGCGACTGTTCGATCGCGCGGGTACTTAATTTCTTTTTTTTTTTAACTGAATAGCATGTAATTGCGACAGCAACGTGTCAATTAATTGCTATCAACACGTTAATCGATTTTGCAAATTTATTAAATTTCTGCGCTACCTAAAAGACAAAGTTTTAATCCCCGCATAGATACATATATCTATACGTAACAAAAACAATTATCCAGCTATACACAGGCACGCGAAGCTTTGAATTTTAGTCAAATTAATACCATCATACTGTTTGCGCATTAAATAAATAATGTTCTTCATAAAAAAAAAAAAAATATTGCAAAAAATCGAATGTAACTTTTAAAAGTATAATATTAAATATATATTCTAGAATGAAAACCTTTTCAATATTGAATATGTTGCATTATTTGAGCTTTCTCTCTGCCAAATTTAACAGATTAAATTTGTTGCAAATGACGAGAATGCGTTTCATAATATATTCGTATTTTGTAAATTAACATGATAGCGTATATTAACTTTTGTTTCTCCCTCGGGAGTTAAAAAAAAAAAATGCTTTAATTTTTTTTTTCATACTTTCACGTAATTAAACCCTACATGCGCATTTCTTAAAAAAATTAACGCGTCACTTTATTCTACCGTGAATCAAAGTGCCATCATCCCTTTTTTTTTATATTCTTATAAGATATACATTTTTTATTAATCAAAATTCACGAGTATGTATTAAAACAAGTACTTTTTTTCGTAACAAAAATTAATGTGAAATTTAAATATATTTTTCTAAATTTTATCTTGATAATCGAAAGATTATTGTAATTAATACAACAGACAGTTACGTATAGCGGTATTTACTGATCACTTTCCCGTGCATAAATCAATATCACCTTTGCTTATTGTATATAAATACTTGTGTTAATAATCAGAATTCTTAATCTACTTTTGCTAGGACCTATGTGTTTTCATTTATATATAAAAACTTTCCTCTGTACATTCATAGATCACAGATTACACATACACTGTTGCGAAATTTTAACGTTCGACACAGGTCGAGAAACGCTTTCGTCATTTTTAATAACAGTGTAGCAAAATGAAAACACGTGAAGCTAGACATTATCTGTTGTACTGTGATACACTTGCGTGTGAACAAAGAAAACAACTTAATTATGGCAACATAGTCATCTTACACCATAATTATTTCATTCCTACTCGGTGCTATCTACGTGTGTGTGTACATATGGATCATTAGACGATATGCATGTAAATATCATTAATATTGTACGAAATTATACGAATAAAAGCTATTACCTATTAACACAGACATTGCTTGTCTCCGTTAAAATAAGATACGTGAAACGAAAATAAAGAATGAGTCATGTTTTGTAACAAGATTAATGAATAAACATAATGATGTCAACTAGCATATCATCGATAACGAAATTTTGAATGATACATTGTGTTAGGAAGGAAAATTAAGGATATTAATGGTACTCACTCATGGACAACTCCTTGATTCAGGATGGATATGGATCAGTAACGGATAAAATGGATTAACAGGAAGAAACTGGTGTGTAACGATTAGTGTTTGAACCATGCACGCTACGCTTCTACAGTTTTATTCAATTTGTCCCAGCAACACAACGTAGTTCCACAGAGTACAAGTATCATTCCAAGATACGTATCTGAAAATAAAAAAAATAAATAAACAGATCATAAAGTAATTAATTCATAATTTTCCCCAACAATATAAAGATAACTTGCATATTCTTACTTTTGTGTACTTTTTCTTCACCCAAAAACCAACTTGTGATTGCAGTAAATACAAAGGAAAGTGAATTTGAAACTGGCACAGCCAGGGATAAATCAGTGCTCTCCAGAGTTAAAAAATATAATATCGAACCACACTGATTTACGAGAAATGGCAGGATATACTGTATAAAAAAAAAAAAATAAAATTTATAAGTATCATTGTTCTTACAACATAAAATCAGATAACTGATCAATGCTAAGTTTCCATCAAATTTTAACAAAAATACTCGTAGATAATATTTTTTTATGTACAAAAATTTGAAAAGCAAAAATTAGTTTATGTTTTAAAGTAAAAATTAACAGTTTTAGCTAACACAAAAATTCAACTTGTAAAATTAATTATACAAACATTTACTAATATTAAAAACATCGTATAAAATGTGGCATATATAATTTTACATTTGTTTAAAGAATTCCGATTAAAAATAATTGATTATAGTATACGACAAACGATTGCGCTGTCGTATTTTCTCAGAAAGTATCATAACCTTAACCACACATCAACAACAGTACTTACTTCTTAAAGTAATTTAAATTAAAGTGACGAGCGACAATTTTCGCTTTTCGAACCTGTGCTTACGCTCAAAAACGAATTAGTAAAATATATTTTTTATTAACATTTGATAAAAACCATAGAAATAACATTTGCCAATAAAATTTACATAAAAATATTACGAACATTTAGCTTGGTTACGAGAAATGCGATCTCCTTGAAAAATTGTTCGTAAAAAGATGCGCCTTTAACATCCTCCAAACCTCGAGCACCTTTCCTCATAAACGGGTTGGTCGTTCCCCAAAGGATCGCGACAAGAAATAAATATATCACAGAATCTGCAATATAGCACACAGAAATTATCATTAAATCTCTACTTCTATTTTCGTCATCGTTCTTAGATTACTTCGTAACGGTGTTAAAATAGCTCACCGACAGTGACTGCCATCGTGCCTCGTCGATTACCTAACGTCGTGTCGTCGTACACTGTACACCGAAGGACGGATACGGTGTTTTCTGCGGTGACAGCAGCTAGCGTAGTACGTAATCCGAGGCAGCAGAGGCAGGGGATGAGAGAGCGGGGAGAAATCGGTCATCGGCAAACCGGCCGGCGCGGTACATACATGTAAAACTCGACGCACACGACGCTAAAGTCACGTTCGCTAGCTGCCGTTGCAATATCTGCCTTTCGACGTACAAGGCGTATGAAACAATGCAAATCACATAACGAGATTAAACTAACGTACCGAATGCATTAGATGGCCTTTCTGTTCGAACCGGAGTGAAATCTTGGCCAACAAATTCAGATTATCCCGTCACTTACGAGCACGTACTTGTTGAACGAACATTATGCGACTTTTCGAATTAGCAATGGCAGTTACGGTCTGACGTTACTACTACTACCAACCATACGCTGATGACCAAGTGCATCCAACAGCGCGACTAGTTATCCCAGCTCTTGCATCTGATTGGCGTATTCTTTTAATCCGAAAAGTATACGCCAATCGAGTACTAGAGCTCGTATAACGGTGCGCTGTGTACGATTCCACGCACACCACTCCAAAATTACATACACTAGCCGCCACCGTCTCAGAAAACGGAACGTAGCATACTATAGATTTGAATCATACTCATCTCTTATTAATTTTAATTTTTTTACTTAAAGTTTATCGATATATGTATATTATATTTATATTAGTTGAAAAAGAATCAATTAATTAAAATTTAATCTATATTTTTTTCAAACTCTTTAAAAAAAAAAAAAAAATACTTTGTACTGAATATATTCTTTAAAAAAAATAATAAATTAATTATTGACTAGAAAGACAAAAAGTAGTTATTAAATTAGAAAAAAAGAAACAGTTGGAGAAAAATATTACATTAATTCACTGATAAATGCTCAATGGTCTCCAACTGTTCTAGTTCTATCTTCTTTAAAGAATCATACTGTATTCGTAATCGTTCCAATTCCATAGATTTTTCCATAATTAATGCCTGTAATAAAAACAATATAAAATTAAACTTAAATAAAATAATAAAAGCATTTATATATTTTAACATGGCTCCAAAGCTAATTAATCTACTTTAATTGGCAACTCAAGTGTTTTTAGATTATTTCTATTATAATTAACATTCAACATCAATTTATATATAATTATTTAAGAACCTGCATCTGTTGTTTCTGGGCTTCTCTCTGTTTTTCAACAGAATGAAGAAGGTTTCTAGCACCAATCGTTTTCATTTTCTCCTTCTCCACTTCCTTTGCCAAATTGTCCAATATTTTAATGAAATCATCAGAATTCTTTTCAAAATCAGTGATCTCTGCAACGTGAAAATTCTTAAATGCCACAAGAGTTATTGTTATACCTTTAGAGTATTTTTTCTATGAAGCTGCAAAGATCAGTGAACAAAATACGCTTTCCTTTTAGTAGACACAGCCAACACAAGTGTCGTTCTGTTTTCGTTATTCTGTTAATACGAAAAAAAAAAAAAATGACACTTGTGTCGACTGTGTCTACTAAAAGGAAAGCAGCCAAAGCCGGGCGAGCGTGCGGTGACGGGAATCATACAACAAGTGGGCACGGACAACGACCGGTAGTGAAAACTGAGATTAGTACACGCAATACCTGCCTCGCGAACCGATTACAACTTACTGGACACAAAACTCTGGCATTCCTCTTTCAACTTGTTCGTTTGATTCGCCGCCTCCGGCTCTAGAACGCGTATCTTGCTCAGGTCGTCGATATATACGCCGTACTTCGCCAATGGATCCGTCATTTTGTGCCGTTCTGTGCGCTGAACGATCCACATGATGGCCTCACGATATCGAGATAATCAATTGAGTCTCGAATATCTCGATACTGTTGCCAACTGTCGCGCGACCATTTTGCATACAATTTATTATTATATGTTCGATTTTTATCTCTTTTTCTTTACGAATTTTCTTTGACAAAGTGAGGATAAACTAATTTAATTAAACAAATTTTTAATTTTAACAAAAATTTGCTGTGACTTTTTTTATGTTTATGCCTGCACGTGCAATCGAAATATCACGTTAGTGACGTAAGTAAGACGTAAAGTAAGCATTGTTTAAATAAATAATTTTATCTAATTGAACATAATTAATTAATTTGTACAGGTTTCCGTAAAGATATATTACTTTGAAGTACAATGAACGGATCACGGCATTCATAACCTGTTTGTTCGCCACTCATAAACTTGCAAATTACTGCTTTTACTTGTCAAAATGACTAGATGCGCGTGTTTTTTGTCGCATGAAATATCTTTGGGATTCTGTAAATCAAGGAGGTCCAGATTTTTGCGTACATGCGACCGAACTTTGAATGCGATACGAAGATTCGCTGACGACCGACCGGCTATTGTGCTAGGAATCGAAACGAGCTGCGACGATACAGGATGCGGAATCGTAGACACCACAGGAAAAATATTAGGCGAGGCGATAAATTCACAACAGCTCATACATTTGAAGTAATTATAACTATCTCGCAAATTATTTAAATTGACGATTTAATATATACTTTACTCGCGAAAGTTTAATAATCTAATTACATTAATTTTGCAATTAGTGGTATTTATATTTATATAATAAAATTAATTTATAATATTAGTTGATTAGATAATAAAAAAAAATCTTCTACATGTGATTATAAAAGTATGTATAGGTTTGCTTTTTTTAGAATAAATATTTGAGCAAATTGTAATCATATTTTCATTTTAGACATGGTGGCATAATACCTACAATTGCTAAAGACATGCATAGACAGAATATTACTACTGTTTGTGAAGATGCATTAAGATCAGCACATTTAAGATTAAGAGACATAGATGCTATTGCAGCTACAATCAAGCCAGGTCTTCCTTTATCACTTAACATTGGAAACCGTTTTGGGAAATATCTTTCTAGGATAGGAAATAAACCATATATACCAATACATCATATGGAAGCTCATGCTTTAACAGTACGAATGGTACAAAAAGTATGTTGAAGTTATTTATATATATATATATATATATATATATATATATATATATATATATATATATATATTGCATTAAACTGTGTCTAATTGTTCATAAAATTTTTATCTTATAGGTAGATTTTCCTTTTCTTGTTTTGCTTGTATCAGGTGGTCACAGTTTGTTAGCAATTGTTGAAAATATTGATAAATTTTACTTGCTTGGTACTACAGTGGATAATGCACCTGGTGAAGTTTTAGACAAGGTATATTTTAAATTCTATTATAAATTATATCTTATTATTTTTTATTAATAATAAATTAATTTTATTTAAAAACTTTGAACTCAAAAGATTGCCAGTCAAATTAATGAAAAATTTTATATAACGATAAGGAAATATACCTATAAGCAAAAAATTTATTTAAAAAATTTACAGATTGCTCGTAGGTTAAAACTCACAAGTATACCAGAATTCTCGCATATGAGCGGTGGTCAAGCTATAGAAAGCGCGGCGAGTAAAGCATCGGATCCAACTAAATATGTTTTTCAACCTGTTCTAACAAGAAGGAGAGATTGCCAGTTCAGTTTTGCAGGATTATCAAACAAAAGTTTTAAATATATTGATAAAGACAGAATTTTTAATGTTGCTGATAGTACAGCAATTCCCGACGTGTACAATTTCTGTGCTGCTGTACAAATGGCTTGTACCAAGCACATATGTCTCAGAACACAGAGAGCAATGGAATTTATTAGCAATATGAATTTAATATCGGAAGATAAACGAACTTTGGTATGTCTAAGATTATATATATTTTTTTTTTCAACTTTTTTCTCGATTTATATACTCGTTTAAATGCAGGTAATATCTGGAGGTGTAGCTTGCAATAATTTCTTGGCAAAAGCTTTAGAAATCGTTTGTTCGCAAAAGGGCTTTACATTTGTTAGAACTCCACCCCGTTTGTGTAACGATAACGGTATAATGATAGCCTGGAACGGCGCGGAGAAATGGATTGTAAACAAAGGTGTTCTTCGAAATAAGGAAGAGATCGAAATGGTAACTATCGAAAAGCGTGCACCGTTCGGAGAAAGTTGGATCGAAAGAGTAACAAATGCCAACATAAAATGTAAATTAATAAAATTAGACATCCTCTAAACAGAAGTAAGTTTCTACCTATATTTAACGAACCATAATTTATAATAGCATCCGGCAATTGTGTATAAAATATTTATTTTCGTATATGTACAAATTTATACAACAGTTGGCGTGATCTCATTAAATTGCCGATTTATCTTGTCCATTAGTAAAGATTCTGAATTATTACATTCTACAGCTTTCTTTTGTTCTTCGTGTTTATCTAATATACTACGTATCCTGTTTTTAATAGTTTGTATCGTATTTTTATCTTTCGAAATTAAAGACGTCGGTAATATATCGTCGAAACGTATTACTCGTTCGGGCTGCATTTCCTCTGGACATGTAGCCACGTACGTTGACAAATCGCATAGCGCTGGTTTAACTTGCTCAAGAATATTATTAGCGTTGTCGGTATCCATTTTATTAATTATAATCATTGCTGGCTTTTTCAATAAGTCAGGCTTGTATAGTTCAATCTCTTTGTTTAATAAGATCACCGTTTCTAAACAGGATCTATATCCATGCTTTGGCGACAATTGAAATCCTTGTATATCTACAATGAACAAAAGTAGCTTTGTTCTTTCAATATGCTTTAAGAATGTATGACCCATTCCGATATTCATATGTGCTCCCTCAATTAAACCTGGTAAATCGGCAACAGTAATCTCCCTAAAATCACTATATTTAATAATTCCTAATTTGGGCCTTATGGTGGTGACTGTAATAAAAAAAAAAAATACGAATGTAGTGAAAGATCTAAATTTATCAACATAAATGTTTCAGCTACTCATCCGAAAATGTAGAGAAAGAATGAAATATGTCTAAAGTCTTACAAGGATAAGCAGCAATTTTAGGTTTGGCATTTGAAACCGCTGCCAAAAAGGTACTTTTGCCAGCGTTAGGAAAGCCAACTAATCCAATGTCAGCGATCATCTTCAAATCCAACTGTATCGTCTGAGATTCTCCCTTTAATCCACAATAGCCTGTTTCCTCACAACCACCAAGACCTCCTCTTGCTACTAAAATCTTCGAGTCCTCTTCATTTAATTCTCCTTTAGGATTTTTAAACGAAAAGGGAAGAAAGTTAAGTAACGATAAAAGCATAACTCAAGTGCATAGTTAAAAAATTCGTGTCTACCTAATAATACTCCATTTTGATTGTATACTGCAATACCACGTGGAACTGAAATTATTTTGTCTTCACCAGGTAAACCTATAATCCCTTTAAATGTGCTGTCACTTCCTGATTCCGCTTTGACTCGTTTGGTCTTCAAGCTTGCGACAACTTTCTCTAATGTTTGCCCATCTTTAGCAACGACATATATATTTCCTCCAGCACCACCCAACCCACCGTAACGAGATAATCCAGCACCTCCTGTACCTGCTCTAACGTGAAGCCGCAGCGTATCGACGAATTTAGAACGTAAGTATGCCCTCGGCTACAATTAAACCAAAAATTTATATCGAATAATGCATATACATCTTGTGATTTAAACACGATTTGTTTACCTTTTTCGCAAAAGCTAAGACTCTTGTCAGAAACACCATTGTATGTGCGTTATAATTATTTTCGTACGGCGTCAATTAATCAATTTTACTTTTTTAACGAATCGTTTATCATAACGCATATTATGTTTCATCGTAGGAGGTTAAACTCGCACCGGCTGTATCGCGCTTTGCAAAACACGTTGCTTTACTCCAAGATGCTGGGTGAGTTTATCAAAAAGTTAAAAGTTAGCAAGATTGCCTCTAGATGGAAGCCTAGTCTTCATTTCAATTCAAAATAAAATTTTTTCACACAAATCAAATAAATAATACAATTATTATAATATAATACAATAACCATAAAATACATGAAAATAGAAAACGTCAAATTAAAAAGAAAGATTAAATTTTGATTTTCGTAATAGACATAGGATTTGACGTTAGGTAATAATTAATTAAAATGCAAAGCTTAAAATCACGACTGATAAAAATTGATAAAAAATATTAAAAGAGTACAGCGAGAAAGTTGTGCATGTGCAGATTAAAAAAAAAATTAAAGTGTCCTGCTGTGAGAAATATCTAAAAGAGATATCTTCGAGAGATCTTTTGGACACGTTTGTTGTCTTATTGTCAGATAGATAGATATAGCTTATTACTTAGCTGGCTACTTTGAAATAGACGCAACGGAAGCCACACTTGTCGCGGCGTAAATATTTCATTGACGCAATCATAATGTCTATAAATCGCAATTTTATTTAACAAGAACAACATAAGGCGCCGCCTAATGTTTTAGAGACATCATAGCACCGATGTACAATCGTACCGTTGAATAAAAAAAAAAAGAAAAAAAAATAAAAGAAAATTTGGAATTACATGCAAGAGAAAAAGTACAAAAATTTTAAAAAGAATTTAAAAAATATAGGAATTAATTCAATCTTAATTAAATTTAAAAAAAGTAAAAGTTTATCTCTCTCTTTAAGGAATTAATATTAAAAATTATTTTATTAATATAAGCACCTCACGTACCAATATGCAGGTCTTAAATATTAACCATTACCTAAATTTAATTTATTAATTTATTAAATCAATTAAAATATTCTTTATTTTTCTTTTATTCAACTATCGAGTTTACTGATCCTCCGGTTTTTCCCCCTTCGGGACTCGCTTTCGAAAAGAGATCAAGAGAGACAAACACGACCCGGGTTCAAAAGAAAACGAGTCGCAGTTTGCAGGAGCCGAACGCCGAGGATCGCATCGCGATATCTTGGGGGGTCAAGTGAAATCAATTACGAGGCGCATCGCGCGGACGCATCAATTGACGATGTCGCCGATTCGAGACGGGGCGGACGAGGAGGATGTTTTCTCTCTTCCCGACGAAACTCGGAGATACGTTAAACGGCGGTGGCGCGTACGCGAAGCGTTAAAATTAAATCTAGCCAGAGAGAGGCCGTCGGCTACGTCGTCCACGATGACGGAGTCGCTGCGTCCTCTCAGTCTCAAGAGCATCCCCCGGCTGCACGGATGCATTCCGGCCGCCGTGCAATCTAGCATCCCTCGCCGCGATCTCTTTCTCGCCGCGAATCGCTTTTTCTCTCTTTCTTTCTTTTTTTTTTCTCTCTGTGTCACCCGAAAACCCCTTGCAAACCCGCTCGAAGACTCCTCGTGAGAGACGTCGAACTCGCAGCTCGAAACTCCTCGCCCGCTCTTTAAGAACTACACCGAGGTAAATCCTTCGTCGCATCGAGACGCGAGCTCGTTACTGGAGAATTACGATCTCATCCTCGTTACTCTATCGGCACTCATTAGTGTCAACTTGATTACCGAGCTTCCCTCGTTATTTAACGCACATTGTCTACCGCCGTAGAGATTAAGATATCGCGGACGCTATTTCGAGCGCGTATACTTTAAGGAGGGAGGGGAGTGATTAAGTTCCGAGATAATGCGGATTGTTCGGTTTTACAACGCGCCGAAGGTCAAGGGAACCAAGGGTTGGCGGAGGGTCGCTCGCGGGATTTAAACGCCAACATCGTCGTTCGCTGTCTCGCTGGAGAACGGCCCGAGTGTGTGAATCATCGGAGAACACGTATGCAATCGGATTTAAAATACTTCCTCGGCTAGATCGGGATTAAAGCGACGTCACCGAGCGTTATCGATCGACGTGCATTTCATTTATATAAATCCGATTTTTATCTCGATGACAAAAAAGATAAGAAATAATCCCAGTTACTTTCCGCGCGAATGGAAAGTTCAAGCGCGCGAGGGATCAGCGGCGAATAAATATTTTAAATAAAACGAGGCCAGAGTCGAGGTGCTCGTCAATTTGTCGGTTAGGTCAGATCGCCGCTGAATGATCGTAGGACGAAAAACATATGCGTGTGTGCGAAGAGTATGTCATCGGGTTACTAGCCTTGATCATCGGCCAAATACTTGAGGGGGAAAATCGCACCGTTGTCACGCTACTCGTGCTAATTTTACGTACGACGCAGAAAATTATGAAAATTGACAGTAACGACGCGGTCTCGTGACAATGTAATCGCGGCTCATTGCTCTGCGAGTGTTTCCCTTTTTTTTTTTAACCCCTTTCGTTTAAACCGCGTAATTTATTTGTCCGCCGCGAACGGAACGGCCGTGCGCCAACACGCGCCGTCCAGCTACGCGCGTAAATCCGGAGCGGATCAATTTTATCGCGTGCATCCGATCGGTCTAATAAAGTCTTGCGTTCTCTCGCAGATGGAACGGGACGACGAGGACTTTGGCGAGGGCTTCATCGCGGAATCGCACCCCCTGAGGCCGACGCATCTCACGGTGCCGCTCGGCGGACGACCCGATTCGCGAGCGCCCAGCATCAGCAGCAGCGTCAGTGACCTCGACGTTCCGATATACACCAGAGAGACCACCATACCCTTGTCGGCGCGAAAGGTAAAGCTCCTAGTTCGTGATAAGCCCGACGAACTCACGCGTGCAGCCTGACGCTCGTTGCTTCGAGCCGGCCGCGCGTATCGTATTCGTATCTCCAAGTCTTATAAACGTATATCGCGCGAGGAGTAACGAGATAAGAGAATTAAAATTCGGATTCAAAGCAGAGAAGAAAGAAACCTTTCTCGCCCCAGCGACGTGGTTGATAATTTCAACTTAATGTATATTTTAGTTGCGCTTTTTGCGCGCCAGTCGATTTTATTTACGCCGACCCGGCGCGACGGTACCGTTTTTCTCTCCTCCGAGGAACGAGGATCACATGACTCGATTCCTCTCGGAGTGGTCGACCGCGCGATAGAGTTGCGTAAGCGCAGACGGTAAGCCGAAGTATAACATCGATCGATCGGGGCGCCTACTCGAAAATAGCCGGGCCCCTGATCTCCTGCGTCGAGAAATGTCACGAGATCGCGGGGGACCCGTGGTATACAATCGCCTGTTTACACCCATGTGTGATTGCGCATTTAATTTTCGGAGCGACGTCCACCTAAAGTCCGCGGTGCGCGACGAATACGAGCGTCTACGTAGCGAAACGTACGCCGGGCGGGAAAACACCGTATTTTTAGAGCGATGTCGAAATACCGCGGTTATTCGAAGCCAGGTGGGCGGACATGCGCGCTCACGCACGTCTCCGCGAACTTTGTGGAAGTTTCGCGGTGGAAGACCCGCGGCTTCCTCTTTGATCGCGCCGCGATATATTAAAGAACGGCTGGGCGTTACGCACTTCGTCGGCTTGTTGCAGCTACGCCTTTTCAATCGGTAACACGTGCTGTTTTCTTATGCAAAACGAAATAGGCTCGTAATCAGATTACACCGAAGGGAAAAAGAGAACAGATACTGAAGTAAAAATATCTATGAAAAGAATGAAAGAAAGAAAAGAAAAAAAAAAAACACAGAGTTAGTCGGCTCTTGACTTTGATAATTTCGTTTAACGAAACGTCCTCCTCTTAAGTAATTTTATGTAATTCGCACGTGATCTTCGGAAGCCACTGATCGAAAGTGTTGATTAGCGTCGCCAACAGCGAACGAGGTTGAAATAATTAGTGAAAAGAGAATTTTCGACGCGCGGCATTGTTTCAACATAACGCGCAAATACCCGCCGTACGTTGCGCTTAGAAATCTTCTTGGAACAGAGGCCGGCGTCTAGAAATGATTATCACGTCGGGTTATTGGCAAGAATTCCATCGGCGGCGCGTGATGCCTTCCACGCTTATTTATTTTTCCCGAGCCGTCGCGCGGAAAATGCTGAACGATCTAAAATACATTTAGCGTCCCCCTTTTATCATTTCCGTGACTTTGTCCGATCCTCTTTTTACTTTCACGCGCCGGTTTTGTCCTTCCCTTGATTCTTTTCTTCTCCCACGGTACTTTTTCTCTTTCTCTCTCAAGCATTACGCCACCGGATGCATATCGACTGACTAAGCCTGCCCGCATGATGCAACATACGACTCGTACGCCCGTACGTACTTGATCTGGGTTTAAAACGATGTACTCCGGGCTGGGCGGCCGATTAATTCGCCCTCGGTACGTGTCACGGCTAATTAAACGAGGAGCGCAAAGAGAAAAAGAAGAAGGACGCGACGTATGGTCCGTGCGCAGAATCCTATCTCGTTAATTCTCCTCTCATCTTGCCGCCCGGGCGTGTGTAACGAGAGCGATTCCATAATCGTGGTACGGAATTACTTCGCGGTAATCCGCGCGTGTTGCAAATCGCGCCACGAGGTCTCAACAGGTGATCGCGGATGACGCAGGTCCATGGGCGAACCCCGTATCGATCGCATCGCGAAAGGTGCGGTACTGTTGCTTTAAACGTCAAAGAGATCTTCCGAAAAATCCGTAAGCGCTGTTTCGTCATATTATATTTTTTTTTAATAATACATCGAAATACAGCTGTCATTCTTTTTTTTTTTTTTTTTTTTTTTTTTAAATTTAGCATGAAAAACACGGGTAAATATCTCATGGATTTGTCAGCGAACTAAAGAACGTCTTCTCGGAGGAGTTACGATGACGTGCTCGGTTAAAGTAGTTGGCTATTGGTTGAGTCGACGGGTGTGCGCGGAGGCACGTAATCGGTTTCCGTCTGCCCTTATCTGACGAAAGCTATGACAAGAACGACGACTCGCGTGGCAAGCCGCGTGGGACACTTCGCCGTCGTAAGAATAGAAAATAATGCGAGAGAGAAGTCCTTCTCGGTAGAACCTTCCAAGATCTCGACTTAGGAATTGAATTCTCTCGGTCATCTCTAACTCCGGCCGATAAGTTACGCGCGCGAGTCCACGCGCGCGATTGCAGAGATTTTAATTAACGCATTAACGCGCCGTCGTATCAATCGATCCGTCTCGATTACACTCGTCTCCGTCCCATTATCGCTCGATCCGACGTCGGATCGAGCGCGATATGGGAATTATTCGATACGGCCGTGTCGCGTGTCGGCGTCCCCGCGGAATCATAAATACAATAAAGTCGCTACTTGAAGCCAATCGCGTCGGATGGAAAGCGGCGAAGGATAACAAACGAGGAGAAATCTGCGGCTGCACGGAAAGAAGCCGAGGACTGCGCTACTCCGCTTCGCGGAATTATTTAAATAAAAACCGCGCGCGTGCAGCTGGGTCTCGTCTTTCAGACGTCCGGGTTTTCTATTAAATGTCGGAGTGCGTCACGGTTGATCGATTTTCGCAGCGGGGAAAGTGTAACGTCACCGACTGGCCATATGGAGGAGTTGCGTCACTGAATTTTTTTTTCTTTCTCCTACAGATCACGCAGCGGGCCGCATCCGGAATAATAAAATGAACATTCGGTTACATTTTCGTGCGATCGCGCCGGGAAACGTGCCAGTTCCTCGGGTCGGCTTTGGCTCGCGGACGTCACCAGCGAGACGCGGATCTCTTTTCGCGCCGGTCGAGAGAGATCCCCCACGCACGTGCGTGTAAGCGTTCACCTTGCACTCCTTTCTTTTTTATTTTTTTTTTCTTTTACTTTTCTTTTCAGCCTTTCCTTTCTAACGCTTCCTGGGATTTATTTTGTAATCCACCGCTGGGATTTCAGTTAATTTAACAATTTTAAGTAATACCGTATCAAATGATGGTACGCATAACGCACTTATTTACGTTTTCGAACCGAGAATGCAAATATAATATCGTGTTACAGCCAAGGAACTCTTATCGGCCAGCGGAAAGGGATTGACGTTTGCACATCCCCTCCGCATTGTCGATTTGTTATTAGCGAATCGATAAGCCGCTTATCAATTATTACATAACTCAGGTATTTGATGGCCACTCCCGATTATCCCCTGAAGCGATCATAACGCTAAAAAAAAATTCTCCCGTTTAAAAATATTACCTTCTTGAAATTAGTATAAAGTTAAAATAATTCGAGTTGAAGTCAATTTTTAACACTCGTACGGGGAGAAGGAAAACGTACACGAAATACTTTCTCCGAACCGTAAAATTGAACCACGCAACCCCTTATATATTTTGCGACATACCGGGCAATCCCGCCACTCGTGACGTCATCGTTCCCACGATCGATCCCAAAATCCGTGCGTGTATCGAGTGACGCAACCGCGATTCAACCCCCGAGTTTCTCGCGCGGGGTCTCTCCTCTCCCCGTTACGAGGGTGACAAACATAGAGGTGGAAAAACGCGCTTGCGCCCTGCGAACGGCCGTTGGGGTCGCACCGGCTGCGCCAACCCTAGTCAGCGGGGGGTTAAGGCACGCGAGGATCGAATCGAGCCCTTCGAGTAGACGAGTCCGCGCCATCCGCATCTCACCTGCGTCGTCTACGAAGTGAGTTTTGTGATTATTAATCTCGAACGATTCTCGCCGTGTGATTCCATCGCGAGCCAGGTCGTCGACAAAACCCACCCCCTCGTGTCGGGAATTTCGTCGCGTCGCGCACGTGACGGCGGCATCGACACTTCTCCGGATTCATCGCGTCTACCCCGTCGCAATGTCCGATCGGCCGACGAACGTTGAGAGCAAACCCTATAAACCCCATCGTTATCGAGACCCTCGCATCGCTCCGCTGTATCGCTAGGTCGATCTCCGATGATCGGCGCGTGAAAACCACCCCCCGTGCTCGCCCGTATATTATCGGACGCCGAGAGAATTCAGGAGTTTAACCTTCAAATGTCAAGCTCACCTGAACTCGTCGAAATTATCCCGAAATTTTATTTCATAAAAAAAAAACTTTTTTATAGACTGCTCGTGATTTTAAGCTATCACGTTACCGCGTACAATTCGTGACGAGTAAGGTGGAAGTTATATCTATCACCCTTTACGATTGACCTATACGTCACCCGGATTTCCGTCGTGGCGTCGTTCTGAGATAACCGCGTTTGCGATGCACTTTTTTAAAGAACGAATAAATGAAAGAAAATAATGCCCGATAAAGTTTAGTAGCGATAAATAAAAAGGCCGAACGTGTTCGTTTCCGTATAAGTTATCTCGTGACACTTTATTGTTACAGTTGCGTGACACCATTATGTCGTGCCCACCGCGCGTCACGCCGCACGCGTGTTACATTTTCGCGAAACATCGCAATACGCCTCTCAACCTAGAAATACCCGGTTATCTTTTCAGACGCCAATTAGACGACGTGGCTGTTACACAATTTGCATGCTATAACAAAGTTTCTTTTACGAGGGGATAAATTATATATATATATATTTTTTTTTTTTTTTACGCCGAGAGCATTAGCGTAAATGGATTGTCTTCGGCAAGTTCATTGAATAAATTATATCTCGAGTGACTATACCTGCATATTTAATCCTCACGTGGATAAGTAACGCATCAAATTTTAGATTAGGAAATTTATACATAAGTACACTTCGCTTTTGGTAATTTATCTGTAACTGAACGTTCGACAAAACTTTTTGTATTTTATATGTTAATTTTTTTACGATAAATTTTTTCTTTTTTTTTTTTTAATGTAATATATTTTGTAATCTCGTCACGCTCGCATGCCGATCATTTTATCATGCTCGGTAAAACGCTCCGCCTGAGTAATCGTATTTACATAAAAGGACTCGAAAGGAGGACATTAGATTAATGGAAAAAATGGAAAGAAGATTACGTCATTCCGAGCCATCAATGTAGTCGGCTGTACGCGAATACTCTATGGTGTTTTCCATATAAATCACCTTCAATGTAATTCGTTCTTGAATAAGTTCGACGGAAAGCATAAGAACGACGTAATAAAGTAAGGCATGAGAGACAGAATTTTTTATGAAAACTGATGTTTCTGGTATTTCCAATTCTTCGTCAGTGTTCATTTCTTATCTCAATACATTTTAATTTATTGCGAAGTATTTTTCTTGTTGAACTTTTCCGCGTGAATATAAGAATTAGAACGCATGCGACACTCGCGCGCGATGCGCTTCGTCGCGATGAAATTTATATTGTTTACAATAAATTTATCGCAGGCGAATATACGTAAAAACCCAATTAATTTTTTTTTTATAAACGTGCTAATATCGAGAGGGGGAAAAAAAAAAATTCTAAAACTATACGTATATTTTTCTCGATGCAAAATGCGGAGATAAACTTTTTTTCGTAATCTTCGTACCTAATTGCATCACGTTTGCATTTATCATCTTTATGCGAGTTTTTGTTTGATATTGCATCATACGCGCAACGATTCAAGCAAACGGCCTGTTCTTAGTCGATCGATATCACATTTGGTTCGGAAGACGATTCTGGCGAGCTTTATCGCGAGTTCTGAATACATTTTATCGCCGCTAAATGACCTTTTTTTTCTCTTTCCATTTCGGAGCGATGTCGGGTCTCGCCCAAATTTGCCCAGGGACACACGTCTCCGCGTACACACATTTGTTTAACGACCACGTTTGCCAAATTCTATTGACTAACCGACTGTTCGTTTTCTATTCTTTTCAAGCTGCCGCACGATGGGAATGGAAAAAGAAAAGGTATCGTATCGCACGTATCTTTACGCGTAATTTTCACGTCGGGGGTGCAGCTAAAAATTAACGAGCCCTGCCAAGATTTTACGTAGCTAATTTAATCGTTAATAATTTGCGTTAATTAATTTAATTGCTTATTGATAACAATCGGCGTAAAAGTAAGAATTAAATTTTTTTCCTTGGCTCTTTCGAATGTATTCTCGTCTATTGCCACCCTTCTACGCTCCCCTCGCGTACGTTGCGAGATTGGTGTAATTAAACACATTTTGCTCTAGTCGAACGACGAAATTCAGGAACAGGCGACGACGCCAACGGCTCTGGCTCCAACACCGAAGGTAATTTGTCTCGTATCGCGCGTTAATTATCGAGCGCAATTATCCGCGCGAAACCGCGTTTCTTCTTCAAAGCGATTTGAAGAAGAAATTTTATACTTTAAAATAAAATATAAAAGCGCGTTATCATCCGCAATAGTGTGACATAAGTAAACACATCTCTTTCAATTTACGATTTATCTATTTCGTACACGCTACTTTTTTTTTCGGCGCGGAACATATATCGGCGGACACGCACGAGGATTAAACGGAGATCAACGGGACGAAGCGCTCCGCTGTTGTTCAAAGTTATATAATGAAATTATTCTACGAGCGTTTTATTCGCCCTGTTAATCGCCAAAACGCGATAACGCTTTGACACTCGCTTACGAAATTTCTTGCGGACCTAATCTTAACCTTCCATTACGTATCTCTCTCTTTTCTTTTTGCACGCAGACCACCACGACCGATAAGGACTGGGTAAGTGCCAGCTGTTATTAAGTCTGCATTGTCGATACGTCTCGAACAAAAAAAGAAAAAAAAAAAAATTTAATTATTATCGAGCCTGCTCGAGGAAAAAATGCGGCCGCGTAACGCGACGAACGGCGAGAGACCGGCGTTATTGATGTCTCGACAAAGACCATTGACTCGCGAATTATCGCGACGTCTCGTCCCGCGGTTCATTAGTGGAATACTGTTAGATACGTATAAGCTCGCAGGATTTCGCGGGATCCCGCGGGTGTCTTACGCATATGCGTAGCGCGTTACCGCGCGCAACCGAGAGGCGATTGAAATAAAATATCGCGGATTAACGTCGCCGCGCCAAATTGCTAGCAAGTTGATCATTAATAATACCGATATAATTAACGTATATTTACGACTACCGAAAGCGGGCAGTGCTGCGATAAACACGACGCAAAGTCCACAAAAGATAACGTTCTATCGCGGCAATGTGTTGAAATTTCGGTGATTATTTGATTTGGGGGAGGCTCGGGGAGCGGGGCCTTTATCCAGATATCGGATCCGCGCTATAATTCACCGACGAAAAATATTTAAAAAAGCGTTGAGATTCTTAATACCGTGGAAAAAAAAAATAACACTTGGCGATAGATAGTAAATTACATCACGAATTGATATCGATGTGTGGCTCAACGTTAAATATTTTCCTTCTTTCTTTTTTATTTTAATATTAATTGTATTGTCTAGCACAAGTAATCGCTATTGGTTATCTTGTAACATTTTAATAATAGATAAACAGCATTGGACAAGTGACGATTAAAATGTAATTTTTTGATAAACCGGGCCTTTATCTTGTTAAAAATCGAACTCGCGACATAAACAGCGGAGATATCTAATTTTAAGCACAGATGACTAATTGACCTCAGACATGTTTGATTTAACGAAGTTGATTTAACAAAGAATCGTTAAATTTACAGAAGGCTCTTATTTCTCGACGGCTCTCGAAGTAGAGAGGCATATGTGCACTTAGATCGGTATTTACATGCAAATTGGATCTCATGTTGCCAGCTTCGACCGACGTATTACGGCAATTAATAACAATTGCTCCTAATAGTGAATAATCGTGCCTGCGTATCTGAGCCTAAGATCTATTTGTATCGATATATTTATAGCACCTAGCAGTAATAATTATCTAAAATAGGACGAAAACGAGATAAATTGGCCCTTTTCGAAAGTACAGCCTCTTCATTGGAATTTAATTTTTCTCTTCGCTCAATATGAATTATGAATCTATTCGAAATAATATTTAAACAGCAATCTTTCTCTCTCTTTCTCTCTCTTTCTTTGCAATAACCTTTTTATAATACGACATTATTACGTAACGTGCATAATACATACGCATCCCACATTTATTTTACTAAATTATAATATTTAAAAAGCGATTAATATTTTATTCATTCAGTTACTTATTTTATTCATTCAATTAATTTTTTTTCTTTTATTTGCAATTAGAGCAAGTGTATAACGTATTAAAGGTAAAATAAATTTCAAACTCGGCCATGTTTACAACTGCATACGTGCACAAAATTGTAGAAGCAGTTCGCTTCAATGCGGCTTAATTGTAAAATTGACACATGCTGAACACACGAACCGGCCGTCATTAATGGACCGCGTCCGGTATCGTGTGTACTCCAATGCGAGCCGTCAGATGCGCGCTCTCGTAAGAAACCTGAAGAGGATCGCGCCAAAGTGCAAAGACTAAGAGACGCGTCAAGTGCCACGTGTATTTCTAGTTTTCTTTTTTTGTTTTTTTTTTTTCTGAGACAACAAAGCGTGCGCGTAACGTTTGTTTAGGATTCGTATGCTCATTAATATAGGCTAAAAATATTCTATCGAAGCGAGAACATTTTTTAAGAAACGCGTACTGTGGGAAGGTTCGAACTTGACGGAACACTCCCGTGGAAGGAATTCTTTTTTTCACGCGGACCGGGAATGTTCCGAAAATATTCTTCAATCTTGACCGGAAAAGAAATTTAATATCTTAATTAATTTAATTAATCAGTACTCCAGGTGGATTTGTATTTTGTACTTGAAGAACGCTATCATAGTTCCCTTACTTCGTGTACATTTTATAATAAATCTCTGAGACGTATGCATAATCGATCGTAGTTGAAAAAAAAAAAAAGTTTCGTGCGACGTGACACAATGTTATTGCAATTGTCGCTTCCGCTAATAATAAAAACGCGCCTCCGTCATCACGTAACGTTCGAATCGAATCCTACCTCGCGTCGCAAAAAAGCTGTTTTCTTCTCCTTTTTTTTTTTTCATTTTTTTTTTCTCGCGATATGTAAAACTCGCCGGACTAGAAATTACTCCGGGTCCGATATCTAAAATCGACCGCGGCGCTCGGATGTTCGCGGTTTTCTCGACGCAAGATCAAAGAGCGGCGTCGCGAGCAAAATCGTTCCGTCCGACTCTTCGGATATTTTTTTCTTCGCGCCTGAATCTAATTGACGTTAGAAACATCGAACTGTTATTAATCGTTTGATTATACGCGATTGCGCTCGAAGATCTCGTTTTCGCCGGCGCTCTCGCGGATCAGGTATCGTTATTGAACGCCGTGTCTCTCTCTCTCGCGACTTGGAGCCGTTTCCAGCGGGCGATCCGCTATTTCTTTTCCGTTTTTCTTTTTTTAGTGGGGCAACTTCTTCTTCATTCTCGCAGTGGGGGTGCGTGGGACGGTGAAAGGTTCACGCGGAATCCAGTCCCCGGGGTCGTCCATTCGCACAGCCGTTGTTCAGAAGGGGGGAACACACGGAGGAAGAGAGCGGGGCCTTTTGAAAATCGGCTTCGGTTATACCATCACACGAATACCGACGGCAGTCGTACGCGTTCACGATCGTGATACGGAAGGTTTCACTCGTCATCTCGCGAATTTTTCTCCGCGCGAACGAATCGTCAAAATCGGCTCTCTCCTCATTTTACAAGTAACAACGCGAGAATTTTATCGTGCGAGAAAAAGAAAAATATATTATTTAAAAAAAAAGAAAGTATAATAATAGATAAAGAGAAAGAGAAAGAGAGAGAAAGGGAAAGACGGAGAGATTTAAAAAAATTCATAAGTGTACCTATTTAGTGCCACGCGCGGATTATTTGCTAAAAATATGGAGCTCAAGGTAAAAATTTTTGAATGAGACGTGAACGTCTCATTTTATTTTCATTTTTTTTTTTCTTCTTTTTAGAACTATTCGTTGTGTTCTATAGCCACTTCTTTTAAATATCAAAACAAGACGCGATGAATATTAAACTGAGGACCGTATCTACGTTCATATAAATATCTATATTTATAAGTTTACATTCCAGAGAGAGAGAGAGTGAGTAAAGGTGAAAAGTAGGCGCCCGGTTAAGAGTGAAATAATTCAGCGAGCATTAAAAGAGCGTTTCGAATACAAGCAATTCCGTTCTCGCCTGTAAAACGAATTCTTATTCACGCGAATATATATTTTTACTCAATTCACTTATTTCTTTTTTCTTTTTTATTAATGAGAGAGCTTGAAAGCTTCGTGCCTAGCGCGGCGAAGGCAGCTCTTCGCGTTACGCAACGATTGGCTGCGATTCGATAATCGTCAAAAACGGAGGAAGTGCCTCGTCAGTGCTCTTTGAATACAATGTACGAGTGTGACGAGAACTATTCGAAAGCACCCGTTAAAACGCGTTATTATCGTCAGGCTACGTTTTCGCGGCATAGTCGAGCGACGCGTCGAGATCACGCGTGGACTTTTAATGAAAAGAAGCCTTCGGCTCCGAAAGAACAGGGAATCGGCTTGAGAAACGTTACTCGTGCAGAACCGAACGACATAATAAGCGGGCAATTAAGCCTTTTGTTTACCCGGTTACAGGCGAGACCGAAGTTCTAAACTGAGGCGTTGGTGACACCGTCAAGGCGCGATAATTAACGTACCTAAAATGATTAACGCCGCGTCGTCATCTTTTGTCGGAATTCCGGGAAGGTGATTACGCGCGATTATCATAATGCGCAAATAGTCATCGTCATTAAGTCCTACTACGTATCGTATCGGTCATCTCGCGATCGCGACCGCGTTTGGATTAACAACAGGTGCGAAATCACCTTCTACATCTGCTGATTTTAAAATACGCTCGAGGTTTCTTACGCAACTTTTAGTTGAGAAACGAAACGGTAATCGGCTTGAAAAAAAAAAAGAAACCAAAAAAAAAAGGAAAAATGAAAGAAAAAAAATAGCTATCAAGTCTCCGGGCTTGAAAAAGAAATAATCGCGCGATGACGATTCTACGCTGTACACGCTTATCGGTATAAATTAGCATATCACTCGGATCTCGGGTGTTCAATAACGCGAGCGGCGAAATCACACCCGTGAGACGTCTCGCGTCGTCTCGACGGAAAGCGGCCCTCCCCGGTGCTCTAGTTACCGAGACCTTTATTCACCGAGATCGGTGTCATTATATCGCCAATATTTTCTCAGGGAGTGGAACTATTAATTCAAGCGCTTTCTATTGCTCAACGGCAAGAGAATAACACGAAGCCCTTCTATTCTAATCCAGCACCTTCCGCAAGATCCGGCCTGGTAGTTTAACAAAGAAGTGAATGTGGAATTGGGAGGGAAACCGAGGGAAGATAAAAAAACTATGCCGAGAGTGGGTCCGGGACCGGAGATATACCCATATTAGAGAGGCAAACGTGGGGACCGCAGACCTTGTACGAGGGCGCGCGTTCTTTTCGCATGCGGGCTCGTGACTCGGTACAGCCCGTCGAAATTAGCAACTTGGCCAAGTCGCCAAAACAACGGTGTCTATCTCGAAAAAACGGGCAGCGCCCGCTCGGAACGTCGCCGAGGCGATCGTGTATTCCGACTATTTTTAGCGTCACCAGAGGCTCCCCGTCGCCGAGCTCGCCGTCGCTCCTCTCGGGAGGCTCGACCGTCGGCTGCACCAATCGTGCCGAGACACTCCTTCACCGCGTCCAATACTGCCGCGTAGCACTTCCTTACATTTACACGTACGTATATGCGCGCAGACGAATAAGTCCGCTCTTTGTGAGAGACAACACGTCACCGTGGGTCTGGAACCGCGTTACGTGGAGACTATATCCCCCTAACACGATCTCTGATACGTGTGAGTACACACGTTTATGCCTCCATACAATCAACAGAATTTCTAATCATAGGCGTCGCCTCCGATCGACGACGTAGCGAACGTCTAAATAAGGAATTATTCTACTTCGCTCCTACCGAGAACTAGAGACACGCCGAAAGAGGATTAATCGCGAAGCTCGAAGAATATAATTTGGAATCGAAAAAAAAAAAAAAGATATTGCAAGCTTTAGTTCGAGTTCCTTCCCGCAAGAATTATTCTAATTGGCAAGAGAAGCACTTAGCATAATAAGAAAGAGAAAGAGAACTTATTGCTCCTTTGAGATTTAAAATGTAATTAAATTGAACTTTACTAGAATTCAGGTTTGCTATTAAGAACAGACGTACAGAAAAGAAAAAGAAATCAATTTAAAAGCTAATTTATTTCTCTGATCGATTAGAAATTCAATTCCGATCGACTTCCTTTTCAGCTCGGCTATTTCTTTGTAGAAATTCTATTCTTCGGACAGGTCTCTAATAAATTTACAGTAGGTAAAAGAATAGAAAAAAATAAAAAAATAGAACTCGCGCGTATTACGCATTGTTAAGAAAAAAATTAATAAAAAAAAATTAAAAGGTTTTTAGAAAGCGATACAGAATTCTTATCTCGTACAGTAAAAGTCTCTTTTAAATCTCAAGATAAATTCGAAATTATAATACGAAAAATAAGGAAAGAAAAATTGGCAATCGTAGGTGACGTACAGAAACGTGAATTTATTTTTTTTTTCTCGAGGTCGCATACTTTTATTCGTCAGACATGAATTAAATCGCTTTATCCGGAGTCTCATGTGCAATCAATATCATTTAATTTTATAGTAACACGCGTCGAATTGAAGATTGAGTCTACTTAGGATCGACGTATTTGCGTGAATGCGTGTACGTGCATCAGTCAATTTAATAATTCCTAATATTGGCGTTTCCAAACACATCACGTTAAGTTCATTAAAGCTCGAATAAAGCAAGGATGCTTTGCATGCACTATTTTTCGATTACAAACTACGAAAAAAAAATGATTCAACTCACCAATCTGCATGAGCATCAGCGGAGTTGTAAAATTCTGGTGACTGTAACATAAAAAGAAAAATATTATTGTAGACGCGCCAGTAAATTAATAGGATTAATAAAGAAAAAGGTAAAAATATTTTTTTAATAAAGATTTAATTTTAAAGAATTAAGTCTCACCTAAAAGTTGCTCCGCCGATGCAGGATGCCCGTCCCGGGCCTGCTCCTCCTCTCAGATGGGACGTGACGAGCCATCCTTCCGCGCACAAGTAACTCGCGAACGCGCCCGGGTGAAGTTAAAATCGCGAAAATTATTTAACAAATTTTTCGACACTCCCGCATTAAAAGGAATCGTAAAAAAACGCCCGGTAACTATCGGCAGCCCCGAACGACCGACGAACCGGCTGCAGTTCGTTTAATTTCGAATCGGCGTGCGGCACTGAGCGATGCGACGCAGCGGAGTTTCTCTTGACCTGAAACAAAAAAATAAAACAATTATTTAGTAGATATAAAATTTAATTAAATGAAAAAATTAAAAAACGTTATTAAAAATCCAAAGAAAAAATTGATATATACCCATGGGTTGCTCCGCCGGGGCAGGATACCCTTCCTGGGCCTCCTCCTCCTCTCAGGATGTCCGCGGGATGTCGGGTCGGTCCTCCTTCGATGGTAGATTATTATCTGAAACAGAAAAATTACAATTAGTATTCTGTTCTGTTCAATGTTTTATTGAGCGCGTGTTATTTATCGTACCGCGCACGTGTTTTGGTTGCGGGTGACCGGACGCACATTCTAGCACTAGAACAGCTAGCGCACCCCGTCCCCCCTGCTCCCCGCGTTCCTCGCGCCTACAGCCGTCGATTCCTGAACCTACGCAATACGTACGAGAAACGAACCCGGCTGACTGCCGCTAGCCAGCACCCATCCCTCTTCCCTGTGCTCCTTGGAGCTGCTCCACCGATACTTTAAATGAAACTAACATAAATGAGAGTCTCGGCCGCGACGAAAACGGGCGAGATGCAGATCTCACGTTATCAAATTCGATCTAGAGTTAAAGTTACCACAAGATTTCGATCGCGAATGTCGCAGCTTCGATGCACAAAGTATCGTCGCGCGATTATAAGTATGGGAAGTTATCGTGGGGAAATAAAAAGCGAGACGATTCACCTTTACGTGTCCGGTCGAATGTAGGTAGATTGACATCGACGGTGTCCTATGCGGGATACTACGATTCGGAGGGTCCCCAGGGCGAGGCGAGACATAGATACACGATGATAAACTGTAGGGGAACACACGCAGTTTCCGCGATATCATTTTCTCGAAAATCGATGCTCTCCACGTGGCCACCGTATCTTATGTGGTGCGCAGCGGGTCGCGTAGATAGTTCGCGATCAGGCAATCGATGGAGCGCTGTGATTGGTCGGCGCGCTAGGGTTACCTATCATCCCCCCCGCATCGACGATTACGATCGCTGGTGGTTGTGGGTGAGGCGCGGAGAAACCGTCTTTACTTGGATATATTAATTAAATATTAAAATTAATATTAATTTAATAATTAACCAATCTGCGTTGGTTTTTAAGCGGCAATAAAATAGATTTGCAACTAATTCAAGCGTCATATCAATTTTTTTTTAATAGGATTAATATATCGACTCGATTATACTTTCGGTTTCAATCGCATCTTTCCTTTAACCGGTCGCTCTTTTGTTCTTTACATTTTCATTTCGTTAAAAAGTAACGATGATAATGAACTTTTATTCTATTGGCCTTGCACACCCTTTTGAATATATGTATGTTCCCACATTCGACATAAATGTACAGTCTACGTAAGCGGCGATTAAATGTTTGACGGTGACTCTTTTTTTTTTTTTTTACGTCGGTATAAATTTACTCGGCGAATCGTTTTAGCATTGATAATTTCTACGGTCGTGTTCCTAAATCGAGCTCGCGATATGCATTGAAATAGATAGTCGCGGAAATTGAATAAAAGTCGCTATTTATACTTTTCGTTTAATCGCGGAGATTTTTTTTTTTTTCTTTTCCTTCTTTTAATCCCAATAATTATTTCTACGGTAACGTAATCATTAATTGAAATTAAATGAGTTACGATCCGATAAAATTTGTACCGCGACGGTTTTATATTTAATTCGCCGCAACCGTGAACTTTTATTATCGACCTGCACTGGATTAATTTTTGTACTAATTACGGGCAAAGTCATTAATTCTTCATGCGTCGCTTCTTAACCGAGAATTTCGTATATTTTCATTTGCATTAATAAATGTCAAGTAATGCGAACTGTCAGGTTTCGAAGTCACGCGAATCGCCTTTTACGTAACGTTTCTTTTTTTTCTTTTTTTTTTTCTTTCCCCACTTTTGAGAAGTCGTTTCTATTTACGAAGCGGTGTCGCGCGATATCGCACTGTTTGCGATTATTATACAATTAATGCAACACGTGGAGTGCAGTGTTTACAACAACAACCGCGCATCGGCAGCCAGGAGAGCCGCAGGAATGTAACGGCGGGACGGTTAATTTTTCTGCAGTTCAATCAAGCTCTTCGTCAAAGGGAAATGCCGCTCGCGCAGAAATTTCGTTTTGCTCGCGCGAAATGCCCCGCGTCGACGCGCGACTAACAATCGACGCCCGTCACGAGATGAGCATTTAACACCGCCGCGTTGTGCAAACTTTGCATTCTCGTTTGCACTGGCGCATAAAAAAAAAAAAAAGAAAAACGCGGGGGCAACGGAAGGCTCGCAAATATTTACTTCGCTCCACTTGCAATTAACGCACTCGGTGATGGGAAGCTAAGAAGCATCGATCCGCCGCGAAATTCGATTCAACGGGCGACGGCAGCCGCGAGTGTAACGACGCGTCTCGAGCACTTCGAGCTAATCTCCGGTTTAATTAGCCGATTACTCCGACCGAACGAAATTCGATTTCGCCCGGCGTCGGTTTTAGAAAAGTGTACTATTCCGAACGGACGTAGATCGGGGACGTAAAAATCGGCACGGAGACAATTACCGCCGCATAAAACCGCGCTAATAGATCTGTTTACTGTGGCGGCTGCTCTCTTTCCGCATTTCGCAGTGGAACAAGGATGTGCTTTCGCAGAGTTTCGTGGGACACCGAGGGACAAAATGACGAAATGAGAGGCTCGATTGCAGCGTGCATACGAATCGCGAAACGATCGCTACTTATTTCGTCAGAAAAGTCCGATGTGCGACCCCACGGAACAGGACTTAGGTTTTTTTTTTCTCTTTTTTCTTCCCCCCGACGAATCTCGGTGCATAGTGCATTAAATCGTTATCGCATATTCCCGTACGAAGTACACTCGGTCGTCGGTTCACCGACGTCAAAGAAGACACATTGTCAAAAATGCATCGATAAATGGTTATGCAAATAGGCCCCCGCTGCATACGTAAACCACGCGCTTAGAACAGCACGATGATAATGCGGTTTTTCATTTGCAAATTCTGCCGTGTAATCCATACATTTTGTTCGTAAAATTATCATCGAATTCGAACAGCAAATCACATCACACGCAGATTATTTTAATTGAAAAAGAGTTTCCCGGGCGATAATTATTCTCGATAACAACGTGACATTAATTGAAGACTCGACACAACGGGTGTAAGATCTAATCTCGAGTTAAAAACCCCCCTCGTAACGCTCGACAAAAAAAAAAAAAAAAAAATCGATGATTTAAGACGAATCGTAACTAATTTAAGCCTTAATCTTAATTTTCTCCCATTTAACGATGTGGTTTTTTGCTCCCTTTTGGTGTCGCGCTACTGCAGTTTAATTGGACATTTAATACAAGTACGAACTTTTGTTTCAATGGGATATAATTCACGCAACTTACGCCTTTGTTCGGCGTAACACAAGCCTCCGGAGTAACGATAACCGCGAGTATCTGTTCTCCATGGAAGTGACACTCGCGTACGCGTGTGTGCGTGCGCTTGCGGACGTCCACGCGCGTATATGCACGCATGTAAATCTAACAAGGAAAAAAAAAAAAAAAGGAAAGAAAGAAAGAAAAAAATTTAGAAATGCACACATTAAAGCGCAGCGTTAAATAACACGACCGCACACATACGCACGCATGTGTGCGTGCGCTTGCGGACGTCCACGCGCGTATATGCACGCATGTAAATCTAACAAGGAAAAAAAAAAAAAAAAAAAAGAAAGAAAGAAAAAAATTTAGAAATGCACACATTAAAGCGCAGCGTTAAATAACACGACCGCACATATACGCACGCGTGTGAGGTACGAGTATCTTCCGGGGTGGAAAGATATGCGTGGCACCGCGTACGTCGGCGCTCGCGTGCGTGTGTGCGTCTTGCGTAGCCTCCTAGTATAAGAATGGTTAGCGGGGATACCGACCTAGCAGTCTGCGGCACGTGTTCCGACACGCTGGAGAACGGCACCACGTTAAAATCAACTTACAACACAAACTATCCCGACACAACAAAAGCTACTTTCTCGCCCAGTTCCGCGGTAGGCGATCGTCGGGTATACGAAATTATTGAAACGTGATCACGAAGTGTGTATCTGTGCGTGAAAAAAAAAAATGACAGTAAAGTCAGCGGATCTCGAGGTGCCATACTTTAGAAGAGCGGTACGCAATAGTATTTAAAAGAGGAAGGAGACTTCTGCGATAATTAAGCTCGGCTCTCGACTCAAATGCATTATGCATTCGAGAAGTAAAAACTGATATACGGAATTATCGGCGGGATATTTGGGCATTTCACGGTTTACTGCTCGAACAGATGTTCCGCAGATTGTTTCCGTCTTTGTTCTGAATAATGCCGGGAAGTTATCGAATTATACTTGCGCGCGTTACATATTCATCGTTTCGTTAATATGCCGTACGTCTACTTGATATTTACATTTCAGGAAGAAATATATTTTTAAAATACGATAAATATGTTGCTTACAAAAGCTTCCTAAAATATTTTGCTTTTTCCTTCTAAGATCTTTAATCTTGTTATTTCGAAATGAATAGACCTTACATATTCTTTCAAGAATTATTCTCTTCTTCGGTGTTAGATAAAATAATATTTAGCATAATTCTTTTCGTAATTATTTTAAAATAAGATGTCCCGTATCGATTTCTGCTGTAGGGTCTCAATGGCCGGTTAGCGTTCGCTATCGCGGCAGCTGCTCTCGGTTCATCGTTTCAACATGGATATAATACCGGCGTGGTTAACGCACCTCAACAGGTATGACTTTTAATTAAATCGTAAGCCACTTTTAAAACGCTTACCTCGATCGATTGTAAAAACACTTGAAGAAGTGAATTACGAGTGGAGGAAAATAGTGACAATCGCTAAATGAACATTTTAATATTCACTAGCTTATCGAGGACTGGATCAAAGACCTCAAGACGAACCGCACGGGTGTCCCGACGGAAAAGACGGAGGTGACGTTGATCTGGTCGCTTGCGGTCTCGATATTCTGCGTCGGCGGAATGATAGGTGGTTCCCTGGTAGGCTGGGTGGCGGACCGCTTCGGCAGGAAGGGCGGCCTGCTGTTAAACAACATCTTGGTTGTCCTGACTGTGATCTTCGAGGGTAGCGCCAAGGCGGCGAGGAGCTACGAGATGATAATCATCGGCAGGTTCCTCATCGGTATTAATTCCGGGCTGAACGCCGGCTTGGCGCCGATGTATCTGGCCGAGATCTCGCCCGTGCACTTGCGCGGTGCCGTGGGCACGGTTTATCAACTGGTCATCACCATTTCGATTCTGGTGTCGCAAATACTCGGCCTGGAGCAAATCCTTGGCACCACCGAGCAGTGGCCGTTGCTGTTGTGCCTGACGATCGTACCGGCGATCTTCCAGATCTGCACGCTGCCACTCTGTCCCGAGAGCCCGAAATATCTGCTGCTTAATCGTGGCAAAGACATGGACGCGCAAAGAGGTAGGTAATAGCGTTCATTTATTTATTCAATGAACGGTTAACGTGGAATTACCTCACTTTACTTTGTTAAAAATGATGCGCGAGATCTTTGTATCTTTTTCACAATAATTAATTTTATTTTCTTTCGAGTAGCGCTGTCCTGGCTGCGCGGCACGATTGAAGTCCACGAGGAGATGGAGGAGATGCGGACAGAGTACGAGTCGGTGAAGCTGGTGCCGAAGGTTACCCTACGCGAGCTCTTTGTTAATCCGGCGCTTCGCATTCCTCTATTTATCTCGATCATGGTCATGTTCGCCCAGCAACTGTCCGGTATAAACGCCGTCATGTTTTTCTCAACCAAGATCTTCAGGATGGCACAGCTCGACAAGCACGCCGCTCAGAACGCCACGATGGGAGTTGGCGCTATGAACGTTTTCATGACCATCATTTCTTTGGTTCTGGTAGAAAAGGCAGGTAGAAAAACGCTACTCTTGATCGGCTTCGGCGGCATGTTCCTGGATACAGCTCTACTCGCAATTTGTCTTGTATTCGCTGTAAGTATCCTTCTTCTTTTAACGATGCAAAACTTGCGCATTGCAAGAACGTCTCGAATATTTTACTTGCGTATTGCAGGAAACCTCGCGGGCGGCGGCGTATTTCTCGATCTTTCTCGTTATCATGTTCGTCGTCCTGTTCGCCACCGGGCCAGGAAGCATTCCGTGGTTCCTGGTGTCAGAGTTATTCAGTCAATCCGCCCGACCACCCGCTACCTCCGTCGCCATCGCCGTAAACTGGACCGCAAACTTCATCGTTAGCATCGGCTTCCTGCCTCTGCAAGAAGTGATGGGCGCTTACGTATTTATTATTTTCGCAGTGCTACAACTATTCTTTACGCTCTTCATATACAAGAAAGTGCCGGAGACGAAGAACAAGACGATGGAAGAGATCAGCAGCATGTTCAGGCAGATATCGTATCAGTGAAGAGGAAGAGTCGGCGAAAATGGGTAAAATGTTAAAACAAAATCGGCACGTGCGAACGATGACTGCATTCGTTCTCTTGTTCCTTTCTTCTTTTCTCTCTCTTTCTCTCTCTCTTTTTCTCTCTATCAGTGTCTTGAAGAATTCAGTGGTTTGGCAAAAATGGCACACTGTTCATCCGCCTTTCAACGCGCTTCCGATATTCTGTCCGGTATCAAAGTCGATTCGTAGAGATACCCGACGAATATTTGTAATCTGTGTAACCGCGATGTGTGCTGCAATGTATTCGGTGTAATTATAACCCGCGGTCGTGCCAACTTGAATGATTCAGAGGTTTTAAACTCATTTTTTTTTATTACATAATTATTTAAATGTCTTTTTAGCATTTTGTTCTTAGTTTCTTTGAACTGGGGGGAGAGCCCGTTCCAAGTCGAATCGCATGGGCGCTACATTGTTTCGCCCTGGGATGTAAATTGTAAAACTTAATCTCAGTTCCTATATTGCATCCAGCGGAGAAAAGTGTCGCCGCGAAAACAGAACAATCGAAGTGACGCGAAACGTCTTAGGAAATTCGATTCTTTCAACAAAGTCTTTTCAAACAATGATTTGTTCGTCACCTTAGGAACAACGACGTACTACATTATCAGTACTAGTACGAAAGATCGCAGCTCTAGTCATGAAAAGACCCGTAGACAGAGTATAATACTGAAAGAATCCCTACGTGCTGGCTAATCTTTATTTTTCTTTTTCTTTTTTATCATTATCGAACCCCCGATTCTTTTTTTTATACATATCGACAGATCCGTTCTCGCTTGGTCAAAAGATTTTTTTTCTTTTTAACGCGACATCGCGCGAAGTTCGCAAAACTGATACTCTAAAAAAGATCGAACGCAATTAGGGAATATACATATTTTTTAATGAAACAACAGTCTTGTGACAGCTGAAACTTTTAATTCCCACTGTCGAACAATCCGCGCCGCGTTAACGAAGATACATTACGAAATCAAGTAGAAACGACTAAGATTATATCCGATTGCCTTTTTATGAAATAATTTTTAATAGAAATTTAAAGAGTATTTTATTATACGTATAAGTAAAAGATGTAAGTTTTATTCGAACGAGGAAGAATGCTGTTAGAATTAATTGTAAATACAAAGAAAGAAAAAAAAAACAAAACAAAAAATTACCCACGTTAAGACTAGTATTGTGCATAGTTTAGGAAATAATTATATATATATATATATTTATGTATGCATGTAGATTCGATTAATGTTTAAGAATGTAAGCGTTGTCATATTTTTAAATTATTTAGATTATTAAATTTTAATTTTGTGTATACCTGAACATAAGAGAAACAACGTACGTACGATATATAATTATACACATATATGTAGAAAGAAATGGAACGACAAACGTAAACCTAACTCAGGAATTTGCGCTGATTGTTATCTCGTAAATAGCAGGTGGACGGCAATGCTTTACTTCTACCTTGCGTCTACGTTTTTCTTTCAAGGAATACTCATTTGTAACAACCGTTTATCTCGTTAAGAGAATTTGTTCTAGAAGACAAAAAGCACACCTAGGTTTACTCAATAATACGTTGAATAAAGTTCTCGATTTTCTTTTTTTTTTTTTTATTCGACTTGTTTGGAATGCATCATTCGCAGGGAAATGCTCCATCGAAATTTCACAGATCTTATTGTACGCATAACTCAGGATGTTACTCACGCGATGTACTAATAGCAAACGATTATAATTTGCCCGTACAACTGTTAGGAATTAGAAATAGCTCTCATATCCTTAGCTAAACGATTGGTAATTATATTGTGTAAGTTTTTGCAACGCGGTTATTAAGCGCTTAGGTCTAGCCGAGTTTTCTTTTATATACTAGTTGTATAAACGCTTGCCAATCAAAAGGAACAACGTTAGACTTGGTAGCCTAACATTGAACGTGAAAAATCATCTGTGTTGTCGCCAGCGGTTCGAAATTCAGCACATCATCGATATGCCCGCCTACTGTATGCGTTATTAAATATCATAAAGCGTTTTTAAAAATGCGTTACACTTTTAGATATGAAATATATTTGATACCGATATATATATAGATATATGTATGTATATACATATATATATCGTCCAAATAAAATAAAATATCAAGAACAAATATATTTATACAACATTACTTACTTTTGTATTACTGAAGAGCTTACTACGTAATAATGATGCTGATAATCTTTGATTGATTCTGGTCAGACTGGTCTGGTCAGACTTTCTCGGTGAAATTAAACGTGTCAAGCTCGTTCCTTCTTTTTTTAAACTCATCTGAAACAATGAATATATTAATTAGTATAAATTGTTAATCATTTCGCATATAATATATAACGTATTTGATGTATATTTCACAAATATTGTTATTATAAAACTGCCCGATAAAATCGAATCGCGACGATTTGCACGTCGTGGCCATTCCGTGATTCGAATCCATCGGTTTTACCTTGATTTATCGGGCGCGATGGGTTCTTCCTGGTGACGAGCACTTTCCCGGTTGTTCCAACGAAGCGGAGAAAGCCTCAGGGTGCAATAAAGTCCTCGGTGGAGATCTCGAACCACTCACAAATGCACTAATTGTTTCCGGGTTTTCACGCGCGAAACCGTTTCACCGGGAGTCGGCCGGACATTTTGAATCTGTGCCGGCGAGTAGCAGCAAGTGACGACAAGTGACGGCACCTGGTGGCGTTAAAGGCGACGAGGTTCGGCGCGCGGGGGCGAGATGGCGTCCGTCGTCTCGTCGCCGTTCAGAGTACTCGGGAGTAAATACGAAGCGGAGGCGCCGCGCTCGCACACCTCGTGCGTGCTCGCTCGCGCTCGCGATCGTCCGCGAACGTCGTGAGATATTTGCCCGTCGTAGCGCGCGACAAGAGCCGCGACGGGACCAGAGGGTGGAAGGAACCGGGGGAGAGTCTGTGTCCGTCGCTGTACCGCTTCCGAGAAAAGTGGCCGCGCGGCTGGAACGGCGGCCGTCCGCGCGTTATTGTCGCCGCGATAGAAAAACGTCAGGGACGAGACCGACGCTTTTTCATGTGCGCGGGCTGCGCGGGTCGCGCGGGGCGAGCGCGTGGTATGCCCGCAGCGGCGGCCGCGGACGCTGGCGGTAGCCGCCGCGGCGTCACCGCCACGAGCCCGCGCGCGTCAGGAAGATGTCAAATGTCGGCCCGCGGTGCAAACGACTCGTGAACGGTGAGAGAAGCGCCGACGGCGCGGCCGGCGCTGTCAGCAGTAACGCGGTCGCATCAGCGAGGGGAGGCGCGAGCGGTTGCGTGGGCGGCGGGGCGAGTGTCTTCGCGTCTCGTAGCAGTGGTACCGGTTTTCGCGTCGTCGTCGGCTGCACGCCGGGCAATAATAATAATAACGGGCCTGACATCATCGGCGGCAGTGGCGCGCCCGCTCTTATCGGCGGCGTCGTCGTCGGTGGCGCCGCGGACGGGCCGCTCGACCGCGTCGACCGCGACACGACGCCAGTGAATCTCTGCCGTGGGACAACAGTGCCGCGCATCTGCAACGCCGGCGGCTGCCGTTGTCGCATCTACGCTGCCGACGCGCTATCGTTCCCGGTGCCCCGTGACGTCGTCGCCGCGACGACGACGACGGCGACGACAACAACGCCGAGCAGCGCCGGAGCCGCGACACCGCCGCCGCTGGACGCCGGTAGCATCGACGCGGCAGCGGTCAGCAAGAACAGCGCCGCTACCGTCGTCATTGTTGACGTCGCACCGTCGTACCGCGACGACGGCGTGGACGAGGACGGCGACGACGACGACGACGAGGACGAGGACGACGAAGAGGACGACGAGGAGGAGGACGAAGGGTACGATCGCGGCAGCAACATGGTCGCGGCGATGAACGAGCACCTGTCGGCAACAACCACGACAACCACGTCGTCACCGCCGGCGGTGGCCAACGCCGTTCGCCCTGGCGGCAACACCGTTGCGATGTCGTCGTCGTCGTCGTCGTCGTCATCTTCCTCATCATTTTCGTCGTCGTCGTCGTCGTCGATGATGACAGCGATCACAACGAACGCCGGCGGCAATCCCACCGACGCGATCCTAGCGACGAATAAACCCGGGAGCGGTGCCAATGGTAGCGGTGGATGCACCAGCGCGCGCGCCCAGGAGTTCCAGGAGGTCGACTGCGACGGGAAGAGAAGCGCCGGTATCGCCGCCGCCTCGACAACGGCGACCGTCACCGCCACCGGCATTCTCAGCTTCCCATGTGACTTCGATCATATGTACGCCAGCATGACCGACGGCGCGGCGCCAGCGACCGCCACGGCCACCGTCGCCACCGCGCTCGGCGTCAGTCCCCTGCGCGGCAACGAGCCCCGCAGCAACGATCTCACCGAGGTCAAGCACCTCAAGGAGCTGCTGCTGCTCCACCTCGACCTCATCCAGCAGCAGTCGGAGCAGATCGTCACCAAGGACAAGCTTCTCGCCGCGCTGCGCCAGGAGAACGAGACGGTACGCGACCGGCTTTCCTCCGCTCTACCGCTTCGGTCCCCGCGGTGTTCTCGCCACGAGGTCGCCGACCTAAAGAGCAACACGATCTCCGAAGCTACGAATTTCCACGAGTTTCATATTAATTTTCAACAAAGAAAAAAAAGAAAAAAAGACTGACAAGTCACGCCGCGCGAATTTTTTGTTACACGTTCCGATCGTTTCGAACGCGACTTCTTTTGCATTCGCAGAATCGAGTGTTTAATCTTTTTCGAGCGTATCCACCTGTACCGCGCGACTTCCTTTCGGTACCGCGTACCGTCAAGATTTAATTCAATACGCGGGTGCTTTTTAATCCTCGAGAGTAGTCGTTAATCTTAGGAACGAGAGATGCCGAGGGTGCTTCGCGCGCGTGAAGGGAAACGTCCGAGACGCGTTTATAATTATAATTCCGTGCCGCCAGCTGGGTCCTCCGAGCGAATTCCGCGTTTTCGCGCGCGGTCCGGTGCGAGGAATCTGAGCGAGGCCGCGACCATGGACGTCGACGCGGCTTCGACGACGAATAAAAAAAAAGGCGCCGGCCTAACCTGCAAAGCCGTATTCCTATCCCGCTCTTTTTTCCGACCTCGCCGGCACCGACGGCTTTTGGCACCATTTTGTCAAAAAAAAAAAAAAAAAGAAAGAAAAGAAAAAAACGCGCCGTCCAGCGCACATGACCGCGCGAGTGTCAATCCCACCTTCTCCTTCCCGCGTGGCCCGCCTAACCTGACGCACCGGCACGCGGGGAGGTGAACGGGTTGACCGTGAAGGTCAACTTGCGCGATGTCAACACGTGGTGGCGCTACTTCCGCATTGAGACCACGGAAGAAAGAGCGAGAGAGAAGGAACGAGATGTGCGTGGAAGATGTGCGAAAAGGTCCTCCCGTGGAGAGTAACGATCACCAGTCCCCCGATGTTGCGCGTTTTCGCGGTTTGAAAATGACAGTTGAATCGAGGGGGGAAGCGAGGCCGCGCCGCTGCTAAAAACGCCCAGGTGGTGTCGCGGACGCGTAACCGGTGCGGGATTTTTCATCTCGAGTCACCCTCGGCGCCTCCGATACGCGCCCTTCGTCGTTTTGGTTCACGGCGCGGATGATAGAATCGGGGTCTCGTTAACCTCCCTGGCGGTCCGGACAGATCTTCGCGAGGCGGCACAGATCATGATCTGCGAGGAGAGGAAGATCGTGTATAGGCGGTACACGAGGAGTGTAAATAATCGTTCGAATATCCGGGTGTAAACGCAACGGTGGGCTTGGAGGTGTTCGATGATGGAACGGTGTTTTATTTGTTGCAGTTGAAACTGCGCTTGGAGCGCATGGAAAGGCGTGTGAGCCTGCAGAAGCTACGGTCCGAGTGTAACGAGAACTCTATCGGTTCGGAACATTTAGGCGCCTGCTCGCCCACAAACGTCAATTCGATCAGTGTACCTTCGACCAGCGAACTTCACAGGAATGCCCAGTGCGAAGGCGGCAACACCTTGCACGAGAGCTTCAAGATACGGCTGAACACCAGCGGCGGTATCACCACCGTGAAACAAGAGCCGCACGACAGTCAAGTTAAATTGGAAATAAAACAAGAGGCTATCAGCGAGTCGAGATTCGAGTGGGAAGAGAAGAAGAAGAGGCGGTCGGATCCAACCCCTCTGTCGACGAGCAGTAAAAAGAAAAGGGGCCTCTCTTGTTCGTCCACTGTCAGTAACGATGGAATGCAAGAGAAGATATTAGGTCAGACCTTGCACGAGACGAGAAAGAGTGACAAAAAGGCGAAATCCCTTGCGAAGAAAGAATCCTTTCTTACGACGGAGGAACATTATTATACAGCAGTAGGAGATCCAACTTATACCTTAAATTTAAAACAATCTAGCCCCGTAGAGACGGACAATTCATTAGAAGTACCTAATTGGAGAGTAAAGGTATATACGAGTTGTTACACAATGGAGGGAACCGAAAATCTGGACGATGAGATTTTTAATAAAAGGCACTTGAAGTTGGAAAACGATGAAAGAAGGAGAAAACGATGGGATGTACAAAGGATAAGGTTTGTAAAAATTTAAAGATTCGTCTTTTTAAACAAAAATTGACTTGTGTAGTGCGCGTATACGGGGTATTTCATAATAAACGGACACTTTCGGGAGTAGGTAACTTATTGAGACGAGAAAAATATAAAATAGCATTGAATTTTTCTATTTGTTTTCACAAGACCTACCACCCCTCACAAGATAATTGTTTCTTTAATCTGTAATACTCCGTATACGAAGATTATTTTATATGTGTGACATATTACATTTTTTGTTATTATGTTAGGGAACAAAGACATATAGAGAAGTTAAAACAACGGCAAGAACGTCAGAATCATCAAGCTACATGCTATAATACCAACCATACTGGTCCTTGTCCTTCGTCCATGGAGGAAGAAACCGTAACGTCCTTGTGGCCTGATATAGAACAAATTCAAAGTCTTCAAGTAGATCCTCATTTGCCAGTAACTGCATTTGGAGCTCCTATTCCTAGTTTCACTCCAAGGTAAGCTAGTAATTTTTAAACACATAAATTTTAAATGGTTAATTGTATTATAAGTATCGATTAGCATAATTTTTATCTTTCAGTGAATTTTCTTTACCCTGGTCGAATATAACACGAATAAAGTGTCGACATCCTAAACGTTCAACAGGTAGAAGAAAATCTACAGGTAGAAGAAAAGTTTAGAAGATATAAATTTTTATAAAAGTGGACAGAACTGATTTTTAACGGTTAGATACAGTCAGTTTTAAGCTCTTGAAAATATTATTGCCTCTTTTCACGCCATAATTCAAACAGCGTTTTTCATTCACAGTAAAAAAAAAAAAAAAAAAAAAAAAATAGGGGCACCAAAGATATTTTTATCGACTTTTTAACTGTATGCAATATAACGTAGGTTATCTATTTTTTCTACATTTTTATTTAAGTAAATTCATCGTCAATATTTGTTTGATACATCTATTCTATTTTGTACTCGGTGTCGGTCATTTTATTTTCGTAACTATGAATATATATCAACATGGCAAAATATTAATTTGGTATATTAAATATTTTTTTTAACTCCGAATCATATTTTTGTTCCTTATTCAGTGAATCGGCAACACTGATATTTGCAAAATTTTTTAACTGGTTCAATTATAAGGAGTTCTTTATGTAATTTTGTAAATTAATTACATTTTTTGCTATTACAAAATAATCGTTATGGACAATTATTATGTACATTGGTGGTATATACTTCATAAAAATATATTGTAAAATATTAAATAACGGAGGAATATAATGAATTTTTTTTTTTTCTTTTTATAATCTTGTATAATCCTTTATATTTTATAAATTTTGTTTTTGAATAATGTAGTATCCAAGAATGATAAATATTCATAAAAAAAATTAAATGTCGCAAATGTGCGTTTGGTTAACTCTGAAATTTTTACAGTACAAATGTATAGAACGTCTCAGAAATGCGCTTCCTTGTTTATTAACAGATTTTTTTTTTATTTAATTGACATTTCCTTTGCGAAAATTTGATGGCCTAACGGAATAAAATTCATGTTACGTGTCGCTAAGGAAACATATCTAAAAAATCTGTAAAGGAAACTGTATCGTCTTTTGATACAATTTAAGTTGTAAATTTATTAAACTATTAATAAGATCGTTTATAAGCGACTTTAGTGTAGCGTTTGTTACTTTTATTCCCACGCGTGTAAAATATCAAAATTCAAAGATCCGAAGCGAAGAACTTTTCATTGCAAATAATGCATTGATCACGCGATAATGGCCCGATTTTCTCGATCCGAAGTACAAAGAGCTTTTTATGTTAAATATTTTCTAGTATAATGAGTACAGTTAAAGTTAACGACATTGGCTTGGTGCGTAATACAGATTTGGTAAATAAAATTATACGTATGTTATTTTTTCACGAATTTTTCGTTTGTGATATTTCCAAATGTTGATGCGTATCTGTTTGCAAATTTTTTTGGGTTTTGTCGCGGTACAAAACTATGTATGCCTGTATGTGTGTGTATATGTGTGTGCATCGAATTCTGTCATAGAATTCTATCGGAGACTATTTGTGATAATTTCGATTTTATTTGCGTTATGAAAAAATTGTAGTCTTATGAATAAAAGGGATCGACGCAAACAATAATTCAAGCAGATAACGATATATTATTTTCGCATATTTCAATCTGCTGGATAATTTTTTAAAACGTCTGATCTACAATAATTTATCTTGGATGAGTGAAAATGAATTTTGTGTGTATATATTTTTCTTTAAATCGATTTTCTACGTTTTACTTTTTAAGGTATTACATATATATATATATATATATATATATATATATATATATATATATATATATATATATATTCTGTAAGATAATATATTAACCGTCCATGAAAACTAAAAGAATTTCATGAACAAAACAGCATTCGATGCTATGTTATTACGAAATGTAATTATCAATATCTTGTAAATGATAATTTTTCTAGCTGTCAGATTATTGATTGAATTCTTAATACATCTATAAATATGTACGACACATAATGCTCTATAAAAATAATATGTAAATTATTATTTTCTAATGTATATGCGTCGGATAGAGAAAGAGAGAATTTTGTTATAACGAAAAGTGGTACTGTGTGTCAAAAGTTGTATGAAAGCTTTTAAAGGGACGTAGAGAGAAAAAGTAGGCTCTCCATTGTCACATCCGCCTTAAACGTCCTATTATGTAATATAACATCGAGTACATTTTAGAAATAAAAAAAAAAAAAGACATTGATTTAATAATTTCTTTTTTTTTTCGTATGTACAAACTTCCAGCTGTAAGGAATAAATATATTTGTCTTTAAAATTTGCATGTACAGATGCAATAAAACAAAAATCGACGATGAAAGGTTGTAGCATTCGCTCATTGTAAATCAATGTTCAAAAAATTCTTATCCATCAAGAAAAAGATTATGAATAAGAAATTGGCAAGTAAATGTTATTCGATAAAAAAAAGCAAGGGGTGAGAAAACGTAACAAAGGAATTATTACTCAGAAAATAATAAATTATTACTCGAGAAATAAATATTGTTTTCGATCACTTTGCATATGGTCTGCTAAACATTGATGTCGCTCGAGAGGCATTTTAGATGATGGCATCTCAAAAGCACTTTCTGTGCACAATGAATGGCCCTAGCTCGTCATATTCCTGCCTAGAGATCCACATCTGCTGGAACGTGCTCAAACTAGCGAGAATCGAGCCGCCGATCCACACCGAGTATTTCCTTTCGGGCGGAGCGATTACTTTGATCTTCATAGTAGGCGGTGCGAGAGTCGTTATTTCCTTCTGCATTCGATCAGCGATACCAGGGTACATGGTGGTGCCGCCCGAAAGCACCGAATTGGCGTACAAATCCTTGCGGATGTCGACGTCGCATTTCATGATCGAATTATACGTTGTCTCGTGTATGCCGCAAGATTCCATACCCAGGAAACTCGGCTGGAACATTGCTTCCGGGCAACGGAAGCGCTCGTTGCCGATTGTGATGACCTGGAATCAAACCGTTACCCGTTACGTCTTCGTCCACTGACCGCGCGGCTAGCCAACCCATGACGAGTTAACACTCGCTCGATGCAAATATGCGCGATTAATGCTAATGAGCGTACACTACCGCCATTATCGTCGTTTATTACATTCAGATTGCAGCTATTATACCCTGTACTTTTTTGTATCGATAATTTAGACATCATTTTCGAGCTTAAATTAACTCTGCAAAGGAAGCGGTTTTAACATTAAAAATCTCGGTGTCACTTTGGTTCTTTTTCTAAAGATTTTGGATATTTTATAAACGTAATAGCTTTCTTAATAAGAGATAGAATTTATTATATCTACTATTATATCTCGACTATATCGAGAAGTCTCTTCATACATGTTGCACTCATAAAGAGACTTGAATAACGAAAATATTACCTGGCCATCCGGTAACTCGTAGCTCTTCTCTAGAGCAGTCGACGCAGCGGCTGTTGCCATTTCGTGCTGAAAATCTAAAGCCACATAACACAGCTTCTCCTTGATATCACGTACGATCTCCCGCTCGGCGGTAGTTGTAAAGGTGTAGCCCCTTTCAGTAAGAATTTTCATCAGGTAATCCGTCAAGTCACGGCCAGCCAGATCCAAGCGCAAAATTGCATGAGGTAGAGCGTATCCTGGAAAAAAAAAATTTGTTAATTACATATATTACAATATCGAGCGCACACAATTAATACTGTGCCAACTATTTTTTTTTTTTTTTTTTTTTTTTTTGAGAGGTATTAATTAAAATATCCTGAGAAATACCTTCGTAAATCGGTACCGTATGAGATACCCCATCGCCGCTATCCAGGACAATGCCAGTCGTACGTCCTGACGCATACAAGGACAGAACGGCCTGAATGGCAACGTACATTGCTGGGGTGTTGAAGGTTTCGAACATGATCTGTGTCATTTTCTCGCGGTTGGCCTTAGGATTCAGGGGAGCTTCCGTCAACAAGACAGGGTGCTCTTCCGGCGCGACTCTTAATTCGTTGTAAAACGTATGATGCCAGATCTTTTCCATATCGTCCCAATTGGTGACAATGCCGTGCTCTATGGGATATTTAACAGTGAGAACTCCTCGTTTACTTTGCGCCTCGTCGCCTACATAACTATCCTTTTGGCCCATGCCGACCATAATTCCCTGAAAAAAGAAAAGAACTTATTAGAATAAAATATTCGAATTTATGTTATTTTATTTATTAAGTCTATAATCTATACTTTTCATACCTGATACCGTGGTCTTCCAACGATGGAAGGAAACACTGCTCGAGGGGCGTCATCCCCAGCAAATCCAGCTTTGCACATTCCCGATCCATTGTCAATCACCAATGCGGCTACGTCGTCGTCACACATCTTAGAATAGTATTAAGCGAATAATTTTTGCAATGTCGAGCCAAGACGAAGAATTTTCCTTGTAACAAATAAAGGAAACAACCGAGAGACCAGATGATACAACGTTCTCGCGTGATATTGACTTCTAAAGCATTGCGTTTCTTCCTAGAAGAGTTGCTTTATACCAGCTCCCCTCCTTCCGCCTACGGATTCACGCACACGCGGCATCTCTTTTTATGACTTCAAGAACGAACAATAACATTTCGAATTAAACTTAATACTAAGAGATTTCCTGCACGTTAATAATTACAGACAAAAAAATTTTTCCCACCTCTCGTTAATATAAAGATATACAAATTAACATATCACATAACATCACTTTTTTGTTAATTACACTGTAGATGTTTATTAATAACGAGAATATAATCTATAAATATAATACATAGATTTTAACAGAGTAACGTAGTACAGTTTTTAACATTAAAAACAACGTGCGCATAAATATGAATAAAAATACATTTCGAAGTATGTCCCGTTCTATAATATAGTACAACAAAATATAATACAAGTGTTACAAGTTGTGTAATACAAGCTTAAGTTTATTATTACCACGTATTATGAAAAAAAAGAAAGAAAAAAAAAAAGTAGAATTCAATAGAATATTTCGCGTGCTTCTTACTCTTTAGAGAAATATGTACGTATCTTTTTAAATAAAAGACTGGTAATTACTCTTTAATGTATGCCAATTATAACTAGCAACTACTGCTTATAGTATTATCCTCAATAAATGCACGAACTTCTCACAATAATTAGAGCATACATTTTTCTGCGTTCCTGCGGTCGCATTGATCTCTCTGCAAATCCACAGTAGTGCGCAAACTTTTAAACGTGCAGAGTTTAATTTTATTTACAAAAATATTCCATGCAAGTAGATTTTCAAGACGAAATACTTTCTGAAATTTAAAAGTAGATTTTAGAATAAAGTTAATTGATTGTGCTAACAAGATTCTATAATTCAATCATAAGACGTAAGTATTATTCAACGAGTTCTCTCCATATACGTCAGATTGACAAAATTAAACAAAAAACCGAAAGAAACGAAAGGGAGCTCGTAAGGTCAAAAAGTTTTAAGTGCTCTAAATTATCTCCCATAAGCACGTTCGCTTTTCTAAAAATAGATAAACTGTTCGTAGTTTCGTAAAACATATTCTTAAAAAATAATTATTAATCTCACTACAACATTTTCAACCAATTATTAATTTTAATTCCAGACAGCCATTATTTACCTTACATTTAGAATATACATATACACATGCATTTCAGAATTGTAAACGATTCAGATTGAATCGAAACTTTTAACATTAAAACACACTCACCTACGGATACACATATGTATATTGATTTTGATATGAATATACATATAATGTCAACTTTTTGTCTCATTTTGTTTTATTCGCGTCACTTTTAAATAACAAGCTTCATTCCTTTAAGAATATTTTATAAACCAACGCGCATTACAGCGAGTCGCTGTTCCGTAGACTGGTCACCCACTAGAGCGATCTTTATAATTGCTGTATTACGCTTCTTAATTAACTGCTCGACTAATGATATTAATTAGGCTGTGAAATTAAGTACCCACTTCAGTCTAATTTTTCATAAACCACTCTTGATATTTTTAACATCATAATTCTATAATGTAACATATTAAAAAGGCCACATATAGACAATATGTGTAATTATTCAATACGTGAGATATATGATTAAGATTAGACAAGTGATACTTGCTTTGCAGCTACGTGCATTTATGTGTGTTCACATATACATATGCCCGCATATATACACTATAAGACATATGTGAAATATGGTGCAAATATTTTACAGAATAGGAAAAAATAGAAAATAAATTAAAATAAATTAATATAAATAAAAGTGAACAAAGATTATTAAAGAATAGAGAATTGTTTTTTTTTTTCTTATTTTATTAGTTTATCCAGAAATCGTACGTAAATGGGTATACTTAACTTTATCTTTAGTCAAATATTGCACAAAAAGAAGTATGATTTTAAGAGACATAGACCTTCTTTATAAACTAATAATACTTTAACAATAATAATTTAGGAAGTATCAGTTGCCAACATTATACCATTATTATAACAATTTTAAAAGTTTTACTTATCCCAAAGTCCGACTTCCTTCATACGCGTTTGAAAATACTTTTCCAAAGCATTGGCACAACGGTAATAGTCAGTATCCGGACTGTTATATAATCTACAGTTGGTGAATATCCGTGACATATCTGCTATGAACAATTTTTTTATTACATAGTATCCTGAATTCAAGCGATCTTGCATCGTCTTGAGATCTATAACACGGACAAATACATCGTTACATCTCGATTTATTATACTCTATTATCTTGTTTTAAATAACGATCAGATAATTGTATTTACATCGCATTTTAATTATTTAAATATATAAATGTTTTTTTTTAAACTCACCCATAGGATATTTTATGTGATCGTAATAATCTGGAACATCATTCTTATCTACAGGTTCCAAAAAAGGCCACGCTGTGCTGTGTTTTTTCACACTGTTCAGAACACTATTTAATGTATTAAATAGAGAATCTGGTACATCTAAGCTCGGGTCCATCGGTTCTGGGCCTTGCATTCCTTTCGCCACGCCCCTTGTTCTCGTCTGAGCACAACTTTTCCATCCAGTTTCATGAATTCCTGGAATACACTCGATAGGTATTCCTCTTAAGCCCTCCTTAAAACACGTTAAACCAGGATGTACTTTCTGTATTTCTTGTTGTCTTTGGTGTATCAGTTTTTTCACTATTTCTTTCTGCTTCCTAATAACTGCCGTAAATTCGGTATATACAATTTTCGGATTTAGTTCGCAATGCATCAATGTTGCTCCCACGTAATATTTTATGTAACCTTGATGTACCGATTTCGGCAGCTTTATATCTTTGCTGAATCCTTGTTTTTTAAAATATCCAATAGCAAAATCATCCGCGAATGTAAGAAAATGAAGTATGTTGTTCTTAATGTGATAATCTTTCAGCATATTCATCAAGTGCGTTCCGTAACCTTTCACTTGTTCATGGCTTGTAACAGCACAAAATACTATTTCGGTAAAACCTTGACTTGGAAACATACAGAAGCAAATTCCACCAATTGGACAACCATCTTTTATTAAAGCCAGCGTCTTATGCTTTCTACAGAACAAAGAATATTGCTTATAAATACATATGTACAAAAAAAATTAACGCTAATAATAAATTTTGTTACTTACGGATCAAAAACAAGCTGAGTAATATATTCTTTGGGCGTTCTCGGCAACTGATGGCTGAATACATCTTGTAGTCCTATCAGCCAGAGCATCGTTTGTTTAGACACTGGTCGTGTAAGACTGTTTCCAACTACGTGAAATTCTATTATCTTTTTACTTTCTTCCATCTTTGCAGTTTCATCCCGTGGCACGTTCGGTGGAAATACTGCATCGGAACCAGACATGTAACTTGTGTCGTTAATAGATGCAACAATTTCAGCAATGGTCTCATCTGGTAGATCCTCGAAAGCATCTTCGGCTTTTCGTTTTTTTGCATCGAGACGACCCTCGGCATTTGGACGCTTCTCCTGAATTTTCTTACCTCCGGGACTAACGTTTATTGTAGTGAAATTGTCTTTTTCACTCGGAGTAACAGTAACTTTTTGAAACTGTCCTGGTTTCCTGGCTAGAGCCTTTGATTCCAAGGCAGTCGAGAAATGAGGAAACGGCAATTGTCTAAACTCAGGATCCCAAATGGGAGAGTTGTCTGTATAAATTTCAATTTCGAGCAATGAGAGAAACCTTGAATAAAAAATTAATAATGTAACATCGGTAATTACACGCGGCATATAAAAAAAATAAAATTGTACATACTTCGGAAAATGTGTTAAAACCAGCATTCTTTTTTCAGGTGATATTTTTTCTCTTTCAATGTTACACTTGTCCTTTAATTGTCTACAAACCGATTTAAATACAGCCTGTAACAGAGCTTTCCCAAAAACTAACGGAGTGTCATAGTGTGGCAAAGAATCACAAAATGCAGGCACGTGACAAAATACGAGCCAGCGTGTATAATTAACCTTATAAGTGGAAGCCTCTTCAGCGCTAGTCGTTAACGCCCGTCTGGCGCTGGGCGCTTCGAAATTCCAAAAATTCAGGCAGTGTAACAGCATCTTTGCCATGTCGTACATAGCCTGCCATTCTCTCGACGATAAATGATGAAATTTATACAAAACAAAGTTCGTTATCGCCTTTGCTATGTTAGGTCTTTCGAATGGCGGCTTTCCCAATGGACTTTCCTCTACAATCGGCTTTGTCATAGACAAGATACAATTCCTTAGCAATTTAAATAAATAAATGTATACTTTCTTAGTGTCGGGATCTGGCTCTCTATGTGTGCACGCAAAAATATTGTCTGCATCAATAGCCATTCCCAACAATCTGTTAATTTCTTCCTCTGAATGAACCGGTAAATGTTTAGTGTGATTTTCTAAGGAATGAGTACAGAGCTTGCATGGATCACAGAATTTGATAACAGGCTGCTGTATCTCACCCTTGAGCGATTTTATAATTGGTCGTGCATTTTTCCAGCTCGTACATTTGCATTCCTCCACCTGACAAGCACTGTAATTTGCAAGCTTCAACAGTTTCTTTTCTTGCGGCCAACTGTACGTCTGCTGCTTGCGCTGATGTATCCTTTGGAGATTACTCGTTCGATTCACTTGAGTCGGTGGCTTAGGCGTAGGCGCATCTTTACTATTACTTTCTTGTTGCAAGGTACTTGTGACAGGCTGCCCTGTCTCTTCCGAAGAAGTGGTTGTATGAGAACTGATATCCTCGGACGCCATCCTATAGAAATAATACAATATTCACGTTATTACATTAAATTATAGTCGCCAGTCAGTCGTACTGTCACGTCTTCCATCGCAATATTATTTTCAAGCAACTTACGTGAATTTACGTGCGTATTAAAAATTTCTTCTTTTGAATGCAATAAAAATAAATTGCATCTTTATATGGCAAGATTAACTACGTTTGTATTCCGGATGCTGTATGGATCGAGTTTCCTCAATATTAATTCGATAATATCACTTCACTTTTATAATAATTAATTACGATATCTGTACAATTGGCATGCCGTGACCTACCATTCTCTTTTCAATTTCGTTACGTTGCTATTATGCCGATATGCAACGACTTTTAACGGAGCAGGCATAGATATAATAGGAGCGAAATGGAGTAGAATTACGTGAATTCACTGAATAGATGCAGAAACTCCCAAAGTTAGAAAGCGACAGCATGGCCGCATCGGCTGCATTCGTTTATAAACGAGCGCAGCCGATGCGGCAGCTCGCGCAGGTATTACATTTTTATCTGGCGATCATAATAAAATTGATTTATCGATCGGCATCTGCGTGAATCCCGGGAGTAAGCGTCAACCCTAATTTTTTTTTTTTATCTCGTCAATTTTAATTACTAATCGCGAATACGTTCCTGATAAAACTTTTACTGCTCGAATTATCCCGTGTCACTTACTCGAATCGTCGATGGCGCCTCGCCGTGGATTATGTCGAAAATAAAAAGGAATTTATTCCGACTGCCGGTCTAGAATATTTTTGTTCTTTTTAGTTTCGAGAAAACCCGCCACGAAACGTCACTGAGAACTCGAGCAAGCAGTACGGGTCTCGATAAACATATTTCTTTTTATTTATATATTTTATTAAAGTTTATTAAATATATATGTACTTATTTAAAAAAATAATAATTAAGTACGAGCCAACGCGCCGATGGCCGGCCCACAGGAGACATCGCGTATAATTTTTCAAATAAAATCAAGTAAAACGAAGGCAAAATATCTCAGAAGACAACGGCTTTTGATCGCGACACGTTTCCGAAGAGAGTGCAAGGACCGAGAGTCACGCAGTACCCTAAAATGGTTTTATTAACTCTTAACTTTACACGTGTTTCTTTGTATACTAGTCTCAGCGAGATATCTGTATATGTATATCAGTTTAATATAATTTTTTCGCCATTTCCGACGAGCTGTGCTCTCGCGAAACAATCACGCGCGATCCATTTCGGAGCGCGTGCCAGCTCTAACACGCAGTTTTTCTTTTTCTTCCAGGTTTTGATACTCGCTTTCCTTTCCCTTGGGATATGTTATCCAGCGAGAAACTTAAATATCAAACGGCTCCGATATCCAACGGGGGAAAAAAGCGTTCGAAAGGTGTTTCCTTCCCTCGTACGCTCCTCAACGCAAACCTGCAATTCTAATCTTCTTGCGTAACATCGGAAAGCTTTCGCCAGCAGATTAAAAATAATCAGAAAATTCCCGTTGGTATGATTATCATCTTTAAGTGTATTATATTATGTATATAATGTACAATTACGTTATTTCATTTCGAGCGACGCTTTAAAGTATCTACTATCGTGTTGATATATCTGTCTCCGTAACGAGATAGTTAGTTAAAATGTATAAAGTGCAGACGGTCTAAAACCTAATTCGAAACGAGATAACGTAAGTGCGTGTACATATGTATATAACTATGTATACAACACGTTCGTATAAGCGATGCGAGATACTTCTCTTTCTTTTCTCCGTAATGGAACTTTTTAACGTCGTGCCCGTCCCAAGTTAGCCCGGTTTTCTCTCTCGAAGAAAAAATTAAAAAAAAAAAAAGGGAAAGAAAAGCAAAAAAAAAACGGCCGAATGTCAATAGCTGCGATTAGCGTTACGCAAATTTGCCGTCCTCTCCCTTCATATATGTATTATAATTATAAAATACTTTCGATCCATTCTCACACAGGCCAGAAAAATCGCTGCAAGCGAGTGCGCTAGTTTATTTTTCATTCCCTTTCCCTCCGCGGAGAGACTTCCTCCTCCTCGAACTTATAAATATCGTACATTTATTATACACATTATCATCATTTTCACAGTAACGCAAGTAGTGGCGTTTAAGGGATACGCAACGACAGAGCGATGATATGATTAGAAGCGTGATATGGACTTGTGCTTGTTTACCGCAGATCACAAACGGGGGGTGCGACCCAGTTCGTGACGCACCGCAGACTCTTGGTCGTCGGCAATCTCAAATGCTAGTTACATTACGTCTCCGTTAGCCGCGGCGTTTATCACTTTGCGAGCCTCTCGCCGGAAAAGGTAAGCCGTAGCGAATGCGAATTTTGATTTATCGAAGAACCAACGGCATGAAACGTCGAGCTTTAACAGATTCTTTCCAGGCGAGCGCGAGCGCGGATTTCACATCTATTCCTCCACGGAAGATTACGAAGCACGAAGAAGCATCGCAAGATAATTTTATTTCACCGTGGACCGCGCTGCATTCACTTCTTATAATTAGCGTATAAATTTAACACAGAAGATCTTTATTCGTACATTATAAAAATAATAAGAAAACATACTTATACACGTATTGATTCACGATATAAAAGCAATCGCATACGGGCGACAATCACGATCTCTCTTATCTCTTTTCACAGGATTCTGCGATAAACAAGACGCGAGAACGAGATGAAGGAGCCGTGCACGAGGAGAGCCTCCGACACGCGACTGCGGCCGACAAATTTTCTCTTCTCATCTCACCGGTTTGATCGCACGTGTCTATTCGCCGTTGGAAAGATAAATCCGGCCAGTTCCTGATACATTCTCGCGCGAGCCGCGTGCCACGCGACTTTTCTCCCACTATGCACTTAAATCCTCTACGTTATACAAAGACACGAATTAATTAGTCGTAGTATTTATATGTCGTGATTTATAGCTTGCACATATGAAACATCCTCGTTATTATCTTACATACGTATTAATCGTCAGCATTCACACCAGTATTATAGGCGCGTCCGCGAGCTCGTCGCTCCGCGCGTCGTTTTCGACGGCGAACGAAGCCTCGGCGAGAATTCAGGACGCATATGACATTTTTTTTTTCTTTCTCTTTTTTTTTTTAACTCGTTTCTCGTATTTCCTTCTCAAAAATATTAGGAAACTATCGAGGTATCGAAGAAACGATCGCGTACGTATCCGTACCGCATCCCGCACTCTTCCGCCGCACCGAACGATGAGATAGTGCGTGTGTCTTATGTGCGCGTGTATACATGTCTTGCAACACGACGGTTAAAAAATTTACAAAAGTCATTGTAAAGAAATGCGCCCTAAAGAGTGCGAGTCACGTTTCTAAACTTCTTTTTTTTTTTCGCAGTTACAAATATACGTTCGTACCTCTTTCTTTTCTTTTTTTTTCTTTTTAATATTAATTATTTTTTTTTTGGCTTGGTAACTATGTAAAAGTCTAAATTAAATAGTCTCGTCGCTGTGTAACGTGTGCATCAAGCGTTTCTCTTTTATTTTTATCCTGAGTTAAGCCTTCGATGCTAAACTCTCTTATACGCGTTCGTAAACAGTTTGCGGATTTGAAAAATAAAGGAGGGAGAGAAAAAATATGTTGAGGCTGTTATATCGTAAAAATTGCCAAGCGTCGGATTATGTGTGAAACAAACAGTGGGTCTTCTCCGTAGCAAAAAAAAAAAAAAAAAAAAATGCTAATAACTTGATTGGTCTGGCAGTATTTAAATTACATGTCTAAATAACTGCAGACTGACGTCTATCGAACGGCAAATATAGGTATTAATATACATATTTATATATATATATTTATATTTGTATATATTACCTATCATTAGTTTCCTTATCTTAGATAAGTTATCTGCATGGCCTACTGTGCCAATGGAAGCATTTGCTGTCACTTTGCAATGGCATTGCATATATCATAATCGTTCCTTTAAATGTCTCAAAAAAACGTTTCAATTCTGATATTTTCTCCTTAACTAATAGTGATTGCCAAGCGAATCAGCTTATCCACGAGAATAACATTCAATCACGCTTCTTTTTTCTTCCATAATTTACTCTAAATGGAGGGTTCAAAAAAGAAATTAGAGTATATAATTTTATACATATATATGTATGTATGTACACTCACCTGCAAAAAAATGACATATGAAATTTTACAATTTCTGAACAATTGTCAATAGTAACAACTCAGTCAAAAATTATCGTATCGAGACGAGTCCAAGCTCAAGATAAAGCTTGAACGTTCCTCTTAACGACCAAAAATGATATAAAAATCGGATAGAAAAATGTAAAAGTCTTTTTTGCGGGTGAGTGTATAATAATTAATATTATATTTAATATATAACACTCGTATATCAAATATAATATTATATGTATATACATTATCTCAAAACTTTCTCGCTTGGCGACACACTATGCATTTGTCGTTCTGGCAGTGTTATATGTTATAGGTGCGTAATGTATTTCGTTAAGTCCATCGTTCTTGATACCTGGAGACTCTTTGTAAACAGTAATTGCGATAAATCCGTAGAACCATATTAATTATACGTACGCGCTGTTATTCACAGTCGAATACCCTTATTGCTTAATAAATGGCACTGATTATTGAAATATTTATGAGTATCGTTGCTGTCTCGAATGCTATAAAGTCGAATAAAGTACGTTTATTCCCTACCGCTGTCTTGGTTCTACAACGATCTAAACTAAATTCGCGTTGAGTTCGGAGCAGTGGATCCTTCCCTACAATTGAATTCTTTACGAAAGGCAACACGTGATTTGTATTCCCATACTTCCTAGACAATCTTTCCTTTTTCTTTCGCGTGAAATATAGATGATTGGAAAAGACATGTCGATCAAATATCGACAGGAATATTTTTATCTTTTTTTTCTTTTTTTTATTATTATTTTTTTCGTTAAATCAATGATGAAACGTGCCGTTGTTATTACATATATAAAATAAGTAAAAACGCGCTCAAATGCGGAGAATATTTTCGCGGAAGAATCTTCCATTCACGCCTTACAAAGCAGTATATTGTCTCATACTTGGTGAATGGAGAAAGGTCTTCGTTTAAACGTCGCTATAAACGTTCAGAGTCCCACGACTGTCGTTGTTGTCGCCAATTCGAGATTGCTTTTTATAATTAATTTGGTTTTGCTTGTGTATCGGTGAGTCTCCGAGCATTGCTAGCATATATTTACGCGTAGGCGAGTGTACCGTATTTTGTTAGGGAGGCACGTAGGGGGGCGGTTTTCTGTACGTTGGAGTGGGCTTAGGACGATTTTGCCGATTGGTATCGCGATTCGTAGCGAACGGTGGCGGCGGTTGGTACGGCTCTTCGGAATTCTCCTTCGACAGCATCGGCACGTCTGCTCCGTCTTCGGCTTTCTGATACTCGGGCGGTGGAAGAGGTGGCTTCTCCTCTTTTAGAATGACAGGTGACTTATTGCCTGAAATCACGCGATGTGTCAGCGCAAAGCTATATATCGCCCGACTAATATATTTCCATTAATATACTGATAACATAATCGTTACCGGGATCCGGCTTTTCGTCTAGCTCGTCCTGGAAAATCACAGGAATTCCCTTGCTCCGGAAGCTCTGCCGCTCGTCATCTTGCTCGCTAACGCTCATCTTACCACTGCGTCTTCGTTTATGTAGCACGCATGCGATTATTCCTGCCAGGATAAGCATCGCGGCAATAATAATCGCAGGCAGAACGAAGGTGAGAAGATAGTCGTCATGGAACGTGCCGACAGACGTGGAATCGTCCACCGGTGGTACATGACTATCCGGAGAATGTACACCTGTTAATTCACCGAGGCAAATTCCCATTGGAATTACCGTGATCTGCTTCACCGGAAACTTCAAACCCATTATATCCAACACCTCATCTGTCACAGAGCGTCGGTCATTATCGCTCTTCACGAGCACGGATCGCAGTCTGTTAACTTCTTCGTGGGCACAATATGACGTAGGTAGAGTTTTATTGTGCCATGTGATGACGGTACTGCCGTTTGAAATGTTATGTAGCAGAATAGCACTCGTATCTCTGTCTCCATAAAGATTCCGTAATTTCTCAATGAAATTGCGCTTCTGAAGTGCAGAATGCGCAAAGGAATCGTAAGGAATATCTAGCGTCATCGAGAACTCTACAGTGTGTGCCATGGGAGGTGCCGGATGAACAACAACGACCAATCCGTCCGTGGCGCTTGCACCTACAGAATATTAATTTTTAATTATTTAATTTTTAGCAGAGCTGTAAAAAAAAGTAGTCACTACAATTTTTCTACTACAATTATTTTTTATTTTAAATGTATTTTAAAAAATAATCAAATATTTTTATTCTACATTCGTTTACCTTCTTTATCAGTGACAACTAACTGATATTCCCTGCGCCCAATGTCAGTACTCATCGGCACACCGAAAAATTCCTGATTCTTACTATCAAACTGCAGCCAATCGTAAGACGAAATAGACCTTCGGTCAATAGTCAAAAGTGACATCTTCATATTTCGTGACGATCCATCCTCGGCATCAAAGAATGTATCCTGTAAAAATAATAGATAATTATTTATATTGTTAATAAAAAAAAGAATTAATAAAACACATACTTCTGGCACTTTAAATACGAGTAACTGGCCAACTGTCGCGTTAACATGATCGACTTGATTCCTCGGTACCGGCGGGAAATTAACTTTTGGTTCTTCAGTAGAAACTTGTGGTATTTCGGGCCGATTCATATCCTCACATTGCCCAATACCTTGATACACGACACGTTTTACCCTGATTTCCGGAGCAAGAACTGCTCTCAGAGATGATGATGGATCTCCATCACTATCAACGAGTACCTGTAATACATATAAATTATTTTAAAACTTGTAATTTATTTTAAAAAGCAAAGATAATATGGTTGTATTATTATAATTATATAATTGCTTACGCGTAATAATCTATTTATGTGTTCCCTCGGACATTCGCTGCTTCTTGGAAGACTATCGTTAGTCCATATAAAAATGGCTTGCTCACGATCGGCGTCGATGTCGATGGAACGAACTGTGATATGCTGAGTATCGCTATCTCCGTAAAGTTCAGCCAAACTTCGGATCACCTGTAATTAAAAAATCAATTAGAAATCAATTTCTATCTAAAAAAAAAATGTTAAAAATAAAATCGCTTTAATCGTTGCCTCTTGTCTCGAAATATTGTTGCCGCTTTTTCGCTACGCTTACCTTGAGTTCCCAATCAATATCAGTTGGAAATTCGTTTCGTTTGTCAATTCGCAAATAAATGCTGAATTCGTGATTGACACTACGACTCAGCTTGTGTTGCTGAACGTGAATGTCGAGTCTGTCGCTGACGTTGGCGCCTTCTTTATCCATAGCAACTAGTTCGTAATTCCAAGTAGATATATCATTTTCAAGAGGCCTGTTAAAAAAAAAAAAATTTGTTAAATAAAATACGTATATTTAAAATTATCTAAAAAAGAAATACAAGACGTCGCAGAATCTTACAGTCCATAGATTTCCTGAGTATGATGATTGAACTGGAGCCAATGAGTTGTTTTCAGCGGTACACCTTGCCAGTACAAACTCAACTTCAGATTCCTCGTGTCACCATCCTCTGTATCGATGAAAGTATTGGCTGGTATAACGTAACTCAACGGTTTACCGGCAGTCACTGGTATCTTTTTCAATCTCCTATCACGTCTTGGTGGAGAGTTGACTTGACCATACTCGATACTCTCCGTAGTAATCCGAGCTGTCGTTGTGGTTGTGGTAGTTGTAGGTGCCGGGGTAGTAGTAGTAGTAGTAGTAGTTGTTGTTGTAGTTGTAGTTGTGGGCGTAGTCACACTTATATTTGTCGTGGATAATGTTATACTCGTCGTTGTATGAAGTTCCGACGTTGACGGCATTATCGTAGTTGTATCGTTCGGTGCGAAAACGGGCGTGATGATAGAAGTGTTAACATTTGACACGATTGCAGGTGAAAGAGTGGTGGTGTTAACATCCGCGACAATAATCGTTGTTGGTACAGTAATCGGTTCTCTCATAGAAGTCGTAGAAATTTGTTCCGACTAGACGGAAAGAAAAATAATATATTAAAATATATTGCATAAAAAATTTTTTTTTTCTTTTTGCATAATTAAAAAAAAAAAAATTTTGCAATTATAGCAGAAGTTAAAGCCGCTATTAACGCGCCGTTAATAACGAACGACAGTTTTGATCAGGACGATATAAATTTATCTCGGCGAAGCGACAAATCGACATGGTATAGCGCACGAAGAAGTTTGTGTGTACAGCGTGAACTATTATACAAATGAGACAAGCGTTAAAGCACGTAAGCATTACCTCGTCCGTTGTGACATTAGTAATACCGATGGCGATCTCTGTCTCGATTTTGTCGGAGATACTAGTCTGGGTGGCCGATGTGCTAAAAGACGGCAGAGTGGTTACGGGAAGAGGAGTCGTGGTAATATCCGAAGGAATGGTTGGCAAAACGGTAACGGATTCGGCAGATTCCACGGGTCTCGTTCTCTCCGTTGACAATTCCTCGTCCGTAGTCTCCGATCGGGGAGACTCTATCGTTGGGGCTACAGCAGTGGAGATACTAGCTGTCGACGTAATATCGGCCGATGTGACGGTCGTTGTGATGCTACTAGTAGCAGTTACACTCGTTGGCGTGGCTTGGGTGGTGCTTGTAGTTGTCGTCGTGGTGGTGGAGGTGGTTGTAGTTGTTGATGGTGATGATGTGGTAAGTTCAGTGGTTCTTGTCTGCGAAATCGTTAGTAGATGCGATGTATGGCACGAAAAACGAGTGGTTAGTTACGTTCGAAGAACTTGTACAAGTAGAGAACCAAGTATCAGGCTTTTGTTTTGCGAAGAGACTTTCGCGACGCAATCTGTACAGCACACTTTAGAACGCACGAACGGAGTATATGCGAAAATAGAGGCTGGCGGTAAAGTATACAATACCCAGTAGCTATTCTAAACTTCTTAAGCGCAACGATTACCCCGCAAGCGGTATGGCAAGTGGCGAATGGAGGAAAAGTAGGAGTCTCAACGGAAACTATACGAGTCATGGTATCCCGAATGTAGACGTTGACCAGAGGAAATCAATCGCAGCCGCGGTAGATTTCGCAAAGGCACTTACCGTGGACGAGGTTTTATTTTCACTTTGACTCATTCTCGGTATTATTTCTTGCTCGTCAACGTCTTCACCCTGAAACAAATAACGTGCACAAATGAGAAGATCGCCGCGATTATTTCCGCGCATCTCGCATGATTTTTGTTAAAAACAGTTCGTTCGTGATTTAATAATTGCAAACTCACCTTCCAATCGATCGTTTCCTCGCCGTGATGATGTCGGTGCGGATGTTTCAAGTCTGGCATGAAGGTCGGCGGTATCCGGGAGTCCTCGTTATCGCCTTCATCGTCATCCTCGTCGTAATCGTCGTCGTAATCTTCATCGTAGCCGCCGTAATCATCCGACTCGCCGTAATCGCCGGAGCCGGCTTCTCGTCTGTTTCTCAAGAAGGAGTTCAAGTCCGTTTTGACGCGCCACGACAACACAGGAAGCTGCAGGACTTCCGCCAGAGTACCGTCTTTCGCTTGCTCGCGTAATTGTTTCACCAACTCTGTCTGATGCTTCCATAAATGGCTGTCGCAGCCAACCTGTAAGCGCGCGGATAGATATATCCGGTTTCTCTTTTGCTCCCAACAAGGTTTCAAAGTAATTAAATATCCCGCAAAAACTGGCTTAAAAGAAACTGCATAAAATGTAGCAGTTACATGACTATATTTGCACATATTGCGTATTAAAACGTGATTAATAAAATATTTCGGGGTCTTACCTGCCATTGAATGGTAGTCAAATGACTATCCTTGTTTTTGTGATGCCTAACGTTCCCGGGGCCGGTAGAGATAACGGAGGAATCCAGTGCGATGGCATCCTTAATGCTTTGAGAATGCATTGAGAATGCACTCTGGGGAACGTAAAGATAAAAAACCGTATAGTATATTCTCGTACGATGAGAGACAGAAAAAGCCTCGATAAAGCCCGGCAAAGTTGAATAAATTTTTATCGCTTTTTCTTTTTACAATTTAAATACAATTTTTCGCTCGACTGTCTTAAAGTTCAGAGATCGCGTCGTTCCGCATGCAGAGGAACGCAACGGGAATTGAACGATTAATTTCAAATGGCACGAGCGGAATCAATACCGTATGCATTCCCAGAAATCCCGCGAGGTTTTCGATGGCATTCGCCCTGATGCTAGGCGAAAGTTGGTCCATCCGCGCGTCCAGCAGAATCGTAAGGATCGTTTGATCCTCCCCGTCGTCGCAATGCGTCTGCAATTAATTGAGATCGTGTCATTTCACACGTTGAGACTTATCGCTCGCGAGCTCGGCAGCACGCGAATTTTCAAAGATATCGGGGTCGCCGACCAAACGCGGTATGCGAGACGAACGGCGTTTACGCGCGTACCAACATCAATTGGCGTCAATCAGTTAACGTCCGCGGGAGTAATTTCTTTACGACGTTTAAACGCAACGCTGGCGATACGATTGTAGACAGCCAGTCCGCCGACGAATTTATGTCCAGCGCGGTCGTTTGGAATTCCGTTGTAAATTCATCACGCGATTTTTATCGCCGGCGAGCCAAATTACGAAGCTGCAAAAAAAAAAAAAAAAAAAAAAAAACAACAATGCGAAGCACCCGGAAATAAATAGATCTTTTCTCACTCGGAGAAATTTCTTTCCCCGTTCTTTTATTCTCATCTTTATCAGCGTCGCGCGCAAAACGATGCAGAGACGTTTCTCGCTGACGATTTATAAACGGCGCACACGTCCGTTCCCTCTGCTTGTCTTCTTACTTTTGAGTTCTATTAATCATTAGCGAATGGAAGGTATACGTATAGTGCGCGGACCTGTTGTGCGATCCCGGGACAAGAAACTTGAAACCGTGCCAGGGATGAGTTTTCGCGGCTAACGATTCTCCACCGCCGTCGGTTCGTTGTTCACGTTACGGCCCGTTAACGTTTACCAATATCGTCTACCTTGCCGTCTTTATGCTTGAGCTCCTCCAGCTTCTCGGGTACAACTTGCACGACGAATTGATCCTTGGCGGTGTCGCGACGCTTGCCGACAGCCGTGACGCTCAGGTGATAATTGCCGATGTCCTTTTTCGACGGAACGCCCAGGAGAGTGGAGGCGGCATCGTCCCAGTGCATCCATTCCGGGAAACGGTCACGATCCGCGGCCTCGTGTACCTGGAGAATTTTTTTTTTTTTTACCGTGTTAAAAATCACATTTCCACCTTGTCACTTCACACGAAAGAGCTGTCGCTCACGTCGTTTCCGCGCCGTCTTAGCGTGCAAAACTTTTGAATCGCCTTTCGCGCGAAACGAGACGGCGCGCGGCCGAATAATTTCGAGGACAAAAGGGGGAAGACTAGGGCCATTCAACCTAAGAAGGATTTCCGGCCCGTGAGATTCGTCGGGACACGACGGGGAGCAAATTGAATCGCAAATATGGATTCAACGATAGACAGCGCCTCCGCGCCGGCAGGCTTCGCGAGGGAAGAAAATGACAGATGTGAGGACAAGTCGAATCAATAGCGTTCTCAAGCGCCGGCCAGGCATCGCTGATAACTTGATGGCGCGCCACGAGGTTCGATAAATACGAAAGAACGCCCTCGAGAAGTCTAAACCCGACGGGCGCGGTTCTTTATCTCCGGCGAAGAACTGTGGACGCGAGCATGGTGTACTTAAACAAGACTCTTACCTCCCGCTTACTCGCACAAAAGACCTTTCAACGAGGTACAATTGTTCGCGTATAGTTCGCTGGTGTACCGGGAAAACGAAACTTACTAAACATTAAAGACGATTTTCTTACACTCGAACGATTTAAAGTTCCGCGAGATCGACGTCGGGATTGATCTTCTCGCGAGGAAAGGAGGAAAAAAAAAAAAATGAAAAAAAAAGTCAGAGACCGGCTCTCTCCGTGATTTAATTTTATTTAAAATTCGGGTAACGTAGAACGGATATTTTTCTCATCAGGGGACATCGTAGCTCGGTAGCTGGGGGAAGTGGAGGAGGAGAGGCCGAGATGGTCTTCCGGTCACGTCTCGAGTTCGGCCGTAGAGTGGAGTCGCGCCGGTGAAAACTTACCTCGTAAAAATCGACGCTACCCGAAAAGGCCTGCCGCGGTATTTTCATCCTGAAGACGTGGCCGACCGGGACAACGGTGTCCGGCACACCCCATGCCCTTTCGACCCGAGAGGCGTGCCTCCTGCCATCGCGGGACGAGGGACCGTGCTCGTGGCGATCGGGACGGCCGCGGGACGACGTGCGGTGATTTATTAGAATCGGACCGACGGGCACGTTGCCGTTGTCCTCGCCGACATCGTCGAAGACCAGGTCGTCCTCCTGCAGGCTGAGGCTCAGCGTCAGCGGCAGCAAGAGCAAGGCGCACGCGAGGATGCGAGGATGCTTCTTCATGTTTCAGGGGGAGCTCTCAGTCACTGGTACCATACCATGCTGCTACGCCTGCAACAGGTCAAAGCCAGACGCGTCCGTGTTTAGCTTTGAGTCACCGAGTCACGATCGTCGCGATAGTCATCGAATGATGTCAGTGTCGTGGTAATTAACGCGCTGGTTCATCTCGATGCGAGACCCTACGCGCTAAAACGGGAACGCGAAACGGGATCACAGAGCCCGGGTCCGTGATCCTTAAAACGTCGCGAGATTAAACATAGCTGTCCATCTTTCGCCCCGAGCTTCTGCGATAAAACGGATCTCTCCTCGTTCGCTGCGGTTAAAAGACGACGATGCTATCTTGAAGTTTACGTAAATTGTTAAATGAGTTCATCACGTACCGCGCGCGACGCGCGTATAGAAATAATTCGCCCGAGAGATCATTACTGAAAATCCTACAATTGCCTGGAAAAAGAAAAGAAAAGAAAAGAAAAATTAAAAAATAAAAAAAAATTAAAAAATGGGACTGGAAGAGTCAGCGATGCGGAAAATAAAACACATTTCATTTATGTACATAAAACGTAGGCAAATCGAATTGGGAAGGCGGTACCGTGATCGATTAGTGACGCTAATAGACGCGCAGCCGATCGTGCGCGCTCGTTGTTTTTGCAATCGCCATGCATTTAACATGTCTGTTTAGATTCGACCCGAGACTAATGGAGCATTTCGGACGGGACGCGAACGAGTGCATGTATTCATTGACGTCCAATGATAGCCAATAAACGCCTCGCCACGGTCTTTTTATTTCTCTTTATCGCTCGTTTCGTCGAGCCGCCGTTTCATTAATCGGCAGAGACCGGTCAATGTGGAGCCTGCAGTCAAGCCGCTTCTCCGCTAGACTCTTTCTCTCGCGTGGATCGTCCACTTTGTCCAATAGATTCCCCTTTGCGAGCGATCGATTCGCGCAATTTCGGCGATGAGATTTGTCGAAAGCGTCGGGACAAGTTCCAAGCGAACGGAACGGACTCGGATATATAATTCCACCGAGCGAAGTTCTCGTTGGCGCGGCAAATCGAGCGAATTAATAGAAACGGGGACACTCGTTTACGAGGAACTCGTCGTCGCCGAGCGCGTTTAATCGCGTGCGAAAGTTACACGCGCTTATCGCTCGGTCTTTCGCACCGAGGGGGCCTCGTCGAACCGCAGCGATAAGAAAAAAAGGTAACTCGGATTGAGCGACTTAGCGACGACGGAAATCGAAACGTGAGCTTCACGCGTAGGGACAAATCGAAATGGGATCTCGACGCGGGGGAGGGATACCGTCCGCATCGATTTCAGGGCCGAGTTTAGGTCGCGGATTAATCGCGCCGTTGAAAAACGAGGACGAGACCGGCGACACGGTGAACTCATCTTTCCAAGAGAAGACGGTCAACGGACCGCGAAGGTTGCCCCCAGGTGGGTGTAGACAATCGAGCTTATGCCTGCGTTTCCCCAGGCTTTCGCACCGGGCGAGATATAGCGGTGAGCTCATTAGTCGTTCGCTATACCGCGAACCGGCCGCCGCCGTCGTAAAAGTAGCGGAAGGCCGACGATGCGTTTAAAGATAGTCCCCCCTATGATTTTATAATAAATCTCCCGTGAAGTTTGCCGGGATTACGTAGGAACTACGGGCGCGGAACTAAACCGCGAGGGCTCGTACTTGATCGCGGCCGTTGTGTCGACAAGTTATTTATTTAACGAGCCGACATTTCTCGCGTCGCGTGACACGAATATCGATGCCCGCGCGAGACGTGCTGTGATTTTTGCGGAAACCGAAACGAGCCGATCTGTTCTTTCTCTCTCTCTCTCTTTCTCTCGCCGTCTCGTGACAAACGGGTTAAAAGGACCGCGCGTCTCGTGACAAACGGTTTAAAGAGCCGCGTCTCGTGATAAACGGTTTTAAAGGTCCGCGCAAAATGGACGCACACACGAGGGAGGTGACCAGTTTATCACAACGGGGGAAATTGCAAAACGATCGTCCTCGGTGCATTGTTCACCCTCGGACTTGATACAATTTCACGGCCGCGACACCGGGAACAGCGGAGTATTTGTTCAAAGCTTAACGATCGAGTGTCGAATCGCTACGTTGATCGTGCGATCGTTCGAATGGAGAACGCCGGCCGATCGCTCGGCGAGCCGCGGTACCGATGTGTTCCGAGGACACGCCGTTTAGATAAGAACCGTTAGATAACTATACGCAACGCGTATTACAATCGGGGCTATCAGGAAATTTACGTCGCTAATAAATACACGCGAGATATCGTTAATTGTCGTTCGAGCGCGTGACGTTTTTCGCGCTTAGGTCTACGATTATTTTTAGCAATAAGTTATGAGTCGATCGCTCACTGCGGTTGACGGGGACAATCGGGTCATTCGTTAGAGACGTCGTAAAATTGTAGACGAGGTTAAAAGTAATCGTAGATTTTTTTTTCCGACACGACGGAAACGTTCCTTCGTTTAAAGTTCGTCGCGCTCGCGAGACCTTGCCTCGGAGAGTCTATAGCGCGGTATGCGGGGCTTCGAGCGCGTCGCCGCAGGTGCAACGTGCCGTCGGCGAGGGACACGCGTGCGGCGAATGCAGGAACGGCCGGTCCGATAGATGCCTGGGGGCACGGAACGGAAGTGTACAAGGAACGCGGAGATCGATAGCAACCCGCGGCCAAGGAACGGCGCGAGCACGACGTTAGGCATTCGGCGTCGCGGCTCATTGAGCGCCGACCTGACACGTGTTACTTCTCGATTTGTTCGTAACTAGCTCAGGTTACGAGTCCTCGTGACACGCGCGACTACGAGGTCCCAGTTTGTCCGAGTACCTATGTGTCTACGATATTTCTGCCGCCGACGTGATAAGGCGTAGGCGTTAGAGCGGCTACTTCGACTTCATTCATACGACACGTTAAGTTCATTGATCACAAAGTCTTCACGCGTTTTGTATCTTTTTTTTTTCTTTCTGTTTTTTTTTTCCTTTCTCTTTTTTTTTCTTTGTTAAAGGAGTTTTCTCTACGCGTTGGTCTTTGGAGTCAGTGACCTTAAGCGTATTAATCGATGCTGTCCCACGCGAGGCGGTGTCCGGAGACGCGATACGGATTGATACGAGGTTCCCGGCTCGTCGTTGAACGGGAAGAGGAGCGCCGTTCGTCTTCGCAAGAAGATCACGACGTGGGAAGCGCAAGATGCAAGGTTTCTCATCCAAATATAATAACGTTACGGCAATATTATTTATCGCGAGCCACTTCACCGAATCCCGGTGCCGAAGGGGGGGAGGTGCAAAAATAAACGCGGCCTGCAGCCGCATGACTTCGCGCGCCCGATAGTTATTCCCGAAAGTTTAAACATCGCCTAAGAGGGCCTGTGTGTGGAGGATGAAATTTTTAAAAGGAGCCTCGGAGCGTCGCGTGGATATCATCCGGTTTCCCTCGCGATCTAAATTTAAAGCGGCAGCGGGCGACGTCGCGCGGCGGTAGAATTTTCTTCCTCGCGCCAGATTCTTCTTCCGTATCTCCGGGCGAGTGTAAATCGAGGGAAAAACCGTCTTACGTAAATGGAGGAAAAAAGGTTCGACGACGACGAAAGGAAGCCAGGACCCGGGCTCGTGACCCCGAGGAAAAGAAATCGCGCGCGATTATTCCGCGAACCGCTGAATAACGATATACGCGGGAGGCGGCATCCATCGATACCGCTCGGGGACGAGCTCTAATTATAAATATTCGTATCTCTTGCGCATTTATACCAGTTAGCAACGCTCCGTTGCGTAACGCGACATCGTTATGCACGTGATTCACGCTCGCGGAGTAGTCAGTCGGCGGATGGCAGTCGGTCAATAATATCAATCGCCCGCCTCCTATCGCGGGGCGACCCTGCATTTTTTTTCCTCGCCGCGGGCGTTCCGCCGGCCGCATAAATGACTCGCATCTCCGGCCGCGGTCATTTGAGCGTCATGCCGGGCTAACGAGTTTCGGGGTGGCCCCCTAGAGTGTCGTCGCGATAACCGCTTTCGTGGCTTCGTGTACACAGGGGCCAACGTTTACACAGCCTTTATTCTTCCAGATGCTCGGGGCTCTCTGCAGGCCTCGAAAATAGAGGCCCGAGACATCGCCCTTCTTTCACTCGATGTTGAAAACGACATCCTGTTTTCGAGCGTTAATCGCGTCGGCAACAATACCGCGCAATAAATGACGCGCGGGTAACATGCGCGGCGAGAGATATATTTTATCAAGCTGCGAGTACACGGCTGAGTTTACTTTTCTCTTCGTATACGCAAATCGGACGGATTAACAAATTCGAAGACTGCGCTTCGTCACGACGACGAATGCGCTCGCCGGTTTCCGGTCTGGCGCTAATTCAGCACGATCAAGCGCGGCCCCGCGACAAATATTTGCATGCGCAGCGCGAATAAGTCGCGTCGGGGGCTTCTATCGCGACGGCGAGAATCTCTCCGCAAAGGTAAAGTAACGCGATACCGTCACTTGGTCGGCCTCTGCGTGTAAATTACCATACGCCGAGGATCTTAATTACGTCGCGCATTGTAATTATGCATAGCGAGAGAGAGAGGCAACGCCGCTGAAGTTTGTACAAGGGTAATCAAACGCACGAACGACGCGCGAGAAACGCACGATCGCGAATTTTAATCGGGGAGAGAGGCATCGTAAAACGTCGAACTTGCACAACCAAGATTTACTTTCCGAGTCTTTAATATATCTCGGCGAGGTCTCCGTTCGCCAGGCGCCAAGACCCGCGGCACCGTCGCTCTCTTCGGTCTCTCCGAATAGAACGGACAAGGAGATTGAACTCTCGCGAAGATGCGGAAAACTTGAGCTAAACAAAATATCCCCCGCGCCATCAACCAGGAGGAGAGAAAATGGCTTTGGCAAAAGTTCGCGACTCACGTTCTCGCGAAAATGGGCCAAAGTAGAAAAAGCGTTGAGCTCTCAAAATAAAAGAAAGTTACGACGAAGCTTTCGGGCTCCGGGCGCGCGACGATTTCTCGGCCATTTGAGCCGCAAAAGGGGAGGGATTAATATTTTTCTTAGAAAATTTTTAAACCCCGAGCGAGTTTGAACAACACTCCGCCGTGAATTATCGGAGCCAGCGAGAATTTAACGTCACTTCCGTTAACAACGCCGAGACGTTCGAGCACCGAATTAATCCGGGCTCGAATTCGGGGCGCGCATCGAGCCGATGAAAAATCATGGTCGATGCACGCCTCTCGGGAGCGACGGAATGGATCGTAAAGTGAATTTAATAAAGCTCGACCGCGCTTAGCTTGTTTCATAAACACTCGAGAGTTAACTCCTTGTCCCGGCGGGATAAGGTAAAGCCATTCTGCACTCTCGGCCAGCTTAATGCAAAATACGACCGGTGTCCGGCGCAAAATAGCGGCCAGCACCCTGCAAGAAAACAGCTAAAAATTCACGTAATTATAATTGTTGAATGTGTAATTGAGTTTAGCAAAGCAGAGATCCCAAGTGTGCGTATAATTCACAGATTTAGCTTTTCACGCGCGTTCTGTAAGAGTCTAGTTACACATTGTAAAAAAAAACAAAAAACAAAAAAAGAAATGTAAAAAAATTAAATAAACAAAAAAACGAAGATCATTGATCCGAGGAAGCTGGAAGAGCGAAACGTCGTTAATTCGACCGGCTGGCAGATTCTTGACAGATGGGGAGTATTTTAGGGAAAAGTTTCTCGATTAAGGCCCTGTTAATAAAGCAATCGCGTGCTACCGCGTAATAGCGGTGCCGGCGGACTTGTATCGGACGGCCCGCGCGCTCGCTCCGCCTGGCTAAATTCGGCGCTGCATGGTATAATAATAAATTAATAACGTACTCGGCGTTGTGTGCCTTCTCCCGATTTTGCGTCTCGACGAGGTACGCTACACGTGAAACGAAAATTCATTACGCTCTTTATTGTTGGCGCACGGTTGCGGCGGCAGGTAACAATCAAATTACTGCCGCGCTCGAGGGAGAAACAAGTCCCTCAAATATTGTACGGGATGCAATAAAACATCACAGGTATTATTTATATTAATAAACGACAAACGCGAGTTTGCTCTTTTTTTTTCTCCTTTTTTTTCTTTCCTTTTTAATTCCTCTTTCAACCTCTCGATTGTCACGGCTGTGATGGACACGGCGAGCGAGGGCATCGCACGTGAAAATGAACAAAACGGTCTTTGTACTAATCGCGGCATGCGTAACGAACGGGAACGATAAACGAACGACCGAGATCTATCTAGTAAAATAAAAAAAATATATAAAAAAAAAGAGAGGGTCTAGCTCTCCCGAGTAGATCTCCCGAGAGATTCGAGATACCGCTCCCGAGCTGTCGGTGGCGTCGCGAGGATACCTTTTACAGAAGGGATATTGGACCAGTTTCCAATATGTGGGGCGAAAATATTATACTTTCCGGATGCTGAGCGAAATGAAAATCGGACCCCCGACATCGATGAATTTCACATAGAGGCGTCATACCCATCGCGCCCACGTCGCGGCGCGAACGCCGACGTGTAAGTTCACCAGGCGTCGGGGAAAGGCTGGCCCTTTTATATCTTCCCAACCGGTTGCTCGTGAACTCGGATATTGACAGACTGCATTTGCATACATTCGCGCGAATCGAAGTCTCCGGGGAAGCGCTCCACGATGGCGAGCATTACGCGAACAAAATAGAAACGAAAGAGAAAGGAGCGAGCGGAAGTGAACGTGATGAACGTCCAAGATCAGGGAGAATTTTCTTTTTCTTTTTTTTTTATTCCCAGAATAATTTTTAATTCCGCGCGACGAGAAGTTCCCTGCATAAATTAAGAAAACGTTTGCGAGAGTAAATCCGCGGTTAACAAAAAAAAAAAAATCCCTGTTCACCCGCGAATATTCTTCTTCCTGACGAAGCGCGCGATGTTTTGCGCCGCTATGCAAAAGAGGACAAGATAAAATAACCACGTCGATTTGCAAGCACAATAGTTGCCGATCGTACGAGTAAGAAGCGTGGTACATCGGAAATTCAAATTACTCTCGGCGAAAAAAAAACTGTCGGCCTTCAGCTCCGCCGCGATAACTTCCCGTACCGTTCAAGGTTCTTATCGCGCCAAATTACACGCGAATCCGCGGAAACTAAACTACGAGTATACGTTTAGCGTGATGTTCCAAGGGCGTCGTAAAAATCTCGCGGCGCGAATTTCGCGGTTAGGCAAATCGGGGTAAACGAGCCGCGGCGCAAACGTCCGACGTGAGATACGGGAAGATATTTCGTCAAACTCGCGAGTTGTAAACCGCGGACGATAAGCCTTTAGTTGGTTCATCGCCGACCTCCGGGCGCGTGAAATATTTCGACGGCCCCGCCGTTCCGCGAAGGCGAAGTCAAACGTTAACCGCGGCAAAGACCGAGGTACTTGGGACGTTATCTCGTTCGCGTTACGGTCGATAAAAGTCGGCAATAATTTTTGATAGATACCGCGGAGCGGTTTTATCGAAACCGCGTAAAAAGAACAGAAAGAAGGATCCCCGAATCGGTCCTCGATTCTTCCGTTCGGCGAGTTCGTGGGGTGCGCCGCGAACGAGGATATCGGAGGGCGAGAAAGGGAGAATCGACGATGTCGCGCTGTGCAAGGTAGACAATATCGCTAAATAAACGCGCGGCCAGCCCTCTACCTCCGGTAACTCGACATTATTGCGAGATATCGTACGATTCGGCCACGTGCTCGTTGCACCGACACGGCGGAGACAAAAAGAGGATCGCCCCTACCCGGACCGGACAAATTTCCTGCCGGCCGGCTCACGAACGGTACGGCGGTAAATGTCACGGCTTTATTTCTACGCTGGAGGGTAACTGCCACGGGAGAGAAATATTTGCTTTACGCGAACACCCTTCCTCTCTTTCTCTCGTATACGACTCCGGACGGATTGAAGAGCGCGATACCCCGAGAACTACTCACGACCGGGCTCCGAAGCGAACGGAGGATCGCGCCGGGCGTCGTGCGACCGTGCAAAATCGTAATTAACTCGCGAAGATTAATAGGCGGATATACGTTTTATTAAACGACTTAATCTTCCGCCGTGCGCGCGCGAGCGAGCCTCCGCCCGGCCCGTGATTCATAAACCAACAAACGGCCGGCGTTAACCGTCGCTTAATAAGTCTCTTACACGCCCGTTACGCAATCTGCATTCGTTCAATATCCGTTAGTTAATCATATTTCCGAGAACTTTCACCCGGCGAAATCTTCGTCGCCGGTGGATTTCGCGCTTTCACGAAATTATCGCGGCGACGGCGACGATCCCGCCGGGCGTCGGGATGGTCCGAGACGCCGTCCTTCACACGTCGGGCGCCGCGCCTGTGCTCGACACGCGTGAACTCTCGCCGATAAATTTGAACTTTTTATACGATCTCGCCTTGACTTCGAAGGGTTCAAGTGCGCGCGTCGTCGCTCGTTCGCCCAGCAAGGCCTGCGTGTTCTCGACCCGCGGTTAAGAGACCTCCAGGTCGCGAAGGTTCGGCTTGTGATAACAACGGCGACGTAAACCCCTCGCGAATGAATGGAGGCATTGTTAAAGAGCGTCCTATAAACTTTACCGCGGTCGACTTCAACCGGAGTTCACGAAAGGATGTTCCGATCTTCGCCAACGTAATTCGGCTTGTCGCGTTATTTTCGTACGTTCACAGCCCCCTTTCGAGTCCGCCCGCTTACTTCGCCCATTTAGGTCTATCCCTCGCGTTACGTTTCGCACTTAGCGCCGAACTTTCTTCAATCGCCGCAATTTTCCACCGTTGTAATTTTCTTTCGCTCCGCTTCTCGTACTTCTCGCCGTAACTTTCTCGCGCGATACACCGAGAGAACGCCGGCGTCGAGGCAGGCAGTTCAGCCCGCGTGCCGTATCAAATCGCGCGATGTAACCCGTGATAGCCCCGGGAGTGGCTCGGCAATTATCACTAAATGCCAAATAATTTGCAGTCTGCGACCGTCCCATTACGTGGACGAAGATTGAACGGCGATCATCCGTGAAAGCAAATGGCGCACGAGCCGAAATCGGGCAGGCCCGATATAAAACGACTCTAAATCCGCGACGCGATGTCACACGTTATTTGACTGGTGCGCGCCGATTAGCGCGAGTCGCGAATTGTTCGCGAGAAATAGGCAGCGCGAAGCCGGAGAGGCGCCGTGTCGACGGAATGAAAAGCGCGACGTCGTCGAAAAAAAATTTCAATGCGTCATTGAAAAAAAAAAGAAAAAAAAAAAAGAAAAAAAAGAGCGAAAAGCGGCCATCAATGCCGCGAAACGAAATTAATGTCGCCATTGACGTTCACGTTTGAATACCCGGTTTGTCGAGCGGCGCCAGTTCGCGCGGAGCGATTTATTTACCGGTGTCGTTATTAAGTTACGCGCGTACAAACACGGCGGGGATATGTCGCTCAACGGCCCGTCTCGTCTGGATAGTTTTCGTTTCGTTCGAAAGGTCTGAATAAAACGGTCGACGGCGGTCGGCGCTTTGCTCTCTCTCTCTATCTCTCTCCCGCTTTTACGCGCCGCGTTAATTACCGAGGAGACGCGCGAGCGAGCGCCGCCGTGAATTAGCACGCGGCGATCATACGCGGGCGTTCCAATCCGCTCGAACGCCATTAATTGCCATCTCGGTCGCGTTCCTCCCCAACAAGTGCCATTATCGTCGTCGTCATCTGCCGTTCGTCGTTATCGCCCCCCTTTCCTCCGCGGCGCTTAAAATCCCGAAGCTTAATACGAATCGCTCGTATAACCGCTCCGTCGCTTCGGCCGCCCTCCGCCCTTCGCGGAGCCGGTGAACGTCCCGTGCAATTAACGTAATTACCGCGAGTCATAATTACCGTTCAATCGGCACCGGGCACGTCACGGACAAACGGCCGCCAGTGTTTCTTCTCGGAATCCCGCGAGAGCCCCCGCGCGATCTCCTCTGGGCATATGCAAGTCGCGGAGATACCAGCCTCTCGATTTCCTCGGAGGCTTCGCAGGGCGAAGCGAGTTTAATGCAGGTCGCCGACAAAAAACTTGACGAAGGGCCGGGTCGACATGTGTTACGTGCTAATGCGCCGCTTTCACGAACAACTCCGTCTCGAAATCTCATGCATTCGGAAGAAGCGAGAAAAGGAACGAGAGAAGAGAAAAAAAAAAAAATATATTCAACGGACTCCGCCCGGTTGTTTCGCACTTTCGCAGAAAAGATCGCGGCGCCTCTCGCGACCAGGTTTCCGTCTCAAGATTAACGTCCGCTGCAGCTGATAAAATAATGGACACCGATTGACGGCGAGCTCCCGATCAAATAAACCGCCGGGCAATTTCGTAATCCTCAAATAGAACGGATATGATATTTACCCGCGGCATTGAACATTTCTGTACGAACGTGTAAGTATTATGCGGGAAAAGTCCGGCACAAGGGCAAGGCTTATTTGAGAAGGCCGGGTCGGTTCCCCCGACACACACGGGGGACCGTGTCCTTTTATCCATCTCGAAGGATTATCCATCCAGACCTAGGCCGTCCGGTGTCCCTGTCCATTTGTCGACCCTTTATGTCTCTCGTCAGTGATTCTTCTTTTTATATATATATATTTTTCTTTTTTTTCTTTCTTTTTTTTTTTTTTTTGCCTTCCATGCGGGCCAGACTGCGATATTCCTCTCACGGTCGCGCGTACGGAGGGATTCGCATAATACAAAGTAATCTCACTTACGACGCGAGACCCGAATGATCCTTCGGGATCAATTCATTATCGTACCTGCCACGATATATTCAACTGGCATTAATTTTTTTCCTCTCATCCACGGCAGTTTATACCATCGCAAACGCGTGTTAACGAAAATAAAAAAGCAACATTAAAGTAAAATAAAATATAAATATAATAGTGTTTAGAAACAAAAAAAAAAAAAATTGCGACACCTTCGCGAATTATGCGTCACTCGGCAGATGGAAATTACACTCGCAGGTTTAATATTTATTCAAAAAGAATGAGAGAGACAGAGAAAGAAACAGAGGGAGATATATTAAAAAAAAAAAATTAAAAAAAATAATACACTGCTCCGCGTACAAGCGTACCAATTAACGTTCGCAAACGACCAGACTCTGTTTGCATGGAATGTGTCACGGTATAATGCCGTCGGCCCGGCAATAGGCTTAATCGAGAGTAATAAAGTACCGTCTACCTATTAATAGAGTGGGCGCATCTCGCGGCGTGTGCCCCGCACGATAATGCAATAATGCAAATGTTTCAGCGGTCTTTCTCTCAGGCTTCAACAACGTCTTCGCGAGTTCCTTTAATCACCGTTCATCAGTCGCTTCGTCTGAAACGCAGTTACGCGGTACGCGAGCGGCGCACGCCCGCACGCTTTGCGTTAGCGTCGCGGACTCGCTAATTGTTTTCCATGCGTAACGAGGCTGCGTAAAACAGTCGTTCCCGTGTTAATTCGCCGAGACTCGAGCGAGAAGACACGACCGAGAAAATCCCGCGTTCAGACTTTACCTCGTCGATTTTAATTCGTCTACTACTCTCCTCTCTCCCTCAATCCCAGCTTCCGACTCTTTTCTTCTTTTACTTTTTTTCTTTTTCCTCTCTAACAAAGGTGTTTCGGTAATTCCGTCACGATCGCGACCCACGGGGGAAATTTCTGCGACGCGGTGTGTCTCTCGCATACGCCATCGTCCGTCGTGATTCATCCGCCGCTAATGTCACACGCCCGTCTCCGTCATCTAACCGGCTTGCTTACCTTCCACCTTCGACGCGTGCATAGCTGCGGTTGTTTTTACCGCCATAGGCGATGACCTCATGCCACGCGGCGCGGCCGTCTCGCGGTTAGCCGGAACATGACGCGAGCGCAGCCGGTTTGCATCAACCCCCGAAAATAAATTTGCTCCCGGCGATAAAGCTGAAAAGCAGCACCGCGGCCTCGCCCGAGATGCGAGCGTCGAGGACCCTCCTCTCTTTCTCTCTCTCTCTTTCACGGCCTCTATGTCGTCGAGCTACGCCAAAATTGACGGCGAGCGCTGTCACCGATAATTCGTTCCGATGATCTCGCGACCCCGTTTTCCGCGCGCACCAAAACGCGCGTGTGTCAACGTCGCCGGCGGCGATGATGGCGTCATCGCCCATGACTATCGCCAAGTATTTCGGGTAGACTTTACGCCGCTCGTAACGTCCCGCGGCCCGCGATAAATCTCCGCGTATCGTTCAATCAAATCTTTGCCGCGGCTTTCGGCGGCTGCAGGCCGCAGGTATGTTACTCGCGAACACCTGCGCGACCTCGTCTACAGGTATGCAAGACCGGTGCCGAGTCAGCCACGGCGAAAAGAGAGGCTGCGGCATCGCGAGATAAGAAACGCTCGCGTATACGCACGTGCGCTCGCGAGGAGAAACCCGGGGAGATGGCAAAAGTGGGACGAGTCGTCGATGCATGTTTCAGAAACAGTACCATATTTGATGCGCTCGAGGGAATCCACGGCGTAAGAGGAAACCGGTGAAATTTTCACGAAAGCCGCGGAACCGATCGAACGTCGGTCGTCGAAGCTGAATGTGCAGACGCGTTTCCCCGCTGAGCGGCGTATCATTGTAACGCTGAATTATCTATGGGGCGAGTCCCGATATCTTTGAATGCACTTCCCCTATCCGTGCGATAACTTCGGATCCGTCGGAAAATGATTATTTATTTCGCGGCGCAACAAACTGCACCGCCGGTGCCGCTTTTAAGAGGCCCAAGGCTCACGGCCGCCGTGGATAAGATCCCGCCGCGGCAGCCGCAAACGTTTTCCGTAAACGCCGCCCCCGTGCAAAAGCCTCGCAAAAATTCATAAACTTTGACAATGAGAAATTGCGAGCGGTGCAACGAAAACGAAAACATTACAGTCATATTTCTTCGAGCTAAGACGGCGTCTCTCTTTCTCTCTGTCTCTGTCTTTCTTTCTCCTTCTATTGCTTTCACGACACGAAATTGAGAAGCGTGATGGCGGGCGTAAAGCTATAGGTTGCACGATATAGGAATCACGTTACAGAAGCCATTGCCCTGGCCTGACCGTCGAAAAATTGACGTGGCTGTTTATTCGCATACCGATGACATCTGGGGTATAAATTCGAATTCGCCGGGGACTTATCAATTTTTCGAACGAACGCTGATGAACAGTTTTAAACGCGACCCTCTGCTTCTGTCCGAGCGCAAATTTTACCCTCCGCTTTGAGGGTATAAGCCCCCTCGGGGAGGGGTAAAAAAAAACATTTCGATAGATTCATAGAACATTTTGACGATACGAACTTTCATAATATCCGGCCGATTTATAATTCGATATTCAGTCGAGCGGCGTAACGCTGCAGAAATCCAATAAATGTTCGAGGCATCAGGGCGAATCGTTCCAACTGACGATATTTAATCACCATCGATGAATCGAGAGGGAGAGACAGAGAGAAAGAGAGAGGCTGAAAGTTTATGCACTGGCAAACCTACCGAGCGTGCCGATCGAATCCAGCTCCCCCGTACTTTCGACGTGCACAACCCCCATCGACCGGCTGCGAAGCGTGTACCAACCACCTTTGTTTCCCGGTGGCATTTCGCGTGCGGCACGATTGGCGTGAAAAGCGCCGGAAAAACATCCCAGGCCCGATTCAACCGCCGCGGCGCAGCACCCCATTAACGATTTCTTTGTGATCGTGCACGCGCGTAGGTAAAACACGCGTGGGTGAAATATCAGCGCGAGGCGTTGGTGGACAAGCGTAAAAACACGAACGTTTACATAAAACAAATGCGCGAAGGGGAAGGGGGACGGGGGGGAGGGAGAAGGGCGAAGGGAGATAGAGAGAGAAAGGGCAAACCCGATGGACTTTATCGGCATTATTGATGTCCGTCAAATAAATAAATAAAAATAAAAATAAAATAAAATTCGCACCGTAAAAATCACTGAATCGACGATTGTCGCGCGTAATTAACGTGACAACGCTCGATATATCATCGCGCCCAATTTGCCTTCTCGGCCTTTCTCTTGAACTTAAACCTACGAGCGCGGGGATACTCGCCGCGGGAAACGATGATAAAGAGAAGGCAATTTTCCCACCCTTTGTCGGAAGGGCGGAATGTATATCAGCCGCCGCTGTCAGTTACTGTCAAAGAGATTGAGCGACAGCGCCTCAGGAATTTCTTCATTAACGCAGAGTCCGGGCCACGTCGAGACGTCGATACTCCACACCTTTTCCCCAATTTCGTCCGCGACAATGCGAACATCGGCCTCGCGTGCAAACATCGAGCCTCACTCGCATTCGCTCGGCTTTCTCTCCGAAAATCCGATCGCGAAAAAAAGTTACGACCGCGATAAACCACCGAGAGTTATCTCGCCGCGACGACACGTCGCGTCTTAAAGAAAATTTGCTCCAACGCCTCTCGTAATAGTCGCGTAGCTTATTTAAAGAGCGCCGGTACCCACGGACTTCTTCGCCGCTTTATCGCACAGTTTACTTTCCTTTACATGTTTATAGTATTACATTATCACTCGCGATAAGATTTCGTTCATGCCGAAACTCGTAAAATATAAAACGCTTCCACGGGACGGCGGCGTTTAATTTACACCGGGACCGTGCTAGAATTATGTTAATAGACCCGTTCCACATCAACGTCGTGGAAATATATCGCCTTAACACACATTCGCACGCATTCAACTTCTAAGCTCATTCATAACTCCGCGAACCGAGAAGTCCATTCACCGCATTCGGTGCGCGCGATATTACATTCTCCCCGTTTGGGTGCGAATCAATATACATTTGCTTCGCAGTGCCACTAAAAAAAAAGGGGATATTTTTTTACGAACGATTCGCGAGAGGAAACGATCGTTCTTTATCACTCGCGCCCCGAATCGACAATTTTTTTACGATTAATTTCCGACGCAAAAAATAACTTTTTTTTTTTTATCTTTTTTTAATATTCAATAAAAGGTTATTAATTTGTTGAAAATTGGCAAATAAAGCGAGCTAAATTTATCGGCGGATAATAATATCGGTCAGCAAACTTGATTTTTCGTGTATCAAACGCCGTTTAATTGCCGCGGACGCGCGATGAGAAATTTTGCGTATCGATGCAGCGATGCGCGCTTAATGATCGGAATTCATCAATCACATAAGCATCCGATAAAATTACGGCTTGATAGAGTGGCTTAATAAGCTAACGTCGATATTCCGCTCGCGGAAAAGATTTACGGGACGGGAAGAAGCACGCGCGGCGAGGTCACGAAATATATTTATTGATCTTCGCGCGAGAATTATTGCCACCGCGGTATTCTCGGTGCAAGAGAAATGGATTCCTAAGCGTGGCGATAATTGACCCTGATGCGCACCGCACCCTCGACCCGCTTGCGAAAGGTATCGCGAATTATTTTTTTTTTTCCCCCTTTTCTTTTCTCCTCTCCTACCCCTCTGTATGTTCACGTTCGACAACGATCCGGCTAATGACGATCGCGTGAACTCTAATCAGAGAATGACCCGAGATTAAAAATACTCGGCAAAGATAAAAATTAGTTCTACATCGCCTCTAATAGTCACGCCAGTTTAAAATCGAGGACAATCAGCGGCGGCTCATTGAAATTCCTGGAGCTCGTCCGGTTCTCGCCGGTTCGCCCGGGAGAAATGACAAGCTCCAGTGGGATCCGTAATAATCCTGGTAATCTGGCGGATCGGCGGGAGTGATTCTACTGAAGAATTTCTCTCGTCCGTCGAAATTCGGACCGCTTCTCGGCCGCGCCACACAATCAGCTCTTTTATAGACGCAGCTGGGCGAGAGCGCCTCGTTCTCGTATGTACGCGCGGCACGCACAATCGCACGCTATGCGCTCGACGTTTGCCGGGGCCGTTCGCGTGACTTAGGGGCTAACGTGAAATACGGGCAGAAGCTCACGTTCGACGTGACGGATTTTCGAAAGGGGTGCGGGAAAAAAAAAAAAAAAAAGGGGGAAAAAAAATAAGACGACCCCGTGTCCGACGAGACACACTCCCTCTCCGTCCTCTTCCCTCTTCCCGTCGACCTTAATCCCACGTGTACTTTTTACACGGCGACAACGCTAAAATACCGTCCTCGTCCGATTTCGTTCTTTCCTCTTCTCGCGCACAGCGTATATAACTAATGAATCGTAATAAGCAAAATAAGTTCGAGCTGGGACCGCTAGTTACCTCGTCTCATTAAAACCGTCGCATAATATCCACCCTTGTTACGTACCCTTCAGTTTTATCATATCCGATAACGAGCTGCCATCGCGTTTCCGTTAAAAAAAAAAAAAAAAAACAGAAAAAGAAAAAAAAAAAAGAAAAAAAATAATAATAAAAAAGTCGCCGTGACACGAAGGGAAGGATTTTCCAATTTTAATTTACGGACGAACATCCGAGGATCGCGGATAACATTTCACTCGCTGCCGGAGTGAAACGTTATCCCGTAGTCGACTCGTAATTTTACGCCGGGGAGAAACGCTGTCGACGCCGAACAACCGTGAAGAAAATATGTCCGCGGCGCAGATTCGCGATCGATTTCGGCGGGATACCCGAAGGAAGCTTTCGCCCGTCGCTTCTCGGGCCGGTCGACAAGATACCAACGGGCCGGCTTCCCTCGAAGAAAAACAAGGTCGCCTTTGTGCGAGCGGAAGCACGGGGCAGAGGAAGGGTGGACGACGACTGACTTCCTTCGGAACCCTCGCCGATCTCGAGATACCGAGCACGAGAGATGTACGACGCGCGAGAACGAGCAAGGCTACGACGAATTACTGCGTTTCCTCCGCAATTTCGCTAATTCTCTTCTTTTGTTCTCTCACGGTATCGCCCCGCCGGCTGAAAATATTATATCGTAACGCACCGGGTGGAATAATATCACCAAGTTCGGCGCATCGCCGTGCTCGCCCTCAGGCTTCTATTCAAACCTTTATCTCACGTAATATCGCGTTTTACGCGCGTCCGGTAACTTTCCGCGGGTTCTTCAACGCGATGGATAATATGCGTTATCGCGTAATGAAACCGCGGTTAATTATCCACCCACTTGAAATTCGAAGCCGGGCCCCTACGCGGCTCGATCGCGAGATAAACATACGGTCGGTCGTGCCGCGGCGATCATTTTCATATTTCAAATGCTATTTTAAAACGATAAATTACACCGCAATCACTGGGATCCTCTGTGTTATTACGTGTTATTTGCAAAACGCGCGTGGGGGAAACTGTGTTCCTTCGATAAATAAATTAATTAATTCGCGCCTTGTTACACATATTTTACACATATTTTAATCCCCGGCCGCCGTGCACAATAAATTAATTACGGGCTGCGCGTTGTATTGTTAGCATGTTTAAAACAATATTTTATCCGTTAATCAATACTCGTTTATCAATATCAGCGGCTTCCGCTGGGAAACGGAAACCGATACTTCGAAAAGAGGAGGTAGGGAAATATAGCGAAAAGACCGAAAATTGCGACGGTAAAATCGTAACGACCGTATACTATACAAGCTGGCGGTGATCTCGGCGCGGTTGTACTTTTCCCAATTTTCAATATGCCCGGGCATCTTTGGCGATTTCCGTATCGGGTAAGCGACCGGGAATTACCGAAATCACGTTCAGTAATGGAGCGATTTCGAGGCTTCCGATGATTTTCGCGGTTCCCGCGGGGGCTTTTATTTGTCGGATATTCGTTTCTCCCTGCCGTCAAGTTGTGCCCGACAGCGCGAGACGAATATCCGCCTCTGTCGCGTTCCATTTTCCATTTGAGCCCGTAAATGGGCCACGCTCGACCGCCGGTCGAGTTAATTAATCGTGACCAGGATGCGGGCGGCTGCACCGTGCGAAAAAATATGTCCTACAGCCCTCTATCTATCTCTCTCTCTCTTTCTCTCTCCTGCGAGCTGAATCGCCAGGTTTTTCCGGAAGGCGGACGGAGAAGGGGAAGGGAGAAAAAACAACGTGACGTTGTTTTATCGCGGCGAAAAATATTCGTCCCGATTCGTTGCGCCCGGGCGGAAAGATATCGGCGATAAGCATCGGTGCGGAAGTTACACACAGACGGAAATATATTCGCCGCGAGGTATCCGCGCGGTCTATTAATGCAGCAATAATTTCGATTATTTTTTTACGCGCGTAAGGAGCCAAGAGGATGGTCAGAAAAAAAGAAAAAGCAAATAAATATAAAAAAAAAAAAAATACGCCTGCTGAATTGCTGGAATTCTCCGATGGGAAATACCGCGCGAATGCCGGCGCGCAGCGTTACGTGGGCGTTCGCTGCAGGAAGGGAAAGAAAGAAATGCATCAATCACTACTCGCGATTCTTGGCGGTCCTCGAAGGTGGCTTTCTCAATGCGCCGCTCATATCTCGAAGCGCGCGATAAATTTTCATAAGCGGTATACACGGCCAGGTCGACCGAGCGTTATCGGGGTGGGACGTCGATAAATGCCGCTGGAAATGTCATTAACCGGCGAGCTCTATATTATGAAAGTTGCCCGCGGACCGTGAAAAGAATACGGCGGCGCTTACGCGACGAGAGTTTTCGGAGCGGGGCAATTCCTCCGCGGAATTAAACGGGTCACCGTTTAAGAAGTCACGTCGCGACTCGCGTAAATGTGCGTAACCGCAACGCGCGCGTTGCGCAAGAGACGCCACGGGTTCTTTTCACGCGCCTTTTCACGCTGAGTCTCGTTTTTCAAACGACTTATTTAAACAATTATCTTCGTCAAACACAATTTGAGACAAGAAACAAGAAAAAAAAAAAAAGTATATCATTATTAAACGAACGTGTCTCTCTTTGAACAACACTTTCGGCTGTTCAAACATCGTGATAAGATTAATGTCGGTGCATTTAATTCACCGAGCACGCACGGGTAATTCCTCGCGAGCGTGTCACTGCGAACATATGTTAACCGCGAAGCACGCGATCAGAAATGTCTTCTCATAGATCGGACCTTCAATCTGACGTGATGTATTACGGGCGCACGCAAAGAGGATCGCGGTCACCGAGGATCCGCGCCACGTAACTCATGGAGGATCGGCCGAGGTCAGTATGCCTTTAATAAGTCTTAATGAACGAGCGTGAGAGAGCTGGGTGCATGTCGATGGCTTTTCATTAATGTTAATTGCGCGGGAGATAAGAAAATTGCTCGGAGAATACTAGTTTACGTGGAAGGCGAAAAATCGTCTCTCCCCCATCGAGCTGAATAAAAAAAAAAAAAAAAAAAATCAACGCTTTCGCGCGCGAAGACACGAAACGAATATGCCGATTAATTCGCGACGCGCGAGTTTATTTCTCGATGAACATCCCTCGAGATATTTTTTCTCGTGCAAATTTGTAGAGTTTTCAGCGATATCCTCGAGTTCTGTCGCGGCACCGGGAAACATCGCTGTCCCGTAAGGACTCGTCGCTGGCGCGATGATCGATAAATCGATACAATGACCCGAGGAACGATTACGCTTGGAACAATAGAGAGAAAGACTTGTTGTTATCTTATCGTGGAATTCAAGCGGCGGAGGAAGCGTTCGTAGGGAACGGGTGCGTGGAAGGGCTCGACGTTGCGGCGAATCGGCTCCGATAGGCCTTTGTAAAGAAGCCACGTTGACAATGACGTCTCATGCGGGTACTGGACGATCAAATTACACGATATCGCTTCGATCTATCGCGCACACGCATTAATTGCGCGAACGATTTGTCCCGCGTGTCCACGTCAATTTCCGAGCGGACTCTAAATTAACGAAATAATCTCTGCGGCATTTCCGTGCGTCGGTGGCGCGATAATTCTTTTTTTCTTTTTTTTTTTCTCTCTCTCTCTCTCTTTTTTTTCAATTTTAAACGAGTAAACGCGCGTCAGGAGCAGAATCTACCGCGGTCGGTCCACGTGGATTTTGACGCCTTGATCGACGGGAGCGTCGCGCGAATGTTTCGCCGGACGGTAAAAATAAATAAAAAACTATTAACGGGAGATCCGGGGGATAATGGATTCGCCACGGAAATACGCCGGCGGTTCTTTGTCACGTCGCGGAACGCGTGGATTTCGCGATCGCAGCACGCGCGGGAGAAGTCGGACAGCCGGTGAGGGGAATTTCTTTCTTCGATCAAACAAAGAGTTCGATTTCATCGCTCGGACCGGGATGGAAAAAAAGGATCGGGGGGGAGGGAAAAGGGGAGATACATTCACACGTCGGCGGCAATGGCCGGTTCGGACACCGTCTTTCTCCGTCACAATCGACTTCCTCGAAATTTCTAGTCTCACTAAATTTCCCGTCCTACTTCTACCGCGCAGCTTTTTTTTTTCCTTTCTTTCTTTCTGAAAGATATCCGGTATACGTATACATATAAGGGATCCGAAGGATCCTCGGGGATCGTAGATCGAGCAGGTAACCGCAAGTAGCCGCGTCGAGACGACGAGGAAACGTCGCAGGGCCTCGGCCTGAACACTCGAAGGGACGCGTGTATCGGATCGGTGGCTGCTGGTCGCTTCCTACGATGAACTTCGCCTGAATGAATTCCGGCGTAGCGGTCAGGCCGCCGCGTTACTCGAAAAAAAAAAACGCAACGGAACGAAGCGCATATAAATTTTTAGCCGCGTCCAAAGACGCGAGTGCTCGACCCGTCGGCGTGGGCGCGGAAAGCGATCCGTCTTCGTACGCGGCGACGGCGATGCGCGCAACCGCTTATGGTAATATTTCTGTGCATCGCGGCGGCATGCATAATGCAGCCCAGAACTCGAAATTTATGCCGCGGGCGCGAAAGGAAACGGTCGTGAGACGGGCGAGTCCTCGTCTCTCTCGCGCGTGTCGCCTGCCATCTAAACGCCGAGAACGTCTGGGGCTATAATGCATCATCGATGAGGCATAAACGTAAAGACGGCTCCGACGAACTTGGGAGATGCCTTTTGACAAGAACGGGTCGTCCCCGGGAATAGCAACGAGGGCTTTCGCCGTTCATCTCGGAAGCAATCTCGGACGAGCATGCCTCGACGAAAACGCTAATTTCGTGACTTCGTTACGAATTCGCGAGGGAAACGCCGACCGGAAGTCCACGTTTGGCGTTCGCCATCGCGGATATAACATTCGGCTGTAAATCGCCGTGGGGAGGACGCGCACACGTACGCATACATTTCCCTAATAGATACGCGATACCATCGAATTTTAATAATTAAACAGCTATTAATGCTAACGAAAATTCGCGGAAGCTGGCGTTCGGTTCCCCGTTAATTCCCCGTAATTTTCACGTTCACCCAGGGCGACGCGGGGCAAAAACAAACGATAAACGCCGTCCAAGTTTCGACGCGCCTCGCTTCCCTCTCGTACCCTCTTTCGAAAAGTATAATATATTCGCGAGCGATGCGCCAGAGACTTCGAATTAAATCAGCCGGCTCGAATTAATTCGATAAAGAAGAAACTCGTTAACAGCGTCAACCGGAACGGGCCCTTTTCCCCTCGCGGCTTTCAATCTCTCCTTCAAAGGAGAGGAAAGGACGAAGAAGAAGAAAAAAAAAAGAAAAAGAGGGAGTCGGCAACGGCGAAACTTTGCGTACAACTTCCAACGCAAAGAAGTTCCCTCGATCTGCTGCTCGTTGCGCAAAGTCTCTCCCGTTTTCCCTTCTACCGTGATTCGCTGCAAGCGGCGGACTCCGACCTCCGAGCTCTCACTTTCTGCCCTCCGTTCCGCGAAGTCCCTCCGGTCCCTTCGCTCCCGAGCCCTTCCGCCGTCTTCCCACGCGCGCGTTCGATCGCGCGAGATTCGCCGCCGACGGAATTAGCCACGGCGGCTAGGCGCAAACGAGGGAACATCTGCACCCCAAAAAGCGCCCCGCTGCGCGGCGGGGGGGAAAAAGGGACAGTGGGGGGGAAGAGGATAGTCTACGGTTACATTTCCGCTCTGCCATTCCTCCGTCCGAAAATAACACGCGTCGGATTTCTATTTTTTTTTTTTATTTTTCTTTTTTATCTGGTTGCAGTCGCAAATACGAAATAAATGTCGATCCGGTGATTAATCGACCGGGCAATCGAGCGCCGCAGGCGTTATTTTCGTCGGCACCGATAATCTGTTGACAATCGGAGGATTACGCCGTCACTTTCGAGCGGTAATCGCCACCGCGATAGCGCAGCGCGAAGGTTAAGAAACTAGCCTCGCGGACGGTCCGGTGCGAGTCTACCTGAGGCACGGACGCCGGAACGTCCGACGGCGTCCGCGGACCTTTATCTCTACGGTGGAGCGGACCGTTAAGTGTCGCGTCGCGAGTTGTCTTTGTCGCTCGCGGGAGCGGATCCGAGAGATCCCTTTCCCCCGAGGGCTTGGCGAGCGTCGGCGGAAACGAAAGTAAGAGCGACGCGCTCCCGAGCCGTCGAGCAAGAGAGAACACCACGCCGGATCCGCCGCCGCTCGCCAGCCACTGTTGTCGCGGAATTTGATCCGCGAGCGCGCCCGGCTCTCTCTCTCTCTCTCTCTCTCTCTCTCTCTCTCTCTCTCTCTCTCTCTCTCTCTCTCTCTCTCTCTCTCACCTAACCTTAACGCCGCCGTTCTACCGTGCTCCGCTCTCTCCCTCGCCCAGAGTATCGGCCGTCACTGCCGTCAAGTGTATCGCACTTACCTCGTATCGATGCGCAGGTGTTTCGCCAGGGACGACGATGGCGGATTTCGACGAGTCCTCGCCGCGTAAGGTAAAGGAGGCCTTGCGACACCGGCGGCGACTCCTCCGCGTACGCCTCCGCCGTATTATCCTCGGCGCGGAAAAGCAGCACCCAAGTCTCGGTGATACCGAACGAAGGGGGGAAAAAAAAAACAGACGCCGGGTGCACACGGCGTCGGCGCGCGACGAAAAGGGCGAAGAAACGCACGTACGCGGACACCGTCGACGAAGGGGGAGAAACGCAGGGAGGAACCGACGACCGCACGAGACCGACGAACGAGGACCCGACGGTGGCCGGTAACACCGCGACGAAATCACCTTAACCGCTGGGCGCGTACTGCACCGAACGAACGGACGACGGCAGTATGGCGCCCATCGCTTCCCCCACTTCGGCGTTCCCCCCCGCTTCCCCTCACCCCTCACCGCACGCAGCGCCTCCGCGCGCTCCACTCGCTCTCGCGGCGACTATTGTCGTTTTCCGTCTCGCTTTACTTCGCGGACTGCCAGGCCGCAGCTACGTGCGCTCTCCTTTTCTCCACCGCGACGCGTCGTCTCTTTCCACCTCACGTCGTTTCAAACTGAATACTAACGCATCTCTACTCTCTTTCCCTCCCGCGCGTCCGCGCGATCTCAGCTGTCGCTGATCCGTTTCCCTTCGGCGAATGCGTACACGTAATCTCTATCTCTCTCTCTCTCTCTCTCTAGCTCCGGCTTAGTCCCTGTCTCGCTGCGTAGGTTCCTCTCTTCATCGCGCCCTTCGACTCGCTCGTCTTCCTCCTTCAACCCGCAGCAAATCGCGCTCGCGCAGAGAGAAAGAGACTCGCGACCGTTCTCCTCTTTCGTTCCTTGCGACGTCTTTCTCGTCGCCACGAGCTCTCTCGCTATCGATGACGGTACGCGTCGTCTTTCTCCTTTCGTTCTCTCTTTCCCTCTCTCTCTCCCGCTCGCAATTTCAGCCGCGGTCCTACCTCGATTAAGGGAGCAGCAGAAAACTCTCGTCGAACACACGCGCGGGTGCGTGCACACACGTACTTTCCGTTGACGCCGCCGCTGACCGGCCAATCGACACGTAGGAGCACTGTCCCCTGCGAGGTCGTGCGACCAGACGCACGTTCTCCCTCCCCTCCCGCCCCGCGTCACGAAACGTGGGCGAGATTAATATTAGATCGATTGTCGTTAATAACATCTCCGGCGCTCTCTCACGACACGATGCTATTTATCGCCGACTGGGGTGCAACAACCATTGTCATCGTCGCGCGAAACGGGATTTTCATCGAAATAACGTGTCGCGCGTAAATTTCCTTCTCTTTTTTATTAATTCGTCCGAAACAAACCGACAAATTAATTCGCTAATAAACGCGCCCGGTTCCACGTCAACGAAGTGCAAACCGCGTGATCCCGCGAAAAGCAGCGAAACGGACCGCGATCGAACGCCGCGGTGTTTTCTTTTTTTTTTTTTTCTGACGCCGAACGTAATTAATTAATTAATTACGCCTTTCTTTTTCGCCGCGAGTCCGTCGGCGGTGGAAATTTTATCAGAGGCGCGTTGCCGGCCTTTGGTATTAACGCGACGGTGTTAATTTATCGTCGTCGTCGGCCCAACGCCCGCTGCTATCACGCCGCAGCCGGCTCGTCCACTTCTTGACGAGAGCCGACACCCGCTTTTTATTTTCTCGTCCGCGCAAAATAAACGTCTCGCACCCGGGGGCGAGAATGACGTAGCCAACGACGCTAGCGCAAAAGCCCACGGACGCGTTTGCGGAAAAAAATGTGACGCAAGGAGATTAAAAAGTTCCCCGCTTTTGAATATATACGAACGTGTCGCGCGAGGCCCGAAAAAGGCACATTTTTTTTCAAGAGAGAAAAAGAGAGAGAGAGACATTCTACCTTCCGGCCGGCCAATAAATTCGCACGCGGCGATTTAGCATCCCCGTTATAAACGGCAGCCGCGGGATAAACTTCAAGGACCCCCTCTTAATCAGTTTATGAACTTTTCCAATAAGATCTTCGGTCGCCCCGTCCTCCGTGGCTCATTGTTCCATCGAGCTTAACAACTTTTGCGTCGACGCCGGAAATTATTACTATAAATCACCACCGACTGACCTCCTTCGTTTGATAAAACGCGTCCTCGCTCCCTCGGGCCGTGGCGCGAACGACGAAACGAAACGGGAAGCGGAATTAGCGGTAAATTAACTGCCGCGAGCTTCCGCGCAGTATTTTGGATTTTCCGATACTTCACCCGTGCGCGCATATTATACGACGATAGAAAGCCTGCGTGAAACACCGGAGTGATAATCCCCCGGTTTTGATTAATACGAGCCGGCGAAACGCGGATGCTGCCGCGCCGGGATAATCGCGGGGATGGAATATCCCTGGCCGGACCCGCGTTTTGAAACGGGAAATCATTTATCGAGATGCCGCATCTTCGTTTGATCATCAGCCCCGCGGCCAGTTTCGAGGCCCCGACACTGTTGCAACGGCGAGCGCGGGCTTCTAAATATAAAATTCACCCCTTTCCGGCCTGGAGCGATTCCGCACGGCTGAGGGATAAAGGAGCCCCGACGGGCGGCCGGTGGCCGCGCGAGGCGAGCGGCGATAACGCGTCCGGCGCAAATTAGTTTAACGCATTTTAAATGCGGGCATTAACGCGGAAATGCAACCGGGCGTCCGTCGTTGCGACGAGCGCGCAAATATAGCCGCGGCAAGTGCGCGCCCAACGTTTAACAAATAAAGGAAACGGAGCCACGGAAAAACGTCCGACTTTGTCGGCGTTTCTTGCTACTTCGCGAAGATAAGTATTTTTTTTTTTTTTTACGCCGTTTAATGCGACACTCGCGCGGATCGTAAGGGTTCGTATCGCCGATGGAGAACGTCGCCTATTACGCATGGTTTTCCGAGACTCGAAGTGACGAAAATAGAACAGCGTGATTAATTAGTATTAAACAAAAATAATAATAAATTTAAAAAAATTAAACGTCTTATCGAGGAGAGAAGGGCAAGTTTTAATATAAACACGAATTAATCAACGCGAGAACGATCTTTTCTCGCCGTTAATTGTATATTACGCGCTGCTCGTTAACACGAGCAGCTCGATTATCGCTAGATTACGCGTCGATCGCGGCTGAATCCTCGGCCGGTCGCGGGGAAAGACGATTAACTTCGGCCCTTATCGATTTTCCGCGGGCAGGAGAGATGATGTATCCTTAATAAAGTCGCGCGTAAAGTCACGCGCGCAATCTCACGCTCGATTTTCCCCGCTCCGATATTTCTCGCGACGGTGCATTTTACGGAAGTTACGTCGGAATATTGATTCCGGACGCGGAGGGTGGTACATCTCGCCGAATACCCTTGTCGGATATTACATTTAACATACATTCCTGCAGACGCTTTAATACCCGCGGCAATACCTATACGCGGTAATTTATGGAAAACGGGTAACGGAAGCGCGGCGTCGCGGATGCTCGGCATCAGCCCGCTGCTTGGGCTCTTCTCTTCCTGTTTTTCTTTTAACTTGCGCAATAATTAAGATAAAACGTAATATCGCTCGAGAGGTAAAATCGCAGTCAGAAAGAGAGGAAACGAGCGAAACAAGAGGGACGTTCGCGGAGATTCTTTGACTCGCTTATACGGTCACTAGTAGCCCTTTCATCTCCCTGGATGCAAGCTCCCAGTAATCCTCAACCTTGACAGATCTGCCCTAGTAATTACATGGAATCTGCCCCCCGCTCGTCCCCACCGGCTCCCTGTTCCGCTTTGCTATCCGTCCTTCGCTAAATATGCTCCTATTAGCCTTCGGGCTACGGCGCGATGCTCTTATTTGAACGTGAATCGCAACGTAGATGCACACAGCGCATATCAGAGGCGATAGCACCGCGGTTACTACGCATCCGCCGAAGCGGAGATCGATAATTCGAAGACAAGAATTTTGTTAACCAAAACGGAAGGACGCGCTTTCGAATAATCGGGAAAGTTGAAGAAAAATACTTGCACCTTTGTTTCAATCGCGATTGAACTAAACGTAGAATGGTGTTTTTTTTTTTCTTCTATTTTTTCATGTAACGATTAGAAGTAGACTCGTCGGATACAACGCGTGCTTTCGAAGATGCCCCCTTTAAGCAAGGGGTAATCGTGTCTCGTCAACCATAAAAATTACTTGCGGTTAGCAACATCCCCGCGCACACACGCCGATAACGGTGATGTGCGCATTCGGCATCGTAGGCGATGATCACCCACGGAAAGCAACCGTTGCGGGGCTCGAGCGAATTCCGCGAAAGCGCGGAACGCGGCGCAAAAAAGGCTCGGAGAGGAGAAGAAAAAAAAAAAAGAGGAGGGAAATTTCAATCAATCGCCAAATACGACTCGTTCCAGCTTCAGTCCACCGTCCGGATCGCCTATCCGTTCATTGTTTCAACCTGATGCATATGTACATAACGTACGCGGTGCAAGCATCGCGTCGAAAAGTATCGAGCCGAGCGAATTTCCACATCGAGCAACGGTCCGGCGATGGAATTATAAATTTTTTTTTTGTGCCCGTAGCTCGATCGCGTCGAATCGTCCCGCACTTGATTTATTTCGTTTTATGGAAAATCTCTCCCCCCCCTCCTCTCCTAGAACCTCGAGAGCAAAGCGCGATAGTAAGAAAACCGGCGGGTTAATGGCTCAATTAATTACCGCGTAGCTTACGAAATTGGGCAAGTATTCGCGCGAACGAGAGGCGGCCGTCGTATCGGATTTATTCCACGGGTCGTAAACGAAGCTGGCGGGCGCGAGGTCGCGTGTGTCAATATTCAGATGAGTATACAAACATCCCGCTGGCAGATAACGAAGTCATGCGAGCAGCGTTAGAATCCGGCCTCGCGAGCATATGTGTGACGTATCGCTACGTTCCTCGTGGCATGCTCGTTAGATCGTGACGGATACGCAATGTCAATGAATGCGCGCGACACGTTTTTTATTTTTCTTTTTTTCCCCTCCCCCTTTTCTTTGCATCACCGTTGCATTAATGCTCGCTCTAATAAGCTAAACGAGGAGACCTAGAATTGCGAAATCTCGCGCCGTGTAATTTGCAAAATGTAAAAGCGCGCTGGAGCTGGGACCTTTTGTTACTGCCGGCATTACGTGCGATCGATTGTCGCTCGTATGACGTACCTGTTTCGTTAGAACACCGGAGACGCGACGGTTCAATTTCGTCTGGTTTCCTGATCCAGTCCTTGATCGAATCCCGCCCACAGTAAACGACATTTTCGTTCCCGCTCGCACGTCGCCCGCGGGACCGATGCGAAAACGAAGGGCAAATTAAGGAAAACGCGCCGGCTAGATGGAAATGAAAGTACGAAGTGGACGAGGGTTCGAGCGATTTTTTAATCCCACGGAAAACTTTGCTGACCGTATCTGTATATTTCATAAATAAACAATAAAGAATAAAAAAAGAAAAGAAAAACCAAATTTAAAAAAAAAATTATTATCTTTCTTTTTAATTTATTTAATTCGCCTGTTCTCGATAATCGTTATTTCCGATGGTGCGCGCTCAAGTCTCGGAGAACGTGAAGTGGTACAGCGACAATTTTGATGCACCAGGGTGAGAGGGGCAGGCGGGGGAGAATGAACGGCTGATTATCAGCAGAGGACACGAACTGGAGGAGACGCAATGCAACAAGAACCGTCTCGTTACGTGTTGACGTTACGAGAGAAGGAGCACTCGTCTACGTTCGAGTGCTTTGTCCACCGGATGACAAAGAGAGAGAGAAACGAGGGTGCTTATTCTACGAAGGACATTACGATGAGAAAACACGGGTGAGAAAACCATCCGGCACGAGTCGTCACAAACGCGCCGGTCTTAATAAAATATTAGAACGCCAGGAAAACAGTAGGGGGAAAAAAAAAAAATAAAAAGAAAAAAAAAAAAAACTTTAGCGTGATCCTTGATCCTCGCTCATCCGGTTGCATGCCTTCGGTTTTATCCGAACACGTCGCGAATCCCACATTTAGTATGTAAATCCTCGCGGTATTACTTGCCGTCGACACGAAAAAGAGTTTCGTTTGCGGCGCCCTGATTCTTCAAACGTCTCCCGTGGATTTTTGCGCCTCGTTAAAATAAAAATCTTCAAACGGCGCGCCACGTGTCTGATCTCTCTAAATCATACGACGAATAAATCTCCGAGTATCCGAGAAACATTCTCCTACGTTCCGCGCCGAGGAATCCTGCACGGGCGCTGTAATCATGTCGCATTGTCCGTCGCTGCTGGGGAACCCAAAGGTTCTATTCTCGGGCTAAGCATTTACGTCAAAGTCGTCCTAATGGGCTCAGGACGAATAGGATCCCTGAGCGTCCTATCGCTGTCCGAAATTCGGAAACCAAACAACAGAGCTGATTCCTCGGCGAGTAGCGCGCACACGTAGGACGGGACGTGCGGAATCCGCGGGATGACTAATCCTGGCCTCGAGCCAGTAAGTACCGCGTAAGTCAACCAACGCGTATACACCCGCAAACGTCATTTACGTACGTATGTGTGCGCCCGAGCGCGTATGCAACGCGAATGTGTTCACCGAAGTCGGAGCGGCGAAGTTTCGTGCTCCGCTTCGCGCGCGGGCTTACGCGGCTCTCCTCGAGTTATTTATACCGAAATATGGTCGGGAACACACCCGCCGAGAAGAAGCCGGGAATACAACGCTCTCAGCCGCGGAACGACACGATTTAATTGCGTTCGAATTCGACCCCGACGCGTTATCCGGGCGTGTCGGGCGAAATAACGAGGGATATAATTGATCGGCGGGGTGCACGGGCTATCTTCGGCACATCGATAGAGAACCGCGAGTGCCCCTCTTCACTTTCGGAATATTTATGCTTATCGATTGCAGCCGAGGATACCGAATTCTATGTAAATCCAGTTCCAGCGATATTTTTAGCGGGGCCCACCGTTTGGAAGTCTTCGCGCGCGTTACTTTTCGAAATAAACGAGTCATATCCGAGAGCGTTCTATCACGCTGGGCGTGCACTAAATTCATAAATAGCAGTCTCGCCGACGCGATCGCGTACGGTTTACACGTTCAAATGCCGCCCCGAGCGATACCATAACACGACCGTCGAAATATTTCTGTCTTATACCTTGGCACACTTATCCTCCCCGGTCAGAATAGCCGAATCGAACAATCATGCGTCCGCGAGCCACGGCGAATCTCATCCCGCGTCTCCCGCAAATCTAGATCCTCGAGGGTGATGCGACTTGGATTCACGCTGCGACATTAAGGTTGCATTACCGCGACACAGTCGCGCTAATGCGATTCCCGAACGAAATTCCGCGCGCTTCGTCGGCGCACGCCGCGATTAGAAGCCTCTTTTCTCGTAGATCTTATCGCGCGGCGAAACGCCAGCGCGGACTCCGGAGCTGAGAAAGACAGCGGCAAAACGCGGGCGACTTTCAGAATGGATCAGAAGTGCCGCGCGAAATGGGAATTAACGAGCGTGCGATTAACCGGGTTAATGAACGTAGGCACGCGATACTTCTACGACGACGACGCTTCCAAGGAGACGGGTTGTTGACCGGGGCTGACTGACACTCGACTCCTCTCATCTGGGGCACCCACGACTCCTCCCACCCCTCGTCCCCTCTTCGCCCTTACTTTCCGCCGACACCCCGCATCGGTTCTTTCATCAAAGTTGCACCATCCTCTCGACTATCGGCGCGCCGATTTTATTCCGCGCGATGCAAGAAACGTGGAGCGAGCCCTGATACGGCTGGTTGAACGAAATTTATTCGCGGGAATGCCAATCGATCGTCTCCGGCGACGAATCTCACCGTGATTTTAATCTAACAATGTCGCGACAATGACAATTTCGCCCGTAAATCCGATTATGATATAAGATTCTCGCCCGATGACGCGCAGCTTCGACAAATTATCGTCGCTGATATCGAGTTAACGTCGCGAGATATAAATTGCCCTAATTGCCCGATGCGGTTTACACGCGCGCTATTGTCATCGCACCTGGGCACCGGCGGTGGATTTTGCCTCGCGGTTTTTAACGGCGAGCGCGGCCAAGACCGCCCCTCGGCGCGAGGTATCCAAAGCTGAGCCGCGTAAAGCCGTGTTTCTTTCCTCTCTGAGATTTTTACGCGCGTCCGATATTTTAAGGAATTTAAGGGATAACGTAAATCAGTCTCGCCCTTCCGGTCGCGCCTTGTACAATACTTTACGGTCCTTGCCGCGCGCGTTAAAATAGACCGCCGTTTAGACCATTGTTAGCCGCGAGGAAATAACGAGTACAAATTATAAAGATAGAAAACGCGGAAAAATAGGACGGAACGGCGCCGTTCGCGGCGTCGAATACGTTTCGCGTACACGCTCGTGCGTTTTGTTACGAGTGGAACTTCCTCGCGCGGCGAAAAGTTCCTTGACCGAGTTGTCCGCCGCGGAACATTTCCATTGAAGGAAAGCGGACCGTGCTTTCCGCATACGCACCGGGCACTTTCCGCGAGGCGGAAAAAGGCGCGGCCGTATACGGGGTGTAACCCCCCTTCTGAGGTCCAAATAAAGAGGCAGATGCTCTCGTTTCGAGTTAAATTGAAAGGCGGTTCGCGGGGTTTTCAGTTGCTCGCGGTCGAGCCGCGGCGCGGTTTCGCTTATTAATTAGGAATCATCATCGGGCGAAAAAGGCGCGCCGCCTACGCGCGATATGCGCCCGCAATTAAGACAAGGCTGCGCCTATCGCTGCCGATCGCGGGGCGCCAAGCGGGCGCCCGGAAAAAAGGAAGACCGAACGGCGTCAAGGAACAATGTACAACACGCACCATTGTTCTCGTAATGGCCGACGGGACGAAGGGAGGGCCGATTCAGGATGTCAACGTCATTACGGATGCACGGGTCCCGACGCGCAGCATTAACCCACTTTTGTTTAATCACAAAGGCAATCTCGGCGATCGGGCCCGGGTTCAACGTCTCGTTGCGCATTCGGCGCTTAATTGCAGATCGCGCTTTTATTCCGGTCGAACGACGAATAGCCCGACCTCTCGACCCCGTCCCTGCCGATCCCTCGACGCTCGGCGAACGCAACGTCATCGGTTCGGAAAACTGCACGTTGCATAAAGCGAGTTTAAAAAAAAAAAAAAAAAAAAGAAAGAAAGAAAAAGAAATAAAAGAAAAAACAAAAAACAAAAAAACACGCGATTATAAAGGCCGATAACGCGGAGTGGAGTATCTTCATCCCCCGTTTCAATCTCGTTTCGTTTCAAATTACCTTACGGAACGCACACAGGGACGCGCCGCAATCTCTTTGTGACACCGTACCAGCGGCTACGGAGCGCGAAGCACTCGACATTGCACGTGGAACGCGAGGGACGCGCGTAACTTCGGGGACTGTCGAACTAACCGCGTTCTCGCCACAATTTGCATGCTAACTCGTCGGTAGAGTTGGCCGCCGCTTCTCCACGCGGCAACTACCAATTTCTATGCCGATTGTTTCCTTATACCAATCCCAGCCCGCTGAAACTCTCGACTCGTCGTTCAGCCCGGCCATCCGGTGATTCAACCGAGCGTCGAAGCATCAGGATCGCAGGCCACTTCTCTCCTTCTGGGTCGCGCGCGAGAATCGTACGACTTGAAACTACCGCTGGAATAATCCCCGCTGGCGACAACGAAGCACACGAAAAGCGGACGCGTCTTCGAACTTCGCGACTCGACGGAATTCTTCTCTCCCGCGTCAGAAATCTTTTTCCCCGGATTCTGCGAAGGGAAACGGAACGTTCGTGCGCGTGCAAAGAAATTCCGGCACGGGAGGTCCCGAGTGGCAGCGCGAGTCACGCAGGGGCTCTTTTATTTTTCAAGTGCGTTTACGAAATCAATTGCGTGTGTCGACACATCCGGCGATCAACCACGGTCTCTTGCGGTAGTCTTAAATGCCGATGTCCCATCCTCCGTGTTGCTTTTCGATGACCGCGCGACGATTGCCGAACGAACGGAAATAACCTACTCATCTCTTTCTGCGAAAGCGCGAAGAATCCCTTCGAGACTCGGCGCGAGATGAAAAAGCAACGTGCGAAGGACGAAAATGATAATCCCTCCCTGCTCGAATCGATAGAAAAGTTGGAATTTTTCGCGCAGTACGAACGGCAGGAATTAATCGGAGACTCTCGCGTCGCTGATGAAAAAAAATTTACTACGCCCATCCGTGTGCCGTTGCACGAGTCGCGGTATAAATATTTCGCTGCCCCGCGGACCAGGAAATGTGAAATTGTTTCCGGGCGTGAGATAAGGCAACACCTGTCCCCAAAACTACATGCAGCACACGGGACAAATGCTCGATTCTCACATTTGCATCACGATGCTCGCCGCTGATAATCGAGGCGTTGATAGCGCGGCGGCAACTATGAACGACGACGGGCAGAAGCAACTAGGTCACACGCTTTCCATTTTGATTTAAGGCACTTGCACCGACCGAAAGAGACAATCGTCGCGCGCCGTCGAGCGATCCGCGGAATTCCGGAGCCGGGACGTGAAACGCGCTAACAGAAACGAGCGTGGGAGTCGAGAGATGTGTGCGTACGCGATATTTGTACTTCTCAAACATGCCGTCGAGATCGTTTTCACCAATGGGAATGGTGTCCCACATAGATCTATGTCGCGCAACGAACTCCGAGAATTTCCGTGTAATCGACGCCGTCGTGTACGATTCGAAATGACGGTCCGCGTAAGCTCGACGAAAAATTTTACTTCGAAGGCTCTTTATCGCACAAAATGTGTACATAAAAATAACACGACCGCGGCTAGCTTTGAATTATTTCGGCGTTCATTATATCGATTCAATTGCGAATTATTTCCGAAGTTAAATAAAACTATGCAACGCAATTATATTATACGTTTTTCAATAAACAAAAAAAAAAACAAGAAAAAGCAATTTTCCCGCTGCGAAAACATTTGCCTGGTAAAGATTAGCTCGTAAAGTTTGCAAAAGTAAAATCGCCGGGACGAGAGGGGCAGATTGAGGGGGTGGAAAGAGAGCGATTCCGCTAGTCGGCGAGTGGGAAAGTTCCTGGGAAAGGCACGACTACCGGGGCCGACTTGAAAGAGGAGTAGAAAAGCTGTACCTTCCGGACGGCGGCGTCTGGAAACAACGCAAAGTGCCCCGCAACTTTTCGACCTGACTAGCACGATTGACCGCTGCTGCGCGAGGCGAAACTACTAAAAATAGTTCCTCCGCATTGCCTACTCGTGAAAACGACGTACAGAGATGGAAGCGAGAGCAACGGGAAACCTCTGCTCGGCATCCCCTCGGCGTAATTAACAGGCGTATAATTCTTTTTCAGACTCCCGAGATTTCGAACGAAAATTCTAACGATCGTATCCGAGATTATATTTAACGAGATCGGGTCAATAACGCGAGATAACGGACGCGCGTGAACGAAACGGAAGGTAAAAGGCGAACCATTTCGCTAGATTGACCATCGCCGTTGCTACTTCTCCGCGCGTCGGCTTCTCTTCCGTATTTCCGAATCAAGCATTTTCGCCCCATCACGCGATATTGATTCATCTCCTATTTTTAAGCGCATAGCAACGTCGACTGATTCGACCGTGTGATTTCGATGCCTCTGCCGGCCAACGTTAACGAAATTATTCAACGTATACGATAGGCAGCGCGCTGCAGCCCGTTAAGTTTCCGTCTATAATAATAGCGTCTAATTGCGTTCCGGTTGATACTAAGTGGACCTTAAACTCGGGGGGTTTAATGCATATTAATCTCTCGGATATACGGCTGCGATATCGTTGCGAGGTCTACGTGATGCATTCGCGTCCGTGGCCCACGAATTCGTAGTATTCGGAATTATTACGAAAAGAATGGGATCGACGGTCGAGTTCGTAAACAAACTGACCGACACGGAATTAGGAATATCTACCATTTATCTTATTTGCTCCGGCTAAGCACGCACGTGACGTTTCATTATAAGTTCACTTCGCATCTACTTTAAGCTCATTACAGTTGGCCCCGCGCTGGGGGAGCTAACGAGAAACACGGATAAACGTCAGGCTAATACGCGAGATTAAATTTGCACGATGCTTATAAATAATATTAACTTTGACGGGGCTATAAGCTCCAATAACTTGAGATTCTATTATCCGTCGACCGTAGCAAAATATCGCTAAAATCTTCGAGCGAGATCCGTCGCGAAGATCCCAGGCGAAATCGTTCGTCGAACTTTAATCGCGGCCGTCGTTCCATTTCCACGGCATGGAAATGTCGCTTCTCTCGGCGTTACGTCGAGGATCTTCTCTTACGGCGCTGTATGTAAACGTACCGGGTCAAAACAATCAACGCATTATTGCGACTATTAGGTGTTCTGGTATAGGCATAGCTGTCCGGCGATATTTGATTGGAGCTTTCGCGAACGGGCAGAGAGGCTGCAAACGCGACCACGTGAACGTTCGTGGGCATTCACCCCGACGGTCTCAGAATAACTGCATACCTATTTGTCCCGAGTAAGCAGACAGTGGTGCACAGGCGAAATTATTCGCCGAGGTAAGTTCGCGAAGCCGCAAGCACGGAGCTTCTCGATATCGGCCCTTCGTTTGAATATTCAGGAAATTACGCGGAAGTCCGCTGCATATGCGCGGGCTTCGGTTCGGGACTTCCTCGCGGCGCACAAAAATATAACGTATCGTTAACGCGCCATATGAGAATTCCTAATCGCGGTATGGCGGTGAGAATTGTAGAAAGCGTCCCAAGATAAATCGGCGCGTTTATTCTCGGCAAATTGACGACGCGGCGGAATTCCTGTTGCACCCAGCTTGAGAGCCACTGATAGCGAAATGACACCGTCGAAACCTGTCGCGGACATTATTTGCAGTTTATTTCGAAACGCGCGGATATACGCGGATCCCCGGTCTTCAGAAAGCATCATCAAATTGACACTCGCGAAGGGACGAGATATTGTCGGCGGTATTGACGACGGTCGGGGCCGGTGTAGCCCGATATCGAAATTACGTTCGGCCCGTAAGCGATTCTCGTAATAATGAAAAAGCGGTGAATTTTCCAATAATAATGAACCCCCGCCGCGCGTCCCGAGGCTGCCGGACGGAAAATAATCCCGACGACGATTCGCCGAGGCAACGGTTTGAAACGTTAAACCCCGTCGCGTAGCCGAAGACCCCGGCGGTATATTACGTAACGGGAATTTTCGGAAATGGTACTGGATGTAGAGCCAGTTGATATAAAGTTATTCGATACCGCCCAATACTTTCCTGTGCGACGGGGCTCGTAAAGTGGAACGACTGTTACGGTCGCATCAATCCGTGGAAACGCGGAACGTGAAACGTTATGAGAATCGCGTCTTTTCCGCGATTGTAAGACACCCACGCGCCCAGGCTCCACCTGCGTTATTTTTTTTTTTTGACTCGCCGGAGAAAGATCGAGTGGAAACATTATGAAATCGCGATCTTTACGATCACGGTACAATAAAGTGTTTTACTGTCGCAGATTAAAAATGTAGATAGTTAGATATTCGGTTTCTCTCGCTCATTCTCTCTATCTTTCTGCCGTTATTTTTGTAGTGATTGATCTGTTTATGAATGTTCGCGTTCGTTGTTCGTTCGCCGAGTGTATGCACACCTTTAGACGTGGGCGATCACTTTACACGGGTACTAAATAAGGTTAAATGGAACGGCTGAAAAGGTTTTGCAGCGTTATCTTCACGCGCGCGCGCAACAAAAAAGTAAAGGGGAAGTATAAAATTTAAACAATAGATAGATAGACCTGCTGCAACATCTGCATGTACCTTCGATTACGTAAGAATACGTCGAAACTCGCGGCGGTCTTTCAACGAAACGTGGAATGGGCGAACCCTGCATGTGTAATAAGAAGCATCCTTGGAAGTCGTCGCGGTCGACATTCCAGGTGTTTGAACCGCGAATAATTATATAATTCTATTTACGACGGCCGCGAGACCGCGGATTTGAGTACCGCTGAGAACGTGTCGCTGAATATTACGCGTTCGGACGACGAAAGCTTCCTGGGAAGGCTAAGTTGAGAATCTCGCGGAAGCGTCGCGTCGGGAGAACAGCATCACGTTCGGGAGTGCCGTTCGAAATACATAGGTACGGGGTGCCTGCCGTTGTCGAGACCTATCGATATGCCGTCGTGAACACGCTGTCGCGCGTCGCGCAAAAATAGAAAAAAAAAAGGAAAAAAAAAGGGAAAAAAAATTCGAAAGCTCATCAGGTTTGGGGACGTCGGGCGGGGTGCAGCGGGCGGGAAAACGCGTCTGGTGCATTATTCGGACGGCGGAGTACATGGCGGTGCCGTCAGGACGCATCGGTGATCTCCGATGAAACGATGAAAAATCGAAAAATCCGAACACGTGCGCGGGCCGCGCCTGGCCTCGACCCCTCGTATCTCGCGCCGGACCCGGCGGTCGTGTTTAACATTTCTCCCTCGCCGCCCTGACGTCCGAGGAGCTCGCGATATAACGCCGTATATATCCCGACGCGACGTGCGAGAGCGCGCGATACGTATTTTCATAAGACACCTGCCTTCGCGAAGCGCCGCACGAACATCGACCCGCGAGATTTCCCGCAAATATTCTCTCGTCTTCCTATCTCAGAGATTTCCTTCGCTTTGCCTGAGGTACTCGAATACCGCGCGAAATTTCGATGGATTCTTCCACCGCTGGATTTTCAGTGAAAATCTAATTGACACATGGCGGCGTACAAGTGTTAACTCTCTGCGAGTTCCTTCGCGGAATTGATAATTGATAGTTGAGCGCGCGGATGCAAATCAAATGTCTCAAACCGCACGTTTTAATTCTCATTTTTTTAAAGTAATAAAATACATGATAGTTTTACTAAGGTTTCGGTTATAAGTTGGATATCTAATCGTGCAAATAATAAGGTAATACGATATTTTATTCATTCATATTTCACTTGGAAACGCGACGTCACGCTTTTATCTCCTCAAAAAATAAAGAATAAATTACAGGAAAAGCGAGCGGCGATCAAAGCGATATTCATCTGGTCGACGTCTGTAATTTAATTGGCACACTCGCGTCATTCGCCGAGCACTTATTGACCGCTAAAGAGTTTCAATACCGAATTGTCGTATCGAGACACTTGTGCAACGAGTGGGAAACGTCGCCACGCCATATTAGGTGGTTAAGATACACGAACGACGAACGTATGTTCCTCGGTTACTTTACAATCGTGCCTGTAGACAGGAAAACCCGGTGTAACTGGCTTCGTGGAAATAGTCTCAACGTGCACGAATATGCCCTACATAAAGAAAGACGACTGTCTATTCTTCAAACCGTATTTGACCGGCAGCGTTTTATTTTTCACGTCAAACCGTCCGTTTATTTTATTTTATTTTTTATTTATCTCTTTTTTTTTTCCCTTCCCGACACAAGCGATTTATAATTCCACGCCGAGATTCACCTCGGAATTTCAGAATTTATTATTTTATATATTACAGCGAAATGTTGCTCGATAATACGGCTCTTTAACCAACGACGCTAAAACCCGGCCGCGCCGACGTTATTCCGGCTTTAAGGGAGATTTAAACATGCGTATATCTTTATTTTTTATTATTATCTTCCTTTTTTTTTTTCCCTCCCAAATAAATCAGGACACGTGTTTATGCTTAAAGCTGAAACAACGCCGGCGCAATTCGGCCTGAGCGCCGCGGCGACCGAAATCTTAACGCAGATCTACGTCGAAACAAAGAGTCGACGGCTCGGACACACCCTGCGCATACCGATATATCGGGGAGAAATGGCTTTCACGAACCGCAAGATCCGAGAATGACATCAGCGCTAGAGAAGATAGGGGCCTAATGTCAATTCGCGGTCGTAATTTGTTCGCAATTACGTCATTAACCGCGATAAGAATGGCTGATAATTTAGAATATAAATCACCGCGTTGTATTAACTCGCTAGTTGCGCGGAACGTTAAATATAATTAGCGCATCTGTGCTATTAAGCACTCTATGACCTCACGCAGTTGTCACACGCATAACAGTTTGCCGGAAGAAATCTGCGATGGCTTAAATTGATCATCTCCCTATTTAATTTCTAAATATACAACGTAATTCTGTTTCTCTTAAGAGATATAAATAAAAATTATGTACATCAAAAATATCGCGCTTACTATTCTTAAACTGCCTTACCTAAATTTTTTTTTTTTTTTTAATTCTTTATTTTTTATTTTCAGTATCCGATACCACAAAAATACAAAAATAGATACGTATGAATATAACAGATGCACGCGAGCGTTACCAGCACCATATACCTACACGTATATCGCGTTCGGATCTACGAGATTGCTAAATAATTGTGCAAATCGTTTCCGCGGGCACGTTTAATCCTATATGTATATATAAAAATTGAAAAAGAGCGAATACGAGGGTTTCGGAACGCGTCTTAATTAATCGACCATCACGCTTTAACGGCGATACCGATCGTGTATCTACGTCCGGTTAATCCGCGAGCTATTAAATTGGTAATTAAAAGTTTACAGCGCGGTTATTCAATCGCATAATTATTTTATTTTATTTTTCAATTTTATTTTTCTTTTTTATCAAAACGGCCACACCGACTCGCTGCACGAGGCTTGTTACTTCGACGGTAAGGAGGTAAATGTAAATAACCCGGCATTCGCGAGCTCGCTCGTCCGCGTCTGCGATGCGATAGAACGGGGAGGGGGGGGGAGGGGGGCTTGAAAGCTCAAGATGCTGCGGGAAGCGAAATTAGGTCGCCATCTCCGAGAGGTATGCCCGACTTTACTTTATCGTGACTTCTCCCGTCTGAGGGAACGCGCCGGAACATTACGCTGATTCGCGTCTCGCGAAGAAAGTTCCCGGGTCTCTCGACGGTTGTTTCGCCGCCTTCGTTCTGGCCTTCCCTCCGGATTCTTAAACGTTTGCGCGCCGGTCGCGAGCTGAATGCTAAAGGATCGTCGCATCCGCCGCGTTTCCCTTTGGAACCCGGCGCATTCATCTGGCCGGCTTTGTGCCGCCGTTTATGCGGCCCCCGGACCTCTTATCATTACGACGGTTTTGCGCCCGTGCCGTACTGTCCGTCAGCGAGGCTGTCACTACGAGAAGCGAGGACGACGTGAATGAAGACTCGCAAATTTAATTCATACGCTTCGCGCACGTTACGCGCGTCTAATTTATATTAGAGATCGCGCGCGAGCAGCGTTATTAAAGCGTCGCCAAAGAACGTCGCGCACGCGAGACGTAATTAAAACGATGGCATTCTAGTTTACTGCAAAAATCCTTTAATTAAGTACGCGCGTACGTATGTTTATACACGCCTTCCCGCGATACGAGAAAGTTTCCTCTTCGTCGCGTGCATTTATGCTGATGCACGCGGCGACCCGCGATATTCTCAGACCCGTCCCGATGTCTGACACTTATCGCAGATACGAGGAGATGGGGAAACGACTCGCGGAAATGATCGGAAATAAACTTCGACGTAATCAAAATAATAAAGCTTGCAACGCTGGAGGAACGGAAATTTATACACACGCGCGGCAGAAGCTGTAAGCTCGTTTAATTCGACGGCGAATAAGAAGATTCTGCTTTTAAAAGCCGCTCTCTTTACGTTCCTCCTTACTCCACCGCGAACACAAAGAGCACCCTTTCTCTTTTGTTCCATTTCCTTGCTTTCTATCCTTCCTTTTTTTTTTTTCTTTTTTTTACGTAAGCCCTCGTCGAGTGGTAAATGTACACTTTTGCTACCCAACGGAATGATTAAGTAACGCGATTATTCTGCAAGGCAAATGCGTCGCGACGGCAAATCTCTCGGGTCGAGTACGGGAGAGAAGGGAGGGGGGAAGTGGCGATTCGCCGGATATAAAAACGCGATTGCCTAATCTAATCGGCTTTTAAGCCGAAATACACGGTCACGGATTTTTGCGCCGCGGCTCGAAGAAAAGTTGAATAGGTCGGCTGCCATAACCCACCGTTACGAGTTTCCAGCGAAATAACGCCGCCGCTATCCGACTAGCTCTATAAATATCTCGTTTAATCATTACCCAGTCCTGGACTACGCGTGGAAACGATGACGTCACCGGGTAAGAAATTGGTTTGACTCGAGGGACTCATCGCGCCCGTCTCTCCTCCCTTTATTTCTCACAAATTTCTATAATCCTTTCCCGCCCGGCGTCCTTCCCTTTCTTTTATTTCGCCGTCGATTTTTTACTCCTCTCGTTTTCACTTAATACCCTACCGGCACCTGTTTTCTACTTCACCCTCGCCCTCCGAGCTCCGGTGAACTCACGGAGAATCTTTATGATCCTACCAGATGTCTCGCAATGGCATTGACGCATCGTTTTTCTTTCATTTTTTTCTTTTTTTTTTTCTTTTAGCTTTTTACGGAGATTCCCGGTTCTATCGGAAGAAAAATATAGCTCGACATTGCGTGAAACAACCGTGATGGGGAAATCGTGACGATAAATGCACCTTTAGCCGGTCCACCTGTCACGCGATGCCGAAATGAGAAATTACACCGAAACGCGAGAGGCAAGACGAACTTCTAGCGTCGATATTACGTCCCGCGTAATGTCGCACGATGATTATATCATTGCCCGTCGCGACTGACGGGTTTGTTTGTAAAAAAAAATATCTCGTTCGTAACATCTCGAAATCCCGGACGTGAACAATAAAACTTCGTGATTGAAGCGGCCAGATCGCGCACGACGCAAACGTTTGCGTTCCTCAGCGGTGGGATTACTCTCTCATTAAAATTGGGAACTCGTGTATACACTAATTAAGCGCGTATAACATTCGGCGTACGTTTAACGCTCAGCTCGCGTGTAATGCGAACGGACGACCTTACAGGGACGCCAACCGGCTGCTACATTATGTTTGGAATTCGGTCCGGAGCTTGCATTCAGGTCCTGCAATAACATTCCATTTGGTGCCCTACACCGGCTGCAAGCGTCGGGGAAGACGCCTCTATCCGTACGGTGGATTAAGGATTTATAAGCGAGACAACTAATTTACGCGAGTACACTTAAACGCCGAAAGCAATTTCTATCGTTGGTTCATGGCTTTCCTGAATCGAGCGAAATTATTTGTCAAGTAAATTGTAAACGCGCTTCTAAAAAATTAAGAATATATATTTCTTCGAGGCTTAATAATTTCCAGACTCGCGCGGAGTTTAAAAGCGTTTATCGCGGATAAAATCGACAGGAACCCGGAGGGATAAGTTCGCGCTTCGACTTCGCGCCGTCATTCCGGGGGAAAGAGGGCTTCTGCGAGGCGAGAGATAATCCCCGAAGAAACGGGGCCTGAACGAAGTTTCGCGCAATTTCTAATCGGATGCCTCGAACGAAACGCGATTTGAGCGGCGGAGGAGCGTCGTCCGAGTTTCTCGGCGAACGAGAGCCCGAGAGCCCCGGCGAGGCGAGAGAGATCGGAGGAATGGAAGACGCGATTGCGACCCGGCGGCGGAAGTGGCGGCGGCGGAGAGAACAAGAAGAGCCCAGAAACAGAGAGAAGATTACGGGCGAGAGGAAGCCTCGAACTGGGACTGGAAATAGAAACGAGGAGCTCGTTCCGGGGAATTTTATCGGCGCGAAGGGTCGAGGCGAGGCGGAGCGAAGCGGAGGGCGAGATAAAGGGACGGTCGTCGAGCGCGCGAAAAGTATTCAAACTTCGATTGTCGCAAACCGGCGCGCAATGGATTTAGAATTACTGCACGGACACGCGTATTCGCACGTGTATTCGCTATGTGACTCGCTTGAGAGTCACGAAAATTTTACGGAATATTTTTCACCGTCTTGACCGTTGTACGATTTTCTTTTTTTTTTTTTTTTTGTTAGAGAGGGTTGATACGGTTACAGTCAACCGTTTCCTGAGCTTAGACGAACGCAGGGTGTTATAATTATTCTATTCAAGTCGACCGCATTCACCCCGACTAGATTTTTGGGGCGAGAGCCGGTTTTTACGAGCGGCGAGGAAGAAGAATGGCTCGGTTCTGATCGAAGGACTCGCCCGCGACTTGAATCGCAAGAGGTCTCTTTACGAGCGGGGAGGCGTTCGGGCGGAGATAAAAATTCTCAGAAGCGAGATAAGCGCAAAATTGTTAATCTCCGAGGCACGTGAGCGGGAGGCGATCCCGGGGCCGGCGCCCACGAATAGTGCGTTGCGTAAAACCGGCAAGAAAGACGGAAGGAAATGGGAAGTAATTCCCGGAGAGCCGAAAGAAATTTTTCTACGCGTGCGGTCGTCGTAGCGAGGGAGCGTTATTAACCGTAACCGAGTGTACTCCGTATCATAAAAGAGGAACGGCAGTTGCATAACCGCTTTGTGACGCGATAAAGAACGCGCCGTCCGAAGCGTTCTGTCTCCCTCTCTTTCTTTTTCTCCCTACGTCACGCGTCTCTACATATTACTTTTTGTTCGAGCAATTATATCGCGAGACCGGGCACTACAGTGCGAGCATTCATTTGCCATTTCATATCCCGTTTCTACGACATTTCCCGTCGGCTCGTAATTAAACCTACGCCGGGAAAAAGACTCGCGATCCGCGCGCAAAGTTTCGCTCTTCCACCTGGCTCGCTTGATCGATCGGCTTCCTTGGTGAGTACCGCGCGTGATCTATTTTCGGCGTAGATCAAACGTTCCGCGAGACATTTGGGAGACGCGGCCGAGCGTCTGGTTCTCGCGCGGTTGAAATAAATCGCCGGCCGCCTCGCCGGCAATTCCCGACGGTTAAACGAGACTCGATAGCTTCCTGAGTAAAATAATTTTCGCCGCTCTCTCGATTCGCGGCACGATCCCTTTCTTTATTTGGCCGGTTTTTCTTCGAGAAGCATCCGAGAGAGCATCTATCGTGAAAGCATCGTAAACTCCCTTTTCCCCCTCCCGATTTGTCGCGCAAATATTAATTCGGTAACCTCAGGTTTATTCGTAGACAGGCTCATGCTTACCCTCCCAGAATTTTTAACGTTGGCGCAATAATTTGACGAAGGTTGCATCGAAGTTGGACCCGATTTCTGTATTTAACTCACGTACATCCGGCCATAGTTTCCGGCCGCCGCGAACATCACGAAAACCGATTCTTCGCGTCCAGTTTCTTATCCTCGTTTGATCGATACGTATTTTAACGTTTACCGTTGCGTTTTTCATTTATAATTCCGCTCCGTGAGTGGAGAGATATTTTTTACCGCCGCCAGTTATCATTTTTTCACGAAATACGAAGTCGAAAACAGCGACTCTCGATGACTTTTAAAAGTATAATATGTATATACCGAGGTTTCAAAATATATGCAGACTGAATCGCGGTTCAATTTCAAACAGCGAAATTTCGCTAACGAAAATATGTTTTTTGCAGCCGTTAATCCAAGTTTGGTCAATTTCCGATTTCATAAATGTTATATAAAATAACGTTAAATACGTGTCGAACGTTGCTTAATAAATTAATTTCGCTCGCATGCGGCGCGCACGTTAAAGTTAATTTTTCACATTTATTAAACAATTTATCGAGAATACGATGTCATTATTATTCAGTCAGCGAGAGTCGGAGTCTTTACCTCGCGGATGGACTTCGCGTCAACCCTCAAATGGCGTTTTCTTAGCCATTTTATTTTTATTCTACTTACATCCCGAGATTTAACGTGTAATAATTTATAAGATTTTTTCCAACTACACGCAAGACGTCAAGAATAAAAAATGTTATCAACATTTGCAAAAAAAAAAAAAATATTTTACAAAATTTAATGATTGAAAATCTGTCGCGTTTATTCTAACCCAGTGTACCGTTCGAGGGTCAATCTGCGACGTACGAAGGGATGCGGCGGATCATTGACCAAAAGCTGAGACCAGGGCGACAAGCACGCCGGTGGAATCGCGCTGGTCAGTCGTAGACAAGCAGAAAGGCCGTAAAAGGCGACAAAGGTGAGCAGGTACTTACCGTTCAGGAAACTGACCTTCGACGTCCAAAGTGCCGGTCCGGCGCCGTTTCGTCGTTGCCTCGGGAGTCGCTGCCAGGCCTGCCAGGTCACCGCCGTCCGCTCCTCTCGTACATTGGAACAAGTCACTCGCGCACAAATCTCACTCCCGAACACACGATCGGCCTTGCGGACCACTATTTCTTGCATACGACCAAGTTACTTTGACGCGATCACGGCGATCGCGGCAGATACCGCCATTTCCCCGAGAACGACCGGCGTACGTGCACATGGTGCCATCTTACGGTAGCCATCTTGTGAATGCCATCTTGCGGACGCCATCTTGTATCGCGATGCGGATATCGATCAGTAAATCGAACCTCGATTCACCGGTCAACGGGTAGATGGAGTTTGCAGCATCACGACGAACGAGCTGGAAACTCGGAACTGAAGTACTGTACTGTGAATAAAACGTCAGTGAAATGGACTCTAAACCTTAGTCTAAAGCGGTTCCAGAGCCCGGAAGTTTTCACGGTGCGATTAACTTCTGGCAGGCTCCTGCCTCCCAGCGTGACGGTGCCGGTGATGGAGACGAAGTGAAGCCGGTGAAGGTAGGAGGACGACTGTAGGAAAAATAGCGCTGCATGCAAGTTTTCGAGTTTCAGACCGTACACACACATACGCACACTAGCACGACACCACGTTCGTGTGCGACGTTGACTATGCGATTCGGCCCCAACACTAATCTAAAAAAAATCTGAAGATCACCGCAGTTTACTATACTTGTAAATCGAGTCCTTAAGTCACGTACGAATGATTCGACGAAAACGTGAACGTTATTACGACTCGAGACGAATGCGTTATCGCTAATAATGCGACTTTTGTTTACATCAAATCAATTATTACTTATTATTTTCTTTTTAATTATATATTATCATTTATCAAATTTGTATTATTACGCTTCTGATTTGTAATTACGTCGTAGACAATTGCCGCGATCCTCGCACTTGAGCTCCGTGTGTGCGCTCCCCACCTTGAAGCCGGTGCGGCTGCTGGAGATCCAAAACTTGCCGCAGCTGAACAAGGATAGACCGTGACGACTGCGTCGCGTGGCCGCAAGTAGCGCGACGCGAGTTTTCGAACGGCAGCCTCGCGAATCGGATCGCCTTCTCGGCGGCCGTGGCTAGGTCGCCTTTTCCCGTCTACGTTTCATCTCTTTCCACTACCGTACGCGAGACCCTTCCGATTGTCACGGACGGGAGAAAGTCGGAGTTTCGCGCATCGAGTGACGGGATCGCGCGTCGAGCGCCCGAATGACGAAGCCGTGCACGCTTCGCGTCCTCGTGTCCTCGGAGACACCGTGCATCATGGGACCCTGACATGATCCTCGTGACCATTGCGGATACCTGTAAGGTAATGTCCTTCGAGTACGAGGCACGTGTACATACGTGTGGCGTCTTGCCGAAAATGGCCGGACCTGAATTTGTTCGTCCGTCTCACTCCGGTCTGTGTAAACACTTGGAAAATTTTGCCCTCGGTGCACTTTTCCAGTTGATGCCAAACGCATTCGCAAATTATAGATTTAGTCTGCAACGCTTTCTACTTTCTACATGTTAAATGAGATAGATATACGTTTCAAAGAGGGGAAAAAAAATAGTAGGAAAGCGTTGAGGAAAATAATTGCAAATGCAATATTTAATCCGTTATTCTCGCAAGTGCAAGCGAAAAGAATACCAATTACTTCTGTATTTTATTTTTTTCTTTTCGTTCTTTTTTTTTTCTTTTTTTTTCTTTTGTTTAATTTATATATGGAAAGTTATATATTTGAAAAAATTATGAGAGCCAACTGAATGAAAATAATAAAATTGTTACAGCTCGATGAGCTTCAAAAGTATTGAACTTTCTCTAATCTTTCGCAGCGTCTTGCATTAGTGAACCGTTGGCCTAATTCACATTCCTTGAAAGTCACTATTATTATTGGATCACTGTTGAAGCGCCCCGTTTGCTTTCGTTGGCTTCTGCGATTCCAAGATGTTATTGAGCAAATGGAAAAAGAACAATTAAGAGATAAAAAAAAGTTCGATGGTACGTACCCTCAACGTTTGAAGCCTGTCAAATTATTCTAAGCAGGTATTTGAGAATGCAAATTAAGTTATGAATTTATTGTCATTTTCTTTTATAAATTATTAATGTTATTTTTCTTTCTCTCTACGAATCGTATGAAATTCATGAGCTCTGTATTCAGAAGTTATTAGCAATTCGATTATTTTCAGTGAAGAATTGAATAATGAGGTGAGTGAAGAGGAGCTAATAATATCCATTTAACCGGATGTATTTCAATAATTCGGCTTTATATAACGTCTCGTCGACGAGTACGTTTTCATGCATCACGACGTGCAGTTGCATTTTGTCTACCAAGAACCACTGCGATCTAAATCTGTCTGCTTCAGCCGCTCTCCATTGTGCTTTTTGCATAATGAAATGAAAACAGATGTGTATTTAAGGCGCACGGAGAAGAAGAAACGCGAAAGGAATGAAATGTAGCAAGGGAGAATCGAATCGAAGCGAAGTCTCTACGTTAATGAAATATCGTCCATATACCTAAGCCGAGATAATGCCTCTTGGAACCGCTTCCGGACAATGCACTTTTCCCTCAAACGGAACGTCGTAACGGTACGCTCGTTGCGCGCAAATGACGCGATGAATACGGTAAAACGTAGCGAGATAGCGAGAATCGAATCTGATTACTGTGATCCACTCGGTCTCGCTGATTTTGGAAAATAGGCTGCTACATCGTTGACAGACTTGTGTTTGCTGATGCAGTTCCGGCGGCTGTCATTAATAGCCAAGGGCAAGCAAAATATATTTTTGTAAGATTAATGCGGGCCGCGAATCGCGCCAGGTCTCGCGGTTGGATTTATTAAAACTGTACGTCTGAATCAGACACGTAAAGAGAACGAGTATAAACAGAGCAGAAAAAAAAAAAATTTCTGGTTGAAGATACATTCTTGCTGAATTAATTGATTCGGCGTCAACTTGAAAAGATATTTGCCGAATTTGGAAATGAGGTCAAAAGTCCCTGGAACAAAAATAATTGTTAATTTTTCTCGGAGCGATGTCATCTTGATCGAAAGGTCATCCGTGATAAAAAAAAGGGCATTTTGAAAATCTTTGACTCGGCGCATGCGTTCGGTGCCTCCCACGTCTGATGGTACATGACGGAGAATCGTCGTCGTCTGAACCGTTCTGGCTAGAATAGCGTATCCCCACGGAGCGTATCATATCGAATTTAGAAAAAAAAAAAACGTATCACCGAGATTGTCGCGGACTGACGAATCGCCACCGACCAGACCGATGTGTAATCAGCGATAATCAGTGGGTTGATAGGGGGTTCCCTTACGGACGTGCAGCTGTCCGTCTCAATAGGATCAATAGTGGGAGAGATCTTTCCAGAGAAGAGAGACGGAGAAGAAGAAAGGAACGCCACTCGTTTGCGAGAAAGAGTGTTGGATCAATCTTTCAATGCGCGTTTTACGTCGAGATTGGAGAAGTGCGATCTCTAAACGAGTGAATGTTTCATGAGACTGAATTCGAGACGCGGTGAGAGATGCCGGGCGAACGTTGTGAACAGCTGTCGAGAGGCAGAGGCATAGGAGTAGGAACAAGAGGCGGCAATAGCGGCGGAAGTATTTCAGAACGTAGGGAATTCGCAAGAGGTAGCAACGACGACGGCGGCGGCGGCGGCGACGAGCCGGATCTTCGTAATCGTGGTGGACCGACCGCTACGATGATCCCGCTTTTGCGCGCTGGCCAGCTCGCGACTGCCTCGCAAAATCAGAAGATCGTTAAAACGGAGAAAAATCGACAGAGACTGATAATGGAGAGCCGCGGTATCGCCGCCGTCGACGTTCACGACAAGGAAAGAAAAATGGACATACGAGAAGAAGAAACGCTGCAGAATAATTGGCAAATGTCAGCCGCCAATTGTTATAGAATCGCGCAATTTCCTGAGGAATCCAGCGATTTGCATCGAAGCGAAAAGGTGATGAATCTAATTATAAGCAACATTTTGGCGAACGGAACGCGATTTAACGTCGTTAAAATGTTAATTCTCAAACGATAACTTTGCATTTGCATCGACGTACAGCATCGACTTGTCACGTTGGTCTCGATTTTCAAGACTATCGAATCAACGTTTTACATGGACTAGACGAAATGTACGTTTATAACAATAATGGACAATGTATGCAATAGAATGGAGATCCATCTATATGAATAATGCATTGGCTAAATAATGGCTTTGACGTCATTTTAACGAACTAAAGCTCCATTTTGACATCACTTTAATTTTTCTGTTTTCCTCGAGTATAATCAATTGACCATAAATGAGATAAGAAGACAACTACGATGTTTCTTATTATCAAGAAATCCACATTTCATGTTATGTCATTCTTTAGTATCCGGGATCACTTGTATATTACCGCAATCATCTTTACAGAAAGTTAAGCGTCGCTAAAAAGCCGACGTTACATCCCTCTTCATCATCATCAATTTCAACTGTCGTTGGCGACAATTATAGTTGCGTGACCTTTCTGACGCTGAAAATGAACGTCAGCATGAAAAAGGTCCTTCAATCGGAAAAATTTTCTTTTTTTTTCTCTCTCTTTCTCTTTTATTGTGTGCTTGTTACTTTCACTTGTCGCTTTTTCTCTCGCGCTTATATGCATTTTTTCTTTTTCTTTTTTTCAGAGGAGCGTGGAAACTCGTAGGGATAAAGCGCACACGACGGAGGGCCGCGTGTCGTGTTCGTCGTCGGCAATAGCGACGACGACGACAGCGACGGGTGTCGGGGTGGAAGGCGTCGCCGGCGCGTGGAACGCACAGAGAGGACGGCAGTTGCCGCCACCACCCTCGGCATCGCGCAGCCTGGACGCTTCCGACGCCGCAGCAGCATCATTCGGTTCCGTCGCCACGCAGAGATGCGCTGCTGGGAAGAGCACCGTCGTCGATGCAGCGTCGAGGCCGTCGCACATTTACTTGGGTCCTCCTTTTACCGCTAAAACCAGCAAGGAGGATGCCATGGAGTTGGAGACTAAGGAAGAGGATGAACGACGCTCGTCGACGTCGAGTCCTGAGGTAATGTCTCTTGCATTTTATTGTAGAAGGTTGTAATCTTTTTTATTTTTTTTTTTTTTTTTGCTGTAGATTAATTCGAATTGCACTTGAGTCGCTTAATTAAATATGTTTGTTACAGCAATATTATTAATTATTTCGACGTTGACATTAACGCTTGACGGCAATGCAATACTACTTACTCGAGACTAAATATTATTTAGTTTTGCTTGTTAATAACGTGACGTTTATTTTGAAGCTTGATAAGATCAAAATTTGCAATTAGAATATAATTAAAATTTAAATCTCAAGTTGTCTTCAAGCGTGTAAAATCAAAACAGTGGCACAAAAAGTTTACTGTAGTAATTTATATATACATTCAGTCTAACAAGCAGTTACCTAGTCTTTTAACTCAGTGTAATTTTTTTTTTTTTTTTGTGTTTTTCTTACGTAAACGTTATCGCGTTATTAAATGTAATTTCAATGGCATTAAAATTAAGTTTTATCAGAGTAAGACTGAGAGCCACTGCCATACGAATTACCTTGTGCTCGTGGCGCATGAGTATATATACCTCCACTAACGTATCCCGTATTGATTTTACAGAGAGCCCTCAACTTTCGTCTCTGTCTCGCACTGTCATTCATCGCCGCGTTCTTCTCTCTTCCTTTCTCTCCTCCTTCTACTTCCCCTCTCGTTTTCCCTCTCCGTGCACATGTACACGCATTTCCTCCCGTTCCTCTCAGCGATCTCGGCGTTCGCTCTATCCTTTCTCTTTCGCTGGGTTTGGCCCTTTAAGTCATCACCCTCCGCGACGCACTTGTATTGCATTACATTGCTTCCCTATTCACCCACACTTGCATGCGTGACCGCTGAAAAAACCTCGCTCAACATATACAAGCTCGAAGTGTGCGTTCTGTAAGACGTTGTTGGCACTCTAATAAATTTTAGGCATTCTGTCTTTGTTGCCACATAGCTCAATACGAGAGTAACATTAAAAAAAAAATATTTGAAGAAATTGAAAACGTTTCTTTTATACTCAAAAATATCATGTTATAAAATAATATCTCTAAACTGTAATACTGTTCGAGCATTGCAAAAATTGACATATAATTAAAAGAATAATTTAATATAATTTTTACTTATCTGAATCAATATCAATATGAAATAACTGTATGCTATTAGTTATCGATCTTAAAGTTGCAGACAATATAATAAAAGAAAAAAAATCTCATGAATAAAATTATAAAGTTATTTTTGCGAGGGATATAACTGAAAGAGAAAAATGATTTATGTTATAGTTCTACCTAAGAAAAAGTAAATTAAATTACAATGAGGATAATAGCAGTGAGGAAGAAGCTAAGCAGGATACAGCTTCCTTACCTAGCCACAGGCTACCATCTTCGTATCGTGGAACGTGGCCCATCAGAAGAGACGTTTGGGCTAACCAGCAGATTGGCTTTCCGGCACAACAGAACACATCTATCGCTGCACATAATGTAAGTTGAATTATATATTGCAATGTATACTGTTTCTTTTATTATCTTTCTTATTATTATTGCGTGAATATTTACACGTAGGATGTGGCCAGCGTGATGAGTTTTTCGTCGAACTCGGCAAGTCTCGCGGACAACTCCGCAGAGCTGCAGGGCCACCGGCGACTAGGTGCCAAGGTAGACGTGGTGTACAATCTTTTGGGTATGTTTGAAAAAAACAGCCGAGATGATATGAGCACGACTCTACTCTCTATGAGCACTTCCATAGAGAGCTGCCTAGTGATGAGACAGTCCGGATGCCTGCCGTTACTGGTACAATTAATCCACGCGCCCGAACAGAATTCGGAGACACGAGACAGAGCAATGCAAGCACTACACAACGTGGTTCACGCCAAGAGTGACGAGAGAGCTGGTCGTCGGGAAGTGCGTGTGCTGCGATTTCTCGAACAGTTGCGCGACTATTGTCAAAATCTGAGGATGTCTTTAGAACGAAATCAGCTCACGGATGATCTCGAGAGAGGACACCCTGCGGCGACGATAGCTGCGCTTATGAAATTATCTTTCGACGAGGCTCATCGTCACGCAATGTGTCAACTGGGTGGCCTCCACGCGGTCGCGGAACTTATTGAAATGGATCACATGGCTCATGGTAGTGAAAGTGACGATCCGAATTGCATTACGTTGCGACGGTACGCAGGAATGGCATTAACTAACTTGACTTTTGGTGACGGCAATAACAAAGCACTGCTTTGCTCCTTCAAAGAATTTATGAAAGCGTTAGTTTCACAACTGAGAAGTTCCAGCGACGATCTCAGACAAGTAACAGCAAGCGTGTTAAGAAATTTATCCTGGCGTGCCGATAGCAGCAGCAAACAAACTTTGAGAGAAGTGGGTGCGGTAACGGGCTTAATGAAGGCCGCCATGGAAGGTCGTAAAGAATCTACTCTCAAATCTATTTTGTCCGCTTTATGGAATTTGTCAGCCCATTGCAGCACTAACAAAGTGGATATCTGCGCCGTGGATGGCGCGCTAGCCTTTCTCGTGGACATGCTAAGTTACAATGCGCCATCTAAAACGCTTGCAATAGTTGAAAACGCCGGTGGTATTTTGAGAAACGTATCAAGCCACATAGCTGTGCGAGAAGATTATCGAGCTATCGTGAGAGAGAGAGGCTGCCTTCAAGTTCTTTTACAGCAATTGAGATCGCCTAGTCTGACAGTCGTCAGTAACGCTTGCGGAGCACTCTGGAATCTGTCTGCGCGATGTTCTCAAGATCAACGTCTCCTTTGGGATTTGGGTGCTGTGCCAATGCTACGCAGTCTTGTTCACTCTAAACATAAAATGATCTCGATGGGTTCTAGTGCGGCCTTGAAAAATTTATTGAGTGCAAGACCTGGCTGTAGCAATCTTGTTCATGTGGATTCTATTACTCGCGGTCTGGGACTGTCAACCTTGCCGAGCCTGGCCGCTCGTAGACAGCGGGCGTTGGAGCAAGAAATTGATCAGAATTTGGCCGAAACGTGCGATAATATTGAGCCGAGCACGTCGCCGATTAACAAGGATGACAAATTTACATTCAAACTTGATCACAGTCTTCTTGGTATCGGCACTCATAATTTTCGTCCTTGTCAGTTGCACCATCAACCTAACACGTCCAACTTTAAATGCAATGGAGTCACTAGAAGTGAGAGTAAAGACTCGATGCGTTCTGTAACGAGTACGCATTCTGATACCATGTTCGAACGGGTAAACCGTCACGTTCTGAACGGAATATCACCTACTGATTCGCAAATTAAGCAACAGTCTTCATCGCTGCATTCTGCTGTTGGATTTGGTAACAATAGTGTGTGTGGAAAATCGAGAGACAGCTCCTGCGAAAGAAAATACACTTTGCGTTACAAGAACGCAATACCAGAGCAACTAGGACCATCTGATGTTTTCAATATAAACGAGCTGAGATGTACAAATTCTACTATATCGTGGGCCGCAGCACCTAATCATGAACCTTCTCAGACCTCGCTGCACTCTTCCATTGAAAACAACATATCTCTGTTCGATCAAAGCGCGTCATCCTCGTCTAAAGCTGGTAGTCAATCTAGCGTCTCCGAAGAAGTTGAAGCAACTGTTCGCGTTAAATCTGATTATCAACGTGTAGCCGCGAGCGCAACTGTTAATGGTTCGAAGCAAACACCTTATTTGTCCAACGTGTCTTCTATGAAAAAAACCACGAAAAAAGTTTCAATGCGTCAACATGACGCGCTAAATAGTATTCAGAATGCAATACCTACAACGAGCATTCACAGTCCGGACGATAATTTATTCGGCGATTACGCTGAAACAGATTTAGATCAACCAACTGATTATAGTTTGCGTTACCGTGAACAAACGATAGACGATGAGAAACAACATTCAGATTTTTTTACGGGCAATGATCAAGGACTCTTACATGAAGATACAGTAAGGACTTACTACACAGAAGGAACACCGCGCGAGACATCTCTGAACTCGTCTAGAGCTACTTCCGCTTCTGATCTGCAAGACGATAGTCGCATAAGAGGCTCATCAAAAAAATTATCGGAGCAATATAAAGATAGTGTTCTCCATATGCAGAATAATGATTGCAAAACATCATTGACGGACGTAAAATTGAACGACTTTGCGAAATCTGAAACAGAATTAAATTTACGCGCGACACATCTTACGGACGATGAGAGTGCGAATGATTCTTTACCATATCTCGAACATTTGGAAAATAAGCATCTTAAAAGCAACCGAGAAGGTACAAATGTGCAAAGTCATTCAAGGTAATTTATATTTTTTTAAATAATTATAATACTTATACAAATTTATTAATACACTTAAATAATGAACTGTTATAATTGCTATTTGTAAGAATTTTTTAATAGACTTATTTGCTTGATATTTGCAGTGTAAGAACGACACCAATTTCAATGGTATTAGGAAATTCCGAATATAACGACGATCATGATAGAGAATCCAGTTCTAAGATTAATGGTTTGGGTAATCTAAAATATTTTATTTAATCTAAATGTTTTATATAACTTATCGTTAGGCTTTCTTACAAATAAAATATAAACTTGCAGACTCAAAATCAAATAATTGTAAAACAAATACAGAAGTACCATCGAGTGACGTTGATTTCTCATCTAACAGTAATGGTATAAAAACTTCAAATAACGATTCAGGATGTAAGTATAAATATTTAATTTTACGAGAATTATGAAAAAGATAAGCAATCTCTAATAACTCAGTAAACACAAATTTTTTTAAATATATATAGATCAAGTTAGCGACGGAGATGAGGATGACGAAGATTTACTAGCCGCTTGTATTAACATTGGAATGAAAAATAATCGGTAAAATATTAATAATGTAGAAATTACATAATTTGCTATTTTGCAATTTTTACAGAATTATTTTATTTCGTAGGCATAGGCATTCCTTTGCAGGAAATGATCTTGAAAAACTTCCTCGACCAGTAACTACTTTGAATCGATATCAAACTAATTTTACTTTGAATCAAATTGAGCATAAAGGAGTTGTGATGCCCGATGCATTGTGCAATATGAAACATGCGCAGTCTCATGGAAGTATGGTTCAAAATATTTTGACAAAGAAAAACAAAGAAGATGAGAGCGATAACAGCGAAAAATTAATTAAAAGAAATATAGAATCAGCTACAGTAAGAATTTTTCAGATCGATTTTTTAATATTAACTAATCTATATATACCTTGTAGTATTTATTTTAATTACATTTTAAACAATTATAATTTATTTGTAGGTAACGACAAATGTGACTGACGAATTTAAGCGTAATGAAAATTCCGGCAAGATTATAGCTAAGAAGACAGTAAACGATAATCTCAGCAGTAATTTCTCAGAAGAAACGTCTTTATTACAGAAATCTAATGCATCTTTGGATAAAAACATTTCCAATGACATTGCCATAATTAATGATGAATGTAACGCAGATTTAAAAAGCTTCGATCTTCGTAAAGTGGATGACGCAATTGGTGATATTCCGCTCGCGAATATATCATCTATAAAGCAGTCAAAAGATTCCGAAAGTAGCGAGTCAATCGATTCTGTCGAGCAGTCCGAACATGCACTTTTAGAATTATGCATTCAGCCCAGCATAAAATCCGAAAACAATGTAGATTACGTCAAGTCACAATTAGAGTTATACAATAACAAAAAAATAGATTTTGTAAAAGAAAGAAATAATGATGTGACCGAGATCGACGGTAACGTGAGTGGAAAATCAGAAGCGAGTTTCGAAATCGTAAATACCTCGGATGTTCTGCACCGTGACAGCGTAGAGAAGCATATGAAAGAAGAGACATATAGACGACAGAGAGATCCCGATGCTATGATCGCTTCGTTAGATCGATTGACAGCAACGCTAGTTCAACAAACTGAAGCAATACGTGAACGAGATTCCGGTACGATGAAACAGAGCTTAACGTGTGACACGTGGAATGAGGATTCGCCGAATGAAATTTCTTTTCCCAGCATTAGCATGAGCGCTCCGTTGGCTGCTTCGTTCAACAGCGACTCGCAGGAAGATCAACGTACTACATCGGAGAATAATGAACAAATCAACATGACAGAATCGAAAATCATTCAGCGTGAAGCTATCAAATTGGCAAAAGCAGTGGATGCAGAACTAAATAATCAGAACGAGCTCGAAACAACGAGTTTAACGTCTATCGATTTTGAGGCGATTAAACCGCCGTCTGCAATGGGAAGTTTACTTTCATTGACTGCAAGCTACGCTGGCAATGTTGATGACAGTGCTGAGACCTTTATTATTAATCGAGACAGGTGTTATTCTACATCGCTACCACCAGCCTCAATAAGGAATTCCAATGATCTTCGTAATGTGCGAAAAAAGTCTTTACCGGTTGGTGTAGTGGCCAAACGAGCGCTAGGCCAAAATCAAAATCACACTGCTAGCTTGGAAAATTTGCTGAATGAGTGCACCAGTTTGCATTTAGAAAACGTGAAACCGCCGTCTCTAATGGATGAACTGCCAGACACAGGTGATATGGAGAACAGTATGTTGAGTGTGGCTAGCATTACGTCAGAGATCGCGGATTCGAAAGACCAAGATTCGAACAGTTTAACTGGCAGCGACTCTGTGATATTTGAGATGCTAAAGCCAGTCGCCAATGTACTGTCTATGACGTGTATGCGTTACATTGAAGATACGCAGAATAGTGCGAATAATAGTCTGAGTGAGTGTCTAGAAAACATCAATCCACCGTCTTTATTTAACGAAGTGACTGAAATGGACGAGTCTACCATGGAAGCGGCCACTGACACCATGTGCAGTGATACTCTGTGCATAGATATGGACTTTCATACAGATGAGACAATACACTCAATTGTGGCAGAGGTAATCGACGAAGCAGAAAATGATACCGACGAGGGGGCTACGCCGCTCTCGTCCGAATGTTGCGTCAGTAGCTCAGCAGAGTCGACGCCAAAAAAACGACCGTATTCGAGGAGCTACTTGACCCCGAAGCAAAAGCGAAATTTAGCAAAAGAGAGATACAAAACGTATACCATCGCTGCAGAAATTATTAAAAAAGAAGAGGAAGAACGTCGAAAGCAAGACGGTATTGTCAATGGTGTCCCGGCAGATAGAATTCCACGTGGAAAAAGTCCCTTCTCAAAATTAACGCCAAAGCAACGCAGACAAGAAAATAGAGCGAGATTCCAGACGCAAGTGCTCGAGAATCCCTTTGCAGATCTGAAAACAGTCCCAACAGAGGAAACAACAAATAAAATGACTGTTGAATCTATTGAAAAACAAGAATCAATACCTCCCACCGTCAAATCCTCGATTCCTACGTTAACAAAATTACCTATGCCCAAGGTATCGAGAAGAAAACGAGGAGATTCGCAAGAAAACAAGGACAGATATCGCACAAGAACGTTAAATGATTCAGAAGCCGTATTTAGAGATATTGAACGCGAGCATATTTCGAATATTAATACGACGGAAGGACATGCAGGCGCGCAAGGATACGCGCAGGAAGAGATTCAAAATATACTAGAACAAAATGCTACCTTTGTGCTAAACACTTTAAACGAATCGAGTAAAGTAAATGAGATAGATGACTACAGTCTGCACTGTGAAACTTTCACTGTGGTAACGAATGATTCTGACCCGAATTGTAATCTGAAAATGCGTTTTAAAAACGGGGTTCCAAAAAAACTAATAGGAGCGCAATGCATTAATGTTCAAACTCCGACGGCGAATATTAGTAATGAGAATTTAAAAGCCGAGCACGCAGAAGTCGCTTATGAAAATCTAGACTTGACACACCCGATTGATTCGAGTAGCGACGAAGAGTCTAATTGCGAAGGAACTTATCAGAAACCTCAAGAAACAAAAAGACCGCGAATAATTAAGCCGGGAACGCCAGGTCGAGATCCGAGCGCGGACTCTAATGGAACGGATAAATCCGAGCCGGAAAGCCCGAAAGCTATTCGAGGACGAAGAAAGATGCTGTATTCAAATTTGACGACGCGAAAATCGACCCCGCATTCCTCGCCGTTGAAACAAACGAATCCTGTCAGCGGGATACCAATAGGTCGCAGCAACACCTCGCCAAGCGCTAGAATTCCTAGAGCTACCACTACCACCACTTTGCGGCAAAATAACAATGGTACGACTGTTACGAAAGACTCTCCGAAATCTAATACGAGCCCGAAAAGAATGTCATTTTCTGCAGATGCAGAGAGGAAAGCGCAAAATTCAGCGACTGTATCCAAAAGAACTTCCGTACCTCAAAAGGGATCTTCATTGACTTTCACGAAATCTACTAAGCGTCACAGTACACCCGCGGCTTGTTCGTCAAACTATCAAACCAGCAGTAAACCATCGGAGACTCCGATTAAGTTATTAGAACGACAAGGAACTTTTACGAAAGACGAGCCAGAAATAGAAAATGCTCCGACGGTGCACTCCACATCTTCTTCTCCAATAAAAACAAGGATCGCGAAACCAATCAAGGGCGTTTCATCGAAGGTATATCCGGTGGCAGGAAAATCCAAAATTTCAACGAAAACGCAAGAATGTCAGCCAAAAATAACGACTGCTAATAGTTCGGAAAAGATGCAACCGCCTAAGGGATCGCTAATGATGCCGAAAAAATTTTCTAAAAAAATAGGTATACCAACGAAAGCCCTTAATGGTAACGCGCTTCAAAACGATAAAACTGTTCGGAGAGTCGATTCATTGGGGCAACGATCTAACAGTAATTCCAGTATAGTATCTAATTCATCTGTAAGCGTACAAAATCGTAAACTAACGAAGGAAGCGACAAGCAAGATTGCGAGTCTTTGGAAAAAAGTTGAAGAAAGCAAAACCAGGCAACGTTTCGATAAACCAGACAATAGACAATGGATAAAACCTACTAATAGCGTCAGCGAGGTTGATGCCGTTGATGCAACTGATACTTACGATAATCCACCGGCGTACAGACTTTTCCGTAGTTCCACGTTCGAGGGAATTTCTCAAGAGAACAGCGACGGTGATATGTCACCTTACAAATCTAAATCTAATCGGTCGTCGCTTTTGAGCACGCAGATTGAATCTGGCGGTCATAGATACAGAAACTCTTGCGATTTGACAGGCATGAATGCTCAGGAGACGCCTTGTAAAATTCCGATAAAATCATCCGAGATGTACAAGCGGGAATTGTCGCAGCTGGATGATACAGTGACCATGAGAAAGCAGTCAAACGCCGATCTCATGGAGGAAATGGATCTCGCTAAGAGAATGTCCAGGCTCGGTTCCTTCATTCCCATGGATCCAACAGCGGAGAAAAGTGGCAGTGGCGTGCGAACACCAGCTTCAGCAATCGTATCGCCCTTTAATTACAATCCGAAGCTAGACATTCCACCTCAAGCAGCCAAAGTTAAGTCAGACGAGGTTCAGGGTAAATTCGAGACGACAGATTGCCACGTAGAGGTAGCTTCGGGATCGACTCGGGAGACGCCAGTATAAAGAGATTAATCTCCCGAATAAAGCGCGAATAAGTTCTGTAATAATCGCCTCTCTTCGTTTTTTGGCTAGTCATTGTGTACATTCGCTTGATATCATGCGTTCGCCTATGCATATTCGTCACATGTGATATGCATTATAAGTAGATATTTTTAATTACTTTTCTTCTTTATAACTCTCTTTATGTATGGCGCGTGTACGCTTTGAAGCGAACAAGTCCTTTAATATTTTACCTGAAATATAAAATAATCTCGTACGTGTCGCGATGCCAACTTTTTCAATAACGATAGAACCGTGAAATTATAGGAAACCTCAAGACCATTCCTGTCTATTTGTCTGTTGTATATATACATGATAATATAGAATAATTCCGAGTTTGAAAGAAGAGAGAGAATCAGTCGAAGATCCATAATGCGTAGCGGTAATTCTGATCGGTTATTTATTCAATTTTGTATATATATTATATGTCGACGACATGAGTAAAGGGAATGTAGAAAGTTTTAGTAGCACATATTTAAACCTATGTATGATGTGTAGCACGACGCGTAGCACGATGCTTTGGTACACTGAGAGGTAGATATGGCGTTTACGAAGCGCAAAATACATGTGCCGCAGAGCACTACCCTCCGAGGAATCACCGAGGACGTCGAGAATTAATCACTGAGGGAGAGAACAACCACTGCTTTTTTCCCCGTCCTCTCGATTCCCTCCTTTAGCCGAATCCTCCCTCGGCCACCAAGGGAAGGAATCGAGAGGACGGGGGAAGAAGCGATGGGGTTGTTTTCTCCCTCAGTTGGCTCAATCCTCGCATTCTTCAGTGATCCTCAGCAGCCGGTGCTTCGCGGCATATGTATTACGTGTCTCGTAAACGCCATATCCACCTTTCAATGCATATACATTGCTAGTGATACATCTTTGTATTCGGAGTTGAGAAATTCGGGAGAAACGCTGCAATTTGTATTTTATTTTTTTTTTTATATTAATTAATCGATTCGTATCATCTCTCACAGACGGATACAAAGTTTAATTATTTTTAGAAGACTGATAATCTGCATAAGCTCGAGAGATTACGTGCTACAATGAGTCTTGTCGATTCATATTAAAAGTAAAGTTATAAATCTGTACCGTTACATAATAATTTTGTCATCAAAAAATTTTATTGTGATCTTTCTCGCTTCTAATGTCACAAATCTGAGATAGTAGTGATAAGTGACCAGGGAGAGCCTTTATCAGAAAGTGTAAACCATACTTTTGTGTAAACGATTTCATCTTGTTCCAGTTCGAGTTAATTAAATTTAATTCCGTCAACTTGGAACCATAATGATATCTTTATGTTTACTTAAAAAATATTTAATCTATACATCATGACTTTATGTAATTTCTTTTTTGTACCATCCTTTTCACTCCACTTTCGAAGAATATCTTATTAATTACATCATCATATCTTATTAATATTTATTACTAGCATTAGAAGATCTTTTAAGAATAATTTTTGTTACATATAATTTTTTTTTTTAATTGTCAGACGATATTATTGATTGTACATTACTATAGTACAATAAAATTTGAAGCTAAGAATATCCCTCCCATTTTTATCTTAATCTAAATTTGAAAAAAAAAAAAAAATGTGTCATTGGTGGTTTACAACTTACTTATGAGCAGAATAAAAGATATAGCAGATTAAAAATATTTAATCCTTCATGTAATTATTTTTCATATATAGGACATTCGTACAAATTGATAGATTTATCCTCGGACACAGATGCAATTAAATTATTTCGATGCGGATTATATTTTACTGACCATACCTATTATAAAAATAATAAAACCATATTAAAACTTTAAAAGATTACCACATTAATTACAAAATTAAAAATTATTTTAAAATATACCTGATCTTTATGTTCACGAAATGTATGCAGACATTGTCTTTGCGCTAATTCCCAAATTTTGACTGTATGATCGGAGCTACTTGATGCAAATTGCTGTCCGTCGGGAGAGAAAGCCACGCCAAGTACCCAAGAAGCATGGCCCGACATTGTTCCAGCTACATTTGCATCTTTGCTGAGTATTTAAAAATATGTGACATTAATATTAATATTATAACATTTGTTTGAGACCGATCCGGGGAAAGCCGGTCTCTAATTTTTAAAAATTAATTCCACGAAAGAAAATTGCTTTTTCGACAAAGTAACTTGATACTTATTCCGGAAAGACTCGACCGTCAATTTCGATAATTTCCCCGGCTCAGTTTTCGAAACTAAACACAATGCGGTATCAAGATCACGAGCTCGCTTGTTTATCAAAATTATGCTTTGCATAATAGGCACAGTGAGATATCAACAGTCTTCGGTCAATAAAAACGAATGGCCCGTGTCATTCATTCCGTATTTATCGAGGCGTTTGCGAAAATGCAATTCTTTCTACTTTTTTCGTTGCAAATCGTTACACAAACACGCGATTGCTCGTCGTGCGTCCAGTGCAAATTGTTCGCTACATCGCTGTGATTGCTTATCGCTGCGTCGATAGAAATAATACAAACTTTATTTACTCACACATCGTATAACTTCATATGTCCATCATCAGATGCAGTAAGAAGTAACTGAGAATCAGGTGAAAAACATAAAGATCTGATAGGCATCGCGTGACCTAAATAGTATAAACTTGATGAACTAGAGAAAGCATGTCTCGATAAAATTTTCGTATATTAACTTACCTTCCAATGTACGCAAAACTTTTCCATAAGCAACATCAAATATATTAATAATACCGTCTATCGCACCACTTGCGATGTATTTGCCATCAGGGCTCTGTAACATAGTTCCTTATATAAAAAAGGTTATGTGTAACATAGATTTTAATACAATTCACTTACATAAGCAACGCTTAATGTAAATTTTCCACCTCGTGTATCCAATGTCTGTTCTTGTTTGCCATTATCAGTCCCATACAGATGTATTTTACCAGCATGACTACCGGATACAATGAATTTATCGTCGGGAGAAAAAACTAATGTCCAAATATCAACTGGACCAACCTCAATGCTCAAAAGCTTATCGCCAGAATGTAACTCCCACAATTTTAAACTGGAATCAAGTGAGCTCGAGGCACATTCTCGAAATCAAACATAAGAGACATTAGTTAATTTAAATATATTTAATTAATACATTGATTTATTTTGTAATTAATTATTTTTATTACTTGTTCCATCTGAACTAATAGCTATAGATACAACTCCCAAAGAATATCCAGTCAGTTTATGTTTCAATTTTAAAGTACCATCCGTATATTCCCACACTTTTACAGAATCGTCTACAGAAGCTGTTACCAGATATTCCGCTATATCATCTTCATTAAATCGTATAGAATCTCTGTCAATTAATATAAATAACAAAATTAATAATATAGGTTAAAGAAATTTTTTTTTTACTAATTGTAATTTTTTAATTACTGCAAGTCTTCATTTTCCTCGTCCCTTTTTCTCTTAGGACAACCCCACCCACAGGTCCATACACTATCCTCATGAGCATTTTCTGTTTTATGAATTAAAGAATACTGAAAAGAAATAAAAATAAAATAAAATAAAATCTATGACCAATAGGCTGAGAAGCAAGAAATTAACAAATTTATTCTCACCATTCTTCTTGTCAGGAAATAGATTTTTAATACTGATGGAATAAATAAATTATTTGCACATTTTTATATGTTTCACTGTTATGTATGCATACGTAAACCGAAGCCTAAGATTCCGTGCACATGGCATAAACATTTCGCGCCTAAAGACCGTGCCACATAAAATTCTTCGCAGTCATGCAGTGAGACTGATTTTCGAGCTTCATTCACAACCACCAGCAATTGTGTACGAGTCACGTTGTCGGTGCTCGGCGATAATTAGCGCGCCGGCTAATCACAGCGCCACATGGATCGCCTGATCGCGAGCTCGCAACGGGCTTACGTGATTTATTCCACTACAAACGAGAGGACACGCCGGCCACGCGGAGAGTATCGGTTTCGAGACGAAGACGTCGAGGCATCTGCGTGTGTCTTTTCTCACGGTTTATCACGGTGTACCTGTTTCTAGTGAAACGCTGTGATTGGTCGACGCGTAGTTTCCCTAGCGCGCCGACCAATCACAGCGCTCCATCGATCGCCTGATCCTGAGTTGGTAACAGACTATGTGACTCGTACTACTGCGTACTACCAGAGGACACGACGAGCACGCGGTTCGAGTTCGAAACGAAAATGTCGAGGCATCCGTGCGTCGTAGCCGGTTTCTCGTGTCGAATTCGAGGATTTGAGACGGTCGGGAATGTCGTGGACTATCTCGCGAGTGTCCAGTGCGCAGAAGAATGACTCGACAACTACTGCGTACTACTAGAGGTCACGGCGAGCACGCGGTCCGAGTTCGATACGAAAATGTCGAGGCATCCGTGCGTCGTAGCCGGTTTCTCGTGTCGAATTCGAGGATTTGAGACGGTCGGGAATGTCGTGGACTATCTCGCGAGTGTCCAGTGCGCAGAAGAATGACTCGAGAACTACTGCGTACTACTAGAGGTCACGGCGAGCACGCGGTCCGAGTTCGATACGAAAATGTCGAGGCATCCGTGCGTCGTAGCCGGTTTCTCGTGTCGAATTCGAAGGTTTGAGACGGTCGGGAGTATCGTGGACTATCTCGCGGGTGTCGTGGACTATCTCGGAATTATCGTGGACTATCTCGCATCCGCTATCGTCAGAACGTGAGATCCGCACCTCGCGCACGTCTTCTCCGTCGCGGCTGAGACTCTCAACGTGTTTCGAGTGATTGATTTAAAGAACTTGAGAAAGACAGTGCAGGATTTAAAGAACTTGAGAAAGACAGTGCGGGATTTAAAGAACTTGAGAAAGACAGTGCGGGATCTAAAGAACTTGAGAAAGACAGTGCGAGATTTAAAGAACTAGAGAAAGACAGTGCGGGGAACGTTTCATATCGCGACCGCGTTTCGTTCGCCGCTTGGTGCAAGAGCAAGGATCAACCCGACTTCCCGAGGACATCCTGAGAGGAGGAGGAGGCCCAGGAAGGGTATCCTGCCCCGGCGGAGCAACCCCAGGGTAAATATAAATTTGTCTTTGGAATAAAATGCTTTGAATGTGATATCTACAAAATAATTCTTTAATTTGTATGTTTCAGATCAAGAGAAACTCCGCTGCTTCGCATCGTTTAATGAGAACTTAAAGTGCCGTGCGCCGATATCAGTCATCATACGAACCGCAGCCGGTTCGTCGGTCGTTTCGGGAGTGCCGCTAGTTTACGGACGTTTTATTATACGATTATTTTTTACGGAAGTGCGTTCGCGAGTTACTTGTGCGCGGAAGGATGGCTCGTCACGTCCCATCTGAGAGGATGAGCAGGCCCACCAGGAGGCATCATGCATCGGCGGAGCAACTTATAGGTAAGCATGAATTTTATTAAATTATATCTTTATTAAAAAAAAATTTTTATCTTTTTTTTTTTATTAATCTTATTAATTTTTCGGCACGTCTACATTAATATTTTCCTTTTTATGTTACAGCCACCGGCAGAATTTTACAACTCCGCTGTATGCAGATTGGGTAAGCCAGTAACTTGTTTTCAGGATTTTCTTTTTCAGGTGTCGAAAAATAACGCGCGCAAGTGTTCAATAATTTTCGCGAATATAGAATCACGGTCGCGTTCGCGAGTGACTTGTGCGCGGAAGGAGGACTCGTCACGACGTCCAAACTGAGAGGAGGAGCAGGCTCAGGATGGGCATCCTGCATCGGCGGAGCAACTTTTAGGTGAGAATAAATTTTTTAAATAAAATATTTATTTAAAAAAAACTTTACCTTTTTTTTATTAATTTTATTAACTAATATACTGGCATGTCTACAATAATATTTTCCATTTTATGTTACAGTCACCGGCAGAACTCATCAACTCCGCTGAAATTCATGCAGGTTGGTAAATCGCATCGTTCTTTTTTTTTTTTTTTTATCGAGGTTTGTAATTGGGGTCCTTTAAAAAATAGCGCGCGCGTAGCACACGCATGGTTTCTTCTAGTCAATAAAAAAAAGGTATTGTCAAAGTATCAAAATTTTTAATAAAAAACTGACAGAATACTTTATATTAACATTGATATTCATTTCATAATTTAGCTTAGTATAATTGTAAAGAATTTATAATTATGTTACATTATTTGAAAAATGCACTTATCTAGCTTGTTTATATTCTAACTTATTACAAATCTCGTAAATATTCAAGAGCGTTTAGCTGTCTGGTGATATGTCTTGAATATCATTTGACCACTTTAACGCTGCCGATGTCTTAACTTCCTCTACGGGATTTCCACCTTCAGGCGCTTGCCTCGATACTCCAGGTGTAGATACTTCAGATGAACTAGAGCAATAATTATTTATTTTGACCTCGGCTTGCACAGACGATCTGTCAAGTGACATAGCAGCTATCGATTCCGCATTAATAGCTGATGTCAAATGATTTTCCCCTGATTTGTAAATGACAGTCATATCAATACTGTTATCGACATCTTCTGATATATCCGAAGATGTTAAGTCAAGAAGTTCTTTCTTATCAAGTTCCAAAACAGTTGCTTGATTTCTCCGTTGCACTCCATTTTGAAATAAAGTATTTTTCTCCTTCGAATGATCAGCATTACTGTCGTGCATTGCCATATCAAAATTCCTTGCGTATCGATTATCTAGTTGCTCCACAGTTTCTCCTTCCAGTGATACAGCAGCTGCAAGTTGCAAATCTGATATCAAATGCTGGTACAAAAGTGGATTGAATATATTATCTAGATCCATATGGCGTATATTACAAGTTATCAAATAAGTCGTTAATTCATCACAGGTTGCGCTATCGTCATTTTCTTCTGTAACTAATTCTTCAAGTATCAGTGTTGATATTTTATTACGAGATGATTCGACGGAAATGTTTCCTCCAGCGATTGGTTTGGAAGTAAAATCTGTCGTATTAGAAGAAACGTCTTGTTGATTATCGCTTTGCACAAGCATCGTAGAAGTACCGATGTCACGGCCATTTTTATCTTGTTTCTTGTCTTGCAAATGATTTTTACGCTCTCGTAAACTCGTAAATAATTCTAGAATACTTTTTCTTATTGGCAAAGTCACTTCTGAGGATGATCTGGGAGGCAAAAAAGATAGCTTGTCAAGTAAGTGATTTATATGTGCTTTAGTACCTTGCACGGGATATTCTGCATTGCTGTTTGATAAATAATTGTGCATTGAGCTGTGCTGATTTTGATACTGGTTGTGATAACAGTCCGGACGTTGATTTAAATGTTTATTGGAATTTAAATATTCGATATCGGTCGCTTTGGAACTTGGCGCCGTATTTTTGTTATACATTGATTCGCATTGCACATTACTGTTACTGCTTGTAATGGAAGTAGTTTGTTTCTCGTCATATATGTTCTGATCGTTTTTCTGTATTTCATATTGTCTTGGTAATTGTGATATTTCATTATTAGAATATTCAGAGACTGTAGATTGCAAATACTGCGTCGTCTCAATGCTTCCGTCGTTAATATTTTCATTTTCACTGTTTAAATCGACAATATCAAAATCATTATCAAATTCATCGTCAAAAGCCGTATTTGTGACATCGCGCAGACGTGACTGTAAACGTTGCGTGATCTCGTTTAATTCAGTCAATTTTTTCCTGTAACAGACATCGATTAGAATTAAATCTGTATAAAAAGAACAAGTAAAATAATAATAAACAAAGTGATTGTAATAATTTTGGCATTACTTACTTTAAAGACAATGATAAGAATGACATAGAAACATCTTCTAGACCGTTATCTACATTTAATTTACAATTTTGTACACACTCGTCATCATTCTTATTTGCATTTGACAACTTTTCACATACATTTAATCCTGCATTAGTGTTAGGTTCATTATATAGATGTGGCCAAGTTGGCTGTGATAAATTAGTATCAGTTGGTGCAAACTTTCTCAACGGCGATAAATTGTCCAGAGGTGTTATATTTATCTAAAATAAAAACCTTTAAGTGTACACATTGTTGACTTTTAAAAAGCAAAAATTGTCACGAGATTTTACCTTAATTTGCCCATTGCATTTTCCGCTAAAATCCATAATATGAAACCATCCTGATACCGTGGGAAATCCAGCCATTAAAACAGAAAGATCGATTGCAGAAAAACCAATCACAATGTCTCTTTTTAAATTTATGTCTTTACATGCATCTGGATTAATCAAATGCCACACTTTGAAAATTAATCTTTTTTGATTCTGAAAAAAAAAATATATATAAATAAAATATGTATTAAAGCCATTTTAAAATTTATATGAGAGATCACAATTAAAGCGTATTTATAACATAAAATTACTTACATTTAAAAGTAAATCTGTTGATAGTTTTACATCGCACCTCCAATTCCATTTTGGATTGCAACTATATGGAAATACGTTTGTAGCTATATATGAATTTAATTCATCGGTAGAATCGAGATTATTAGTTACATTTTTAAAAGTAATGTATGTACTTGGTTCTATTAATTTGTTTGATTCTTCGATCATTGGCAAATGTAGTGCACATTCGATTTCAACAATAGATCGGAAAAAAGGATTATTAATATTTGATTTAATTTCTTGTATACTCCTTTCCGTTAAAGATGAATTTGAAGGATTATTATAAACGTTATTTTGCTGTTGATCCGAATCTTCAACATATTCAGCACCAACGCCAACACTTCTGTACATTTCTGTAGGCAATCGCAAATCATTTTTTGGATTGCAACTATCGTTAACATCCGTGAAACTGTTACTATCCAACATATTTAAGCATAATTTTTTATGCGTTTCTTCTTCATCTACTCGGTTCGCCTCTATTTGAGTCGATTGACTGAGCTGATTATTTTTATTATTATGTAATACATTTGTCAAACAATCAACTAAAGTACGTAACGTTAACTGCTCCGAAGGTACCGGTTCTTGTGTTGGTTTCTCTGAGCTCGTATCCTTTAAGTTCGTAATATTTGTTTGACTTTCTTGAGTCTTATAATTAGACGCTGAGTCTTGATTAGATACATTATAAACATGATAAGCAAAGTTATTACTGCGAATAGATCCTTCAGAATTGAAGTTTGACACTTCAGGAACATTAAATTGTAAATTCTCTTGGCCACTTGTTGCATTATTAGTATTGTCAGAAACGTAGCGATAGCTATGATCCATTCGCGATATTTCACTAATATTCTTCAGACCTCTTGATACTTCTAGTAGTGAAATTTGTTCTGCGGTACCAAGTGCGACCAGTGCAAGCAACTTTCCACATAGTTTTCCGCTTACTGGATCGTTAATATTAACCCAATCATCTACACTTATTACAGGATACTGTGTAAAAGTAAAATTATAGAATTAAAAATTTTAATTAATATTAAATTATATTATACAGGTGCAAAATTATAATTACCTTCGATAATAGTAAATGGGGTAAACCAAGTGGATCGCTATATACGTCATATAACTGATGAACAGGCAGTTTTGCTATTCCTAACAAATTATCTGTTCCACTATTCTGTTGATTATATACCTCTACGATTATATAATTATCTTTGACTCTCTCTAATAACTCTGGACCATGAATTAAAGGTATTAACTGAAACGAATATTTTAAGATAAAAAACTCATTTTCGTGTAAATTAAATAACTTTGTTAAAAAAATTTTTACCTGGAAAAAGTGATAAAATGGATTTGTTGTATTATTACAAACTTGACTTATTGCTTTGTCTTCTCTCCAAAATGCTCTACATATTAAATAAGTATTAGATTCCGATAGATCTCTACCCTCAGCTACATATATTAAACCATGAAGTGAAATCTAAAATCAAATATAAATAATACAATAATTTATACAGACTATTATACCACTTAAATATAATAAATAGTAAAATGTAATTATATTTATACTAAAGCATCTCGGCATTTATTCCTCCTCCAGAAAAAATGTTTTGTTATTTAAAATTACCTTATCTTCAGTATCACTTTCTATACTACATACATCGATCTTTTTATTATCTAAACTTTTTTCTTGATGCTCTGCTATATCTTTTGCAACAATTATATTTTTATTGTTATTATTAGTTAAACGCTCAAGTTGTCTAGTAGATGACACTTTGCGATTAGATTTGGAGGAATGTGTCCCTGTTGCAGTTTTATATTGATGATTATCATTTAAATTCGTCAGAATTTTTTTGTTTGAAATAGAAAAATTTTCTTTTTTTGATATTACAGCATCTGAAAAAAATTTAATATTTAAATAATTAACAAAACATATAATTTACTCAATAAAATTATTGTAATATTATACATACCAATACATTCTTTTCCAAAATGAATAAAATCGCAGCCTAATTCTATTATAACTTTTAATTCACCAATTTTGATGCCCTTGTTCATAATCGTTATACATTGGATGCTACTTAAGTTTGTGATACTTGTAATATCACTGATATTCACAGAACCAAATCCTAATTCAGTTGGAACTTTTTGGTTGCAATGTTTCACAAAAACTTTAAATCTCAAAACAAGGTTTTTTTTTATATTATGTCTTGATATATTATAAATACCTTCAGAGTTAAAGTTAACAACTGTAAAAAATGAACACATTCACTCATTTTCAAACAAACACTTATTATAATTTAATTAAAAATAAAGATATTAAAATAATTTTTTAACAAAAATGTAAACATACCTTGACCGACTTGTTTTTTAGCACATGTTCTTAAAAACTTAGTTTCTCTACTAGGTTTGGTATTAATTTGTTTTATAGGTTTAAATGTCATATCATACTGAATAAAATATGTTAATGACAATGATGAATTATCTGTATTTAAGAATAAAATTAAGACTTATTAATATATATTTTTACAAAATTTGGTTATTGTAAATTAAAAAAAAATTACATACACTGTAAACGAGTGGATTTTGCACGTCTATATCCCGCAGGTGTCAATGTAAAGGTTTCGATAAAAATTCTAATGCTATTTAAATGATCTAGAAGATGTATTCCTGAAATAATATAAACTCATATAGTATAATCAAAGCTGTAAAAAAAAGTCATTACAATTAAATTACGATTATTTGTAATCAAAAAAACATGATTACAATTATAAGGCGAAGTAATTATTATTTTACAAACCTTGCAATTCAGTATAAGTTGTCTTTTTATCTTCTAATGCATTTTCTGTAGATTCTACTTGCATGGGCAAATTTTTATTCAATTCAGTACTTCTGTTATCATGATCAGTTGTAATTATTTTAGATGTCAGATCTATAAAATTTGAATTTGAAGATATTAATTTCAATATATTCAAGATTTTATTTTCTTCTGAAGGGGTCATATCCATTCCCAAAATATACTTGTAAAACTTTTCCTTGTTTTCTGGTAAAGAATTAAAAGGTAATTCATTATCCGATAAAATTTCATTTAGAATTAAAGAATCTTCTTTACAAGATTTTATTTGTAAAGAATCTTCTTTATTTGTTTCTTTTAATATTGCTTCTCTCAGACATTGTGCTCTGGTAACAATCTGAGGAATTAATTTGTTTATTACTAATCTATTTGCAATTTTCTTAGGTTCTTGAAATTCTTGTCTCTTAGTCTTAAGAACAGACCTGTATGTATCATTTTTATTTATTTTATCAGATTTTGTCTCTTCAATGTCATCTATATTGCTATAAAATTTCATTGGCATCTTCTCATTGTATTGTAAATTGTCTATATCAAACAGCAAAACATCCTTATCTTCTGTCTCACCATACTTGATTGTTTCCATTTGATAGCTTTTCAGATTTGACAGCTTTGTTGAATACATCAATTCCAAAGAAACATATAGCTTTCCCATCTTATGTCCACTACTATTTAATATTGGAATAAATTGAGAATAACGTTCATATGAAAAAATCTTGGACAATCCTTCTACATATCCTCTGCCAACTATCTTGTAAGTATTCTCAGCAATAATTGTCAGTTCTATTGCATTACAATTTTTAACATAGTCTTTAAACAATAATAAGTTTGTCCTTATGGCGTATACTTGGCTTATATCCTCAATTGTTCTTTCCACTCCTATGGAATTATCTCTTGGTCTAAAAATATAAAAATTTACACAACCAAAGGCAATAAGATATTTTTCAAACGTCAAAAATAAAACTCGTAATTAGATTATTTTGTTGCCATTAGTTTATTATAAATCTAGTGGTTGCAATCAAAATTATTGTAAATTTACCTGAACTGCGCGTTATCACGTTCACCCCACCAGGAGGCTAACACTGTAACATCTCCTGGGTTTGTTTCAAACCAGAAAACCTCACTGACAATAAGTCTTAAGCTGCCGCGAAGCTTGCCCTCGACCAACGGTGGCAAGGATCTGCTTATCTGCGAATCCATCCGTTCTTCGCGAGACAATGCATTTAACAATTGATTTTCCACTTGTCCGCCGAGGAGTTCAAGTTTAGGGTTTAGGTTAAGGCCTCGGTAAAAGTTCGTAAAGGCCACGACGCACGGGAGAAACGTACGGGCTGTTTCACACAAACTACTCGCGACGGAAGTCGCGCAGCGGCCAATTATAACTGGCGTCGATAATCAACCGTTTTTGCCGTGATCAATACACCGAAAAAAGAAAAAAAAAACCGTGCAACATCACCCTGACACACATAAAGCTTGTCGTAGTAAAATAAAGCCCACGTTTTCTCGCACGACGATTAATTGCAATTTCACGTAAGTGCACGGTGCCCACGCATGCGCGAAAGTAATCGCGCGGCGTCCACGGCGCGCCACTCAGCGCCGGTACGCTCGTAAAATCTTTGACAAATTTCGGACGGCGGGCTCTCGCGAAGACGTTCTCGCCCGCAAACGCGTAAGATTGCTTCGTTACGCTCGCATGTGCGAGCGAACGTACGGCGGCCGCGGCATAGCGAAACGACGGGTAAGTGGCCGACAAAGGAAGCGACGGCCGTACTCGAATCGCCACTTGAGCTACCTAGTGCCGTCAGTCGCCGCGGGTCAATGGTGTTGTCCGGTACTGACGGTTCGTCTGTAGCCGCGCTCCCGATGCGTCCGCCGCGGTGCGTTTCTACACATGGCCGTACCGCTCGGCGGACCTTCACGTTGCTCCGCGGCTCTCGGCGGCTCGCCACGGGTAAATATGCGCCTCCGAAGCCAGTTTTGTGTGCGGCGAGCGGCAAAATGTGCGTATTCCTCGTCGAAATATGCGGGGACCGCCGCTTCCCGCCGCGACGTTGATATTCGGTGGAAAATGACGTGCTTCAGCACGCCTGACCGTCGTTCTCGCTCGTCTAAATTCTCGCACCTCGCGACGCCTTTTTCCGTCGTGATTCATCGTCGACGCGCCGTAACGCCGCGAATTACGTCGAATCATCGTCCCCGAGAGTGATCTCGCTTTTGGTTGTAGTTTCTAATGGCGTTTCTTTGCCGCTGCGCCATGAAATTATTCGACGTGACCGCACAGGCGTCGGTTATAATCGTTACGCGATGCACTCAAGGACGTCGAACTCCAGTAGCTTTTTTACAGGACCTGTGAACCGCAGGCGTTACTCGTATCTTCGTCCGCTTTCCTCCCGACTTTAATGGCCGTTGCCGTTCTCGCGCTAACAATTATTTCGTTTAGGTGGTGTTTATGGTCGTGCCGTTAATTTGTTCTTAATTAAAATATACCTGTTCAAGTATCTCTGTATGTGTACTATTTTTAGGATCCTTTTTTGCAGGATTTTATCTCACGTTTTTAAGAGAGTTATATTACACTTTGCATCCACCATGACCACATCCTCGGAAGATGTTCTGATGCAAGTAAGTCAGGTAAGGTACAAAAAGGGAGATGGTACTTTATATGTGATGAACGAACGAATAGCATGGATGCTTGATAACAGGGACACTGTATCTGTAAGCCATAAATATGCTGATATTAAATGTAAGTTATTAAGAAATTATGTTATAAATATATTAAGTATTATATGTATTATGTATAATAATTGAAAAAATCGATTTCTTTGCAGTACAAAAAATATCACCTGAAGGAAAATCAAAAATACAGCTGCAGGTAGTATTACACGACGGTACGTCGTCTACATTTCACTTTGTAAATAAACATGGGCAAGAAGCTCAAATTAAAGACCGTGATGATGTAAAGGAATTACTGCAACAGTTATTACCAAAATTTAAGCGAAAAGTTAATAAGGAGCTGGAAGAAAAAAATAGGTATTGTTTTAATTTTAATTACTTTTAGCAATTTAGTTTAAAATTTTTTAATACACTTTTTACCAAATAATCTTGCAGCAATGTTATTATTAATACTCTTTTGTTTATAGAACCCTTCAAGAACATCCAATGTTACTTCAATTATATCGTGATTTAGTAATTACACAAGTTATTTCATCTGAAGAATTTTGGTCGCAACATGCCGCGGAATATACGCAAGCTAAAAAAATTCAACGTCAAGAAATAGGTGTTAATAGTGCTTTCTTGGTAAGCATATTTTATAATGTTAGATACTTGTTTATAAATTATGATCGACAACGAATCGATTAATAACAAATTAATTAAATTTTTTAGGCTGATATTAAACCTCAAACTGATGGTTGTAATGGATTAAAATATAATTTAACTGTCGATGTAATAGAATGTATATTTAAGACTTACCCAGCTGTTAAAAGGAAACATCAAGAAAATGTACCTCACAAAATGTCTGAATCCGATTTCTGGACGAAATTTTTTCAATCACATTACTTTCACCGAGACCGTATCAATGCTGGGACCAAAGATCTTTTTACCGAATGTGCCAAAATAGACGATCAAGAACTTAAAAAAGATCTTCAAACTGGAATAAATGATCCTTTGGTAGATATTACTTCCTTTGAAGATCAAACGCTAGATGAAAATTATGGAAGCGGATATAGTAAAATGGATAAAACATCGGGAAATATTGTACATCAAAATATGATTAAGAGATTTAATCAACATAGCATTATGGTTATGAAAGCCAGTACTGCGAAACAGTCGATACAAATCAATCAACCTCAATTAAATGGATCTACACCATCCGCAAGCAAAGTAGAAAATAATGATCCAGATGACGGACCAAAGACTAAAAAGGTATAACTATTTTATTTTTTATACATTTACTTGTGGCGAAACGCTATTCGTTAATCTTGATCGACTTATAACTACTTCGATTACATGCTTTTAAATATTATTTACAGCGTAGAATACAAGAAAAGATAATGTACGATGATCTTGACCAGAGCTGTGACGTAAATATAAATAATGGAGCCCCATTAAATCTAACGCAAATAGATCGATATCTACATGGGCCTGTACCAGGATATGGAAATACAGAACCAACTTCGGAAGAATTATTTGTTACATTAAGTCATTTAAAGAAAGAAGCATCTGGATGGTTATCTGGTAATATGTTACCTCGGCAAGCAGCTACATCTTTAGTTAGTCCGGCTGCAGCGGTATCGGCTTTGGGCGAATTAACACCCGGCGGATCTTTAATGAAAGGTTTCCGAGAAGAAAGCCTTGGACGTAAGATATTTTTGAAGTATATTCTCAATATTTAGAATTTCCCTTTATTAAATATATCGATAAGTAAATTAAGATAAATATTTAAATACATATTGTAGAGTTAATACCGAAGGATTTAGAGAAAGAATTACGTAATGTATATGTGTGCGCCTGTGAACTACTAAGGCATTTTTGGCGAAGTTTTCCTCCGACAACGCCACAGCTTGAAGAAAAAGCAATTAGAATGCACGAAGCTTTACACAGATTTCATTCTGCTAAATTGAAACCTTTTGAAGTAAGTAGATGCTTATTTATGTATGACTTAAGCCATACATAGATATATATTTTTACGAAATATATTATGCTATAATATATAAATTTAATTTTTCCCAGGATCGTGTACAAAGAGAATTCTCTGCGATTAGTCAACACTTGACGAGTCATCTTAATCAATTGTTAACTACCGCCTATAGAAAGTTTGGGGTGTGGCAACAGCGAAAAATGCAAATGAGGTAGCCCTTCGTAAAAATCCTATAAAACAGTAACATAAATACAGCAATATTGATTATATATTGCATATTTCTTAATGTTACCGTAATTAGATATTAATGTCAATGTATTTTACATGAAAGGAAAAAACCAAAGCTACACTGGGTGCTACCACACACTATTAATTTATTGTTTATAAACGCGTCTAATAATTATTTTCTTTAAATTTCTTTTCAAGTTCATCTTAATTCAATTGCAATCGTTAATTTGTTATTTCACAACTTTCATTAAACAAATTTAATTTACAATTTACTTATTTATTGTAGATTGTACAATAGTATATTTAAACATGCATAGAATGAATTGTTTTTAACAGTTAAGTTCTAAAAATATCTTTTTACGCTCTAGGAAATTTAATAAATTTATAAATTAATGCAAGAAAAGTGATTTTGTTGCATATAGTCAGCTATTTATGATATGCGACTATTTTAGATCGAGTTACGAGTTGTGAGAAAGAGGCGGGCGACTGCAAATATTGTACGATATCAAAGTAACTGTGATATTGCCACTGTCATCAATGCTGTTAATATTTTCTGTTTTGGTAATGTTTTCGTAATTACAATTTGCATTAAGTGTATTTATTAATTCTTAGGAAATAATAATTTATTACTGTTTAACCGTTGATTTTTTAAGCTCCTTGTTTTTTTGTTTTTTTTAGCTAAGATATCCTTTTGCTACAATTGCGATTGAAGCAGTGTTTTAAAAATTGGAATTCCCGGATATATTCTCGATATATTTTTATTGTTCTGGCTGAGAACACAGTGGCATTGGTATACTTTATGATATCTGCGATATACTCAACTAAGTGTCTTAATTGTTGAATCCTATTTTTCTCTCATGCTACCGGGTAAGGCAGCCCGTGAGTTTTCGTAAATGCCCACTCGGATCTTATCGTAGCAATAAAATTTTGGCAATTGTAAGAATATAAATGGTACTATCACAATAACGAATGATTGTATTCACGCATTACCCTAATTATAATTATTACTCGAGTAGTAATAATTATAAATATATTCTTACATTATAATAAATGTTATTATTATGACAACGAATTTTTAATATCAGTATTTATACTTTCAGCTTCTCTTTTATCCCATCCTGTTAATTTTTATTCATGTGTACGTTATATAACATTTTGTTCTGTATTTTTAATTGTATTAATTATTGGATTTCTTTTTGAATAAATCTATGAGCCTCATTTCGAATATCAATGGGTACGTTCAGCAAATAATCACTCAGTGAGCTCTTACATCTGGTTGGAACATTCTTTAAAATCTGAAAATATCCACCAATCAGGCGCTGAACGCACCCAATATAGGAAGTGTCACTGGAGAGAAAAGGTTATATAGGTTAACTCCGCGAGGTGCAAATGCGGAGCAGAGAGCTAAGATAAGACATAAATCACATTGTCTTCTCATGTCAAAATTACGACGAGCAAAGAAGAGTGCTATACTAAAAGCTGTATATCGATCGATTCGTGGTTTCTATAGAGAGAATAATTTAAACAGCTAGAGTACACAATTATACAAGAAGAGGCAATTGTGCCGTATATCGTTACATTCATGGATGCACATTAAACCAGGAAGAAAAAAAAATTCGTGTGATTGATCGATTGATACGCGTTTTACGCATTATCTTGAGACGACAAGAAGGTAAGTTTGTTACGAAACGCACTCCATTGACAGAGCAGAATGCCGAAGAAGAAGACCGGCCAGAGAAAGAAGGCCGAGAAGCAAAAACTCCGGCAGAAGGAGATCAGAGCTGCGAAGGAGCAGATTGACTTAGCCAAATTTCCTTGCAATTCTGTGATGGCAAGTACTTGGATTGTATTTAAGAGCACACTTTACATCTTTTCTAATATATAACTTTATTTGCGTTGCAGGAGTGTGACAAGTGCAATAAGAAACAAAAGAGTCGTGCCTTCTGTTATTTCTGTCAAAGTGTACAGCGACTACCCATATGCGCTCACTGTGGCAAGATTAAATGCATGCTAAAAACGGGAGACTGTGTGGTGCGTCATCCTGGGATTTTTACCACAGGATTGGGAATGGTGGTAAGTAAATCTGCATGTCTTATCGTATTATAGAGTTGCAATATACAGGGTGTCCCAAAGTCAAGTAGACAAACTTTGGGAATAGATAGAACTTGTTAAGGCAAACAGAAAAATCTTATATCATTTCGTAAAATTCTCAAGCGTTATTGAGAAAAAAATTAATTTGTCTAGCTTAAGCGCGACAAAGAAGAGGCGAGCGAGTGAGCGCGACAGGCGAATGGGTAGGAATAGCGCCGTCGCTTGTCGCGCTCACTCGCTCGCCTCTTCTTTGTCGCGCTTAAGCTAGACAAATTAATTTTTTTCTCAATAACGCTTGAGAATTTTACGAAATAATATAAGATTTTTCTGTTTGCCTTAACAAGCTCTATCTATCCCCAAAGTTTGTCTACATGACTTTGGGACACCATGTATATTTTTTTTCGATTTATTAGCAAGGCATTACAATAAATGTTTTAGGGAGCCATATGTGATCATTGTGAAGCCTGGGTATGCCATGGAAGACGCTGCCTCACCAGTCACGCCTGTACTTGTCCTCTGATGGATGCCGTGTGTCAAGAATGTGAAAGAGGAGTTTGGGATCATGGTGGGAGGATATTCAAATGTTCATTCTGTGATTGCTTTCTATGTGAAGACGATCAATTCGAGCATCAAGCATCCTGCCAAGTATTGGAAGCAGAAAGTTTTAAATGTAGCGATGTTATTTAAAAAAACAAGTTTTATATATTGCATTGTTATTTAATTTTAATTATATTTTTATATTATTTTAAATTTATAGGTCAGTCGTGTAATCGTTTGGGACAATACTCTTGTCTTAGGTGTAAGACATGCTATTGCGAAGATCACGTTCGTAGAAAAGGTTTTAAATATGAAAAGAATAAGCCTATTCCTTGTCCAAAGTGCAGCTACGAAACGTCACAGACTAAAGATCTAAGCATGTCCAGTTAGTATTGAATACGATTTTTGTTTTAAAAATATTTTAAATAAGTTAAACTAATTTTGTTATTTCTTTTTAAAGCGAGAACTCATAAGTTTGGCAGACAAAACCATGGTGGGCCATCTGAATCTGATGACGAAAATGGATATAATGGTAATGAAATTTTCTTCCTTTTTTAATAGAAATTAAAAATTTTTAATATTTGTAATTAATTTGTTTTTTAAAAACATCTTTGAGAAAAAAAAAATTTTTTTCTACGATAGAAAATCGAGAGTTTTGTTATGGGACTGTTAATTATACCAACGACAATGAAGATGAAGATGACGACTATGATGATGACGATGACGAAGATGAGGAGGATACAGAGGATGACGATGACAATGAATCGTCCAGCTCAGAGGAAGTAAAAAAAGATAATAAAATACAAGAAATGCCAGACAGTAGCAAAACTAAAGTTTAACACTTCTTTACAAATGTGTATAATGGCAATAATTCTATAAATAAAATATAAATTATCAAAAAGTTTAAACACGCACAAATATGCGTGAAAAAAATTACTATTTTTGAAAATAAATAATAATTTTAATATTTTGTAAAATAAAGATTAAAACTTCCAATTTTTAGACACTCATAATTAATCTGTATAATCTTTGAAGTCTGGTTAAAATATATATATATTGGAAAATATATATGTATGCGGAATACCTAAATCGAGTATCCAACAATTACTGGATGCAGTAAAAAAATGTGGTCATGAAGAAATAAACGTTGTTTATTGTACATGAATTTTATGCATTTTAAATAAGTCTTAAAAAATCATAATACACAATCTTAACACATATACTTAAATATGCGTTATACACGCAACGTTGTGTATTCAGATGGGAATGCAAAAGTGTGAGAACCAAGAGCATTAACACTAGGTAACAATCCAGCATTTGGAATAATGTTCCAAGACAATGTTAACGTTACATTCTTATTTCCCCTGCAAAAACAAAAAGGTATTCATTATTTAAGAGTTTAAAAATTACCGATCCTTTTTGCAATAATTAATTTTACCTGAGGCCTTTGCCATCATCCCAAAAGTAATATTTTGTATTCATATTTTTAAAGTCAAGTACAGCATTATCTCCACGAAGAACTATTTTATCCCATAGTACTACCTGCCAAAACAAATACAAGATGTTAAGTCATTTTATTAATAATCTATTAAATAGGGATAATAATACACATTATAAATTAATAAATATAAATACCTGATTAAATTCATTATTTTCTGTCTGATATTCTGCTGTGAGATACAAGAATAATTGCTTAACATTCCAGTTAAACAATGGAGTGAGATGTGAAAGTTTTGTAAGGAAAATATAATTTAAAATACATGAACTAAATACAATGCTATTTTATAAAAAGTGAATGAAACTATTTTAATCAACAGTAAGTATTCTTTAATTAAATGCATAAAAATTAGAAATTATATGCCATAGATAAGCTAGAGTAAATATTCAACTTTGGTTTAAAGCAAACTATTGTGTGAAAAGGATATCAGTTTGTAGATCAAAAGTTAAATAACCCAGATCATTCTTTTCTCTCGATGCACTGTAATCTGGTACATTTTTTCTGTAAAGTAAAATATATTTGTTAAAGAAATTTCAAACATTCAGATAATGTTTTAATATTTGATATATTAAAATAGCTCGAGTTTTACGTTTACATAAAAAATGCATGCATAAAAATTTGTTTTCTGGCAAAATCGAGATTCCCACATACAATATGGATCTTTTTGGTACATATATAAATGCAATTTAATTGCGAATACATCTTGAATTTTGTAATAAATTATACAATATGATAAATTGATCGATTTAGGTTTGGTACTTACACGACAACTTTAACTGTGTTTAACGTCGCGTTTGCCCTGTAATCAATAAATACTGTCGAGAGAAAACAGCAGAATGTGAGGCAGGCTGACACGCTTAACGTATATGCTAAGATAGCATTTCCTCGTGTTAGGAACGTGTGCATTATCGTGCCGTCGATAACAGGGAATAATCTTGGTCGTTTCTATCAAATTAAATGAACTTAATCAACACAGCTGTACGGATCAACTAAATTTCTAACCAATGCGCATTGTTTCCCCGTGCTCTCTTCAGAACTTTCAACGTCAGCAGCTCAATGTGATGTGATGGTCACCGGTTTCCGTTCATAAACGAATCCATACGTCGTACGTTGTCGTACTTCGTGGATATGTATGTATGTATGTATGTACAGAATAGCACAAGGGGATCAAACGCAATAGGCGCTTTACGAAAAAGATGACTTTTGGCCGAACTAAAACGAAAATTGGCCAAAAGGAATAGTAGTGTTCTTTGCGGGAAAATAAAGGGGGACGATGCACTTAAACAGTTCTATTGGACACGGCGCAAATGGACGCCATTCATTGGACCATCGTGAGACATTTTCAGAATATTGTGTCCAATCGACACGTTTCCATTTGCACCGTGTTCGATAGAACTGTAGTGCGGTTTGTTCTTTTCAACTGCACTGGTTCTGCACTAGTTCTGGGCGCCGATCATATGACTTTTCTCCTAAGGCAAAAATGTAAAAAGTAAAAATCTAAGGAATTATTATTTTTTAAAGTTAAAAAAATTTTTTAAGTCGAAGTTATCTAACTAATTTTATTAAGGTACTCAGTTCACTCCTAAGTCCGATAGAAACCCATCGCTATATTTGTTTAGTTCGAAACCGAACTAAAACCAAATTTAAATAAATTATACACGCTTATTTAAACATTTTTGATAATTTCTCTTTTTGCATGCCATCTTTTTCTTTAATAGCTGCTGCAAATATTTGTAATTCTTTTTCGACCGTATTGTGTAGAGAAGGATCAATTTTAGCAGCCTTCTTTAAATCGGCAATAGCATTTTCCTTATCCCATGTACCAATATATGCCTTACCTCTTCGATATAGCGCTTTTACATTATCTAAAAAAAAAAAGGAAATTAATGAAATTGATTTCTAACGATCTAATGTTGATAATAAAATATTAATATACCTGGCTCTGTTTTTAAAACTGTTGTACAATGTTCAATAACTGAATAATATTCCTTATTTAACAATTTACATTGTGCATAGTTTAATAGCAATGGCATCTTCTTTTGATTCAAGGATAACCATTCTTCATCGTTTGGTTTTTCGCTAAAAATTAAATATTAATTTATTATAAGATTGTAATAACGTTTTCACATTTAATTACACAACTAAACTTCAAAGACTCACGCTAGCATGAGTTGTTCCAATATCCCAATCGCTTTGGCGTATATTTCAGACGCGCCGTCATAATTTTTTTCTCTAAACAACGCATTTCCTTTTTCTCTCAAATGTGGAATACTTTCAAGCTTCTCTTTTTCCGTCATTTGCCATGACTCTTTCTCGTATTCGTTTGGTAATACCACTTTGATAAGCTCTATAAAATACAAGAATATTTATAATAATTTTGTTTTATAAAATTTTTAAGTTTGTGCAGTCTTTGTATTACTTACCTATTGTAAATTCCAGATCTTGTGGATATTTTATAAGTTCATCTAAATCAGGATAACCGATGCTTTCATTCTGAAGTGTAACACCACAGCAATGATGATTACGCTTCTGTGACTGTGGCTTGCCAGCCTCTCTTAATGTCTTAGAAACAAAAGGATATGCAGTCACTAGCTGAAACAGAATTTATCATAAAAGTATATTCTCTGTTAGATGCATGATTTTAGCAAGAAGAATATTACATACACTTTTATGTATTTTAAAACGAGCAACCTCGTTCAGAGCCATCTTTTGTAAAATTGCTTCCCATACTTCCAATTTGAATTTCTTTCCTAATATGAGTTCCATTGGGTTTTCCATTGTCCTACTGTCATCTATCACTGTTTTTTCAGAATTACATTTTGTGGTTTTAAAATGAAATATAATCTGAAATTAGTTAGAGATAACTGTAACAAAGTTAAAACAAAAATCGTATGTATTTAAAAAAAATTATAAATATATACTTTTGTTCCTGGTATAAAATTAAGAACTTGTGACCCAGCATGAAGAACAGTTTTGACTATATACTCATCACTCATTATGATAGTGTCTGCATCTAGATAATTAAGGAATAAATAATGTATTTCTTGACAGATAATTAATTTTTTATTATTAAGCAAGGTAATAATTTAAAGTGCAAGAGCAATATGCTTTCATACCAGTTTCATAACCTCACTAATTATTTTAAGAATGCTAAACATTAACATATATATTTGTCAATAAAATCAATTTATTTTTAATGCACGTAATTACGCTTTTGTATTTTACGTTATAGTGAAATATATCAGCAGGATTAATTTCATAAACTTAAACGGAATTTTAGACCTTTTAACTTTCAAACGTTGATCGAGAATAAATTCTGTAAGCAGTAACTATAATATTAAAAAAAAACAATCGTACGTACATATGTTATAGTATATTAATCAACGTTAACTAAATCGTGAATAAAATTCTTCTAATTAAACGAGTTGAGATGTACTACTGAAAAACAGCACGTCTGGCTTGGCGTTGATCGACTCCCATCACTACCTCGATTTGCATTCGGTGACGATAGCGCGGTTGAGTCCCATCAGTACTTCGATTTATCGTGTCGCGTGATAACGATGGGATTAAAAAATGTAAAATGTTATTAAATTAAATTTAATTATAATACTTTTGGGGGGGGGGGGAAATTCTTACAACAGCTCAATACATTTTGCAAAGCATCTGTAAAAAATACTTCTTAAATTTTAAAGTTATCCAATTTTGTATTTTATATATTATTGTAATTTTAAATAATTTATTCAAGAGTATCACATTTATTTTCATTAAATGTCAATGATATCGAAGCATTTTTTAACATCAATATTTGTAAATTACATAGCGCTTTTTCCAATCTGAAAAAAAAAAATAAATAGATATAAAATCGTATGCATTACGATGTCGTGCAGTCATTCAAAATAAATTTTGTAGCATACTTTTCTTGAAGATCTTGTATTTCATTGTTAGTTTTTGTAAAATTCTTTAATTTGTCATTAACCGCACAGTACGTTTCGCCTTTTGAGCCAATTAAACTCGTGATTCTTTTTAAAACATTTGAACATTTTGTTAACATTTCCTGAATTTTTTTCCACTCATCTTCTGTATTAGGCAATATTAACCCATTACATTGCAATATATCCAGAGGTTCCAAAAGAGATTGTAATTTAAACAATATGTCTTTTACAATTTTAAATGTTTTATCATCTAAAAAAAATATAAATATGAAAAACAAATAATTTAATACAATTTTAATAAGTTTAAATCTTACCATTACATCTTGTTACTGCAATTAGTTGAGCATCTACTTCTTTTTGTGCCAAACTTAAATTTATTATATCACGTTCCCTTGTTTTAATTTTAATTAATTTTTGCATATCTCTGTCAACCTCTTGTGCCACTGTGGCTAATTGAGTAACTATTTGTTTCTTTTTTTCTTCAGTCTTTTTCTTTATTATAAGATCCATCATTATAGTTTGTAAATACTTATCATATAAAAGTCCAAGCTCTATGTTCTCTTCATGTTCAGTATGCATTTTCTTCTGTTCTTCCAATAGCATAGATGATACATTTGTTTGGTTACATACAGAAACTTTCTTTTTTGATTCCCCTATAAATGACATTAGAGTACTAATAATATACGAGAGCAAATCAAGCAATTAATGAATTTCAGTAAATGATATTCCATCCTTACTACGAAGTTGTGCAATATCGCCTGGCATCATGGTTGCTCTACTGCGAGAACTAATTTTAGAAACATTTGCAGATGTTAGATTTCCTCCAATCTCTGATATATTTAAAATTCTGCGAAAATATGCATTATATTATATTAAAATACAAAAGTTTTAAATTATACAACGTGTAATTAAGATATATATATATATATATTTTATAACCAATAATTTTACTTTGAAGCAGCTCCTAATTTTGGAACATTTTTTTGTTTGTCCTTATTTTCTTCCATCGTTTGCTGTATGTCAGATATCTCGAAGTTAAACTGCTACTGTGATAGTTGTATTCTTCTAACTAACAAACTAATCTTTTGAATTCTAATTCATTCTAAATGCTCTGTTTTTCGCAAAACTCTCAACGCTTTTCGTAAACACAAATATATTATTATTTTTACCTCACAGATGGAGTTAGTGTCATGTTTTCCGAACTTTAGGACAGTCTATCAATATAATCGAAGATCTAACAGTAGAATTAAAAGATATATACTAATGATAAAATATAAAAATATCATACAACGATAAATCTTAAGTCTTAATATTTACAAAAAATTGAAAAATATGCGCAGGTTACAACAAAAATATAGGTCCCACCGAGATTTGAACTCGGATCGCTGGATTCAGAGTCCAGAGTGCTAACCATTACACCATGGGACCTTGTCCCTAGAACGTTCTTGTACTTGATATTGTTTTAAATCTAACAATACATATTTGTAAAGAGTAAATATTTAACTTTTAAAAATAAAATAAGCTTCCTATTAAACAATTTTGTAATAAGATATTTTTCTATTCTTAGATAATAAACAGATTAATATTTTTCAAAATTACTATTTAAATATAATTAATAAAAAAAGGTACATTAAAACTATTTTATAAAATGTACATTTTGTGACATTTATTTACAATTAACATATTTTTATAAAATATAAAATATTTCCTATATGTTACAAACAAATATATTTAAAATAAGAAAATTAGCTTAACTGATTTGTTCTTTTTTTTCTATTTGTGTATCCAAGTTTTTATCATCAGCAATAATCTCTTCTTGTTTTACTGTATCTAGTGCACTTATATTTGAATCATCTTTACAATCGTCCTTATTTATTGATTTTGCCTTAGGAGATATCTAAAAATTTTCCAATTAATGCATTTCAAAAATATTGATAACATTTAACAAATAAAATAAATACAATAATTTTCATATAGTTTTACCTTACTGTTTGTACTGTTGCATATTTCTAAAAGATTATATTTTTTAAATTTATAGTAATGTGGAGCAATAGAAAGTAAGCAAAACCCGCGTATCACTTCAACAATTACAGCTATGTCTGGATTTTTTAAATCTGCTTTATTTCCTGGATTTTTCTTTAATATTATTTCTGCTAAATCTTCTATAATTTCATTTCTTTTAATACTATTATTGCTGCGGCGGCTAAAATTTTTATTAACTTTATTCATAAAATATAAAGTATTAACTTGGTTAAACAAGATACACCAATTAACTTACTTAAATATAATGCTGAATGTTTTAGGTTCTTGGGCAAAATATTTTTCAAATAGATCACTTGCTTTGGTCTTTATATTATCCATGTATGCTTTGCAAATGACTTCAATTGGAAGTAATCTTAGCAAATATCTGGTACATTGCTCTTTAGTTCTGTCTAACTTAGACACAATTTTAGTAACCAACTCTAATGGATTTGGTAAAGTGCTTGATATAAAAATCATATTTTTAACACCTGTATCTACAACCTATACAAAACAACATTAATAAATGTTATTTTAAATAAAATAATTTTAATAATACAATGTTAAGCTAACAATTACAACACAAATATACTTGAAATTTTCGAGAGGGCAATGGCATCTCACGTTCTGTTTGAAGTTCACTGATTTCTTTTTCTAACGCAGTCGATATGTCTTCAATCTCATTAGCGACGTTTAAAGATTTATCAACTTTATCATCGAACGTATTTGTTGAGGTTGATGTTTCAAATTCCTTAAAATAACAAAAGCATATACATTAATAATAAACTGTTAATTCTTGAAAATACTGTGTACAACTTTTGTGCATTGATTTGTATCTAAATACCTTTTTTATGTCTGATTCAGATTTTTCATCGGCAAACAGATTCAGTAATCTGTAGGCGTCAGCAACACAACCTCTTTCGTGAAAATTACATGTGCATAAAAAACCTGTCAATCCAGTCTCCAATACAAATTGTTTACGTTTTTTGTGATCGTGGCGATTACCTGCGTATTTATAATTTCTTTTTCGCATATTCGTCACAGTATTCGTCTCCATTTATTTTATTTAATTATTACGCTATCTGAATCTGAAACCTGCGACCACCGGACCACCACTGATGCCAACTAAAAGAGGAAGGAAGAAGAAAACGATCGATCAGTCGATGCGGTTGCGGTTGGTGCTATGCAGTTTCACGAAGCAGTTGAAGCGGTATTATCTGTGTTACTGCGTAAAATTTCGAGGTTATGCTTCGTGCAAATTTTTAAATTGCGCCGGGGACATATTCTTCATGGGGATTCTAGCTTTAAAATGTAGTAAGATTCAATGATAGCTTATCAAGTTGTGACAATTACGTAGTTTCAGACGACGAAAAAGATGAAGCTGGTCAAACCCAATTGGGTTACACACGATGGTTCGTAATATTTATCACTTTGACACGATATCTCAGATCAGTATATAATTTTTAACTAAAAATTTAATGTCTTTTTTACCAGGGTACCCAATATTTTCCATCGATATACATCCTAATGGAAAAAGATTTGCCACTGGTGGTCAAGGTATACTTACCTATCGTTTTGTATATTTTATTTTCGATATAAAACAGAATTTCAGCAAAGTACAAATAATATCAAGGTGATTCTTTTTTGTATGTTTAAAATATTAGGTGGTGATTCAGGAAGGGTTGTTATATGGAATATGGAACCAGTAATTAATGAGACTGCTGAATTAGATTCTAATGTTCCAAAGATGCTTTGCCAATTAGACAATCATCTTGGTAAAGATTATTTTTAAATTTTTTATTTTTATTATTAACTTATTTATGTATAACATGCTGTTTAATTTTGTCTAGCATGTGTAAACTGTGTAAGGTGGAGCAATAGTGGATTATTGGCATCTGGAGGTGTAGACAAGCTCATTATGATATGGAGATTATCTGGATCTGGAGCAAGTTCTATTTTTGGTGGAAAAGCAAGTGTAGAAACTTGGAGATGTATTGCAACATTGCGTTCACATGAAGCTGATGTACTTGATCTTGCATGGGCACCACACAATCCATGGCTGGCTTCTGCTTCAGTAGATAATAGTGTGATAGTATGGGATGCTTCCAAGTTTCCTGCAGTAGTTGCTGTGTTAAAAGGTCACACAGGTTTTGTAAAAGGAATTACTTGGGACCCTGTAGGAAAATACTTGGCATCTCAATCTGATGATAAAACATTGAGAGTATGGCGTACTACAGATTGGACAGAAGCAGCATTAATTTCAGAGCCTTTTGACGAATGTGGTGGAACAACACATGTTTTAAGACTTTCTTGGAGTCCAGACGGTCAGTATTTAGTATCTGCTCATGCTATGAATGGAGGAGGACCTACAGCTCAAATAATAGAAAGAGATGGATGGACACAGGATAAAGATTTTGTTGGACATAGGAAAGCAGTAACTTGTGTTGTAAGCATTGAACATATGCTCTTTCTTTTTTCTCTTTCTCTCTCTCTCTCTCTCTCTCTCTCTCTCTCTCTCTCTCTCTCTCTTTTTTTTTTTTTTTTTTTTTTATTAATTAAGATTTAAAAATTATTAATTTCTTTTATTTATTACAGAGATTTAATGGCAATATTCTGCAAAAGAAGCAACCAGGTTCCTCTAAACCACAACAGTATTGCTGTGTTGCAATAGGATCGCGAGATCGTTCATTATCTGTATGGTTAACATCCTTAAAAAGACCTCTGGTCGTAATTCATGAATTGTTCACACATTCTGTGTTAGATGCTAGTTGGTCACCATGTGGTCTTCGTCTTGCAGCGTGTTCTTGGGATGGAACAGCTGTATTTATTGAATTTACTCAACAAGAATTAGGACAACCTCTTGATCCTGCTGAACAAGTATACATATGTTACATATATGTTATATGTACAGGACGTCCAAAATAACATTTCCGAAATTTTATTTCGGACGCCCTGTATATGCGAATTATTTTTACTTTTATATATGTTAAAGTAAATTATTTTTTTCCTGTATTTAGAGTAGCTTACATGAACGATTGTATGGTAAGCCATTGGTTCAAGGAGGTTGTATGGTAATGGAAGCACCAGAACTTCTCAATTTGAAACAACCAGCTTCGAATCAATCTTCTCAAGTATCGTCTACTCCCAGTATTCCCCCTGTCACGAATCCTGTGACTACGCCAGTTAAAGGACCTATTAATAAACAAATCGAAACGAGAACTTCAGATGGTAAAAGAAGAATTACTCCTATGTTTATTCCGCCACCAGCGGATACAACGTAAGTTGATATAATACATATTTATTTATTTTAATTTAATAAATGCTTAATTTTTATATTTTATTATATTTTATATATAAATTTAATAAATGCTTAATTTAATAAATTTAATTAATGCTTACATCGTTTTTTTTTGTCAATTTTTAGAGATACAAATATTAGTGGCAGTTTAGGTACACCAACATTTACGAGTAAAGTACAAACAAAAAGCTCGATTGTGATAGAAAAACGTAACGACGTTGTGGCACCAAACGTTACCTCGCCATCCATAAAATCAGTTGCTGTCGATGCCCCGGGATCCTCTCTTACATTAAAACGCAAAGAACAAACTACGCCAAAGATACATCATTCTTCGCTGAGTAAAAAACCTAAATTCGTATCTGACAGAAATACAGGTCAAATGTTATTGCCTCCACTGAAGCCGTCCAGTTCATTATCCCAGCAGGCGGGCCATTACGCTGTGACCGTCACAAATAGTCAGGGCTTGGCTCATTTACAAGTATTTAAAGGCACAGATTCTGAACCGACATGGGATCTCTACTTGGGATATAACGCGGTGGCATTAGCTGCATCACCGGCTGTAATAGCACTGGGTTTAGAAGATGGCAGTCTTCACACGTTTCATCCTGCAAAAGGATGTCGTCCTGCGCCACCATTAGCACCACCGGCACCTTTGGCGAAGGTTCATGCAGTTGGAAATGCGGTAATTTATTCATTGATTTAATTTCTTTGTATATATACGTTTAATGATTATTTATAATTGCAAAGAAAAATATATATTAGGTGATGGTGATATCAAGTTGCGGTGCAGTTCGTGTATGGGAAATAGGAAATACATGTAGAATGATTGTTTCAACTTCGGCTGCTCATTTAGCAGCTCCTGGAACATCTCTATTGTCGTGCACTTTATATAACGGAATGCCTCACGTAGCATTTACTAATGCACGAGCGTATATATATCATAAAGATATGGGTATTTATAGAAAAAAAAACTTCTTATTTTATTTTTGTTTGTTTGTTTGTTCGTATGAATTCATATGTAACAATTGTCACGTATTATATATAGGAACATGGCTGTTAATTGGAGACAGTCAAGATCCTGTGTGGCGATGGTCATCATTCAGTGTACTAAGCACTTCCGGCAGTAGAGCACCTAGGGGACCTTTATCGTCGCTACAAGAAGGACTACTTAGAACTTCTGGAAATACTTTGCCAAACCCACGCTTACCACATAGTGCGCCAAGCGTGGTTTCTTATTTAGAGCAACAGTTACTTGTATCTAAAGCTCTCGGAAGTGCCCAAGAGTATGTTCATTGGCTTATGGCTTTAGTTTCATTTTTATTAACGCAAGGTACGTTATATTTTATTCTCGCCATCAAATTGCTTTTACATTATTCTTACAGTTTTATTATTATTTTTCTTAGACGGCTTAGAGAAACGTCTAAGGCTAATTTTGGACGATCTTTTGGGCCCGAGTCACACATCAGCTTCCAAAAGTATATGGGAACCAGTTATTTTGGTAATATTAGCTATATATACATATACATGGTCTCTGTGATCTAATAGAAATAATTTTGGGGATACATGGAGACGGAGATACGCGGGCACCCTGTATATACATCATATTTTAAGTGATAAATTTAATTTGATTATATAATATTCATATATATTTTTTTAATAATTATTATATAGGGAATAAGAAAACATAAACTTTTGGGCGATGTACTGGCTGTGGTTGGTGGTCATCTTCGTTGGCAAAGATTATACCTCGAATATTCGGAGCAGCTAACGGCATTGAAGAATCAAATCAATTAATTAAGTGATGACTGCAGTGCAAATCTATTGTACCAAAAGCGTCTCGTCTTTTACTTTCGACAATATCTTTGTATATTATAATAGAATATATCATAATAAGACTGTACAGTTTTATATCGCTAGAAAAAAATTTGTGATTGACTTCATTATTGGATCATCTACTACTTAATTTTTCTAAATCTAAGAATTTTACTGTGGATTGATATTATCCGAAATGTAAGTTGTAAATGTTTTAATTTAATTAATTTACTTATTTTGTATCATTGTCCGCCATATTGAAATTAAAACGATATAGTTATTGAATGCAACTACTCCACTATTCGCTCCCATTTTGCTGATCGCTGATCTGCATTTTGGAAGTGCAGTAGGTGTAGTGCGGTGCGCATATTTCAGCATTATTTCTACGACGCGCGTCGTGTCGACTGGTGTCCACTCGGCGGCGACGTGACTAGCTCACTCGCTGCGACGTCTGCGACTCCAGTCTTCAGACATTCAGGATTTTGACGCTTTTGACGCTAGTCAGGTGAGTCAGGTCGGTGACAGCGAGGTGCTGAGGACTCGATCGTTGAAGGCGGCGATTCTTCTGGGGAATCGAAGAGGAGGTCCCGCGGGTTGAGGTGAAAAGTCGCGTACGTCTCTTTTCGCGGTAGGATATGCCAGACAGCGGAGCAGTCTACCAGCCGACCACCGTCGGCTACAGCTATGACAGCGGTGGTGACGGCGGTGGCCCTACCGCTCCCGCGACCGCCGCCGCCGCCGCCGCCGGGTTGAGGCACGGCTTTTGGCGCGTCGTCGCCAGGCACAAACTCAGTTCGAGGAAATGGCTCGAGTGGACGCTGCTATCCGTCGCGCTCTGCTTCTTCGTCGCCGGCCTCACGACAATGCTCGTCAGCCTCGTCGCCGCGGACGATTTTGCACCAACCGACAACACCCCGAAGGTATGGAATTTTATTTCTTATGCCTTGACATACCCTCGAAACGTGGAGCTCCTCCAAATTTACACTTAATATTTTATCTATGTTTCTTAGACTAAAGTTAGTTTAAATAATTTTTTTTGTCTCTCTCTCCCCTTTTTTTTTTAATCTTGTTTAAATATATCGATTTATATAATGTTTCTTAGACTAAAGTTAGTTTAAATAATTTTTTTTGTCTTTCTCTTTCTTCCTTTTTTTTTTAATCTTGTTTAAATATATCGATTTATAATGTTTCTTAAACTAAAGTTAGTTTAAATAATTTTTTTTTGTCTTTCTTTTTCTTTTTTTTTTTTTTTTAATCTTGTTTAAATATATCGATTTATAATGTTTCTTAGACTAAAGTTAGTTTAAATAATTTTTTTTGTCTATCTCTTTCTCCCTTTTTTTTTTTTTTTAATTTTGTTTAAATATATCGATTTATAATAAAAGAAAATAAAATAATTTTAGTACCTCTCCTATTGCCCTATTGTATATTATAAATAATAAAATAAAATCTAAATAATAATGCTAGGGATAGATGTTTCAACTTGTAGTAAAGCAATCTTGAATATGCTAATATAAATCATTGATATTAAACAAAGTAATAACTTTAGGTGAAGCCAGAAGGACATTCAACAATGGCTCCAGATGTACAGCATGTTGAAAATACAGCAAAATGTTCCATAGCGTTAGGTGCTGGGATAATGATGCTTGGTGTACTGCTAGGCTTTGTTTGGACATGGCTCAGTTTCTTCTCTCACAGCAAATCACCAAGGAATGGCATGACGAGTAGTAGTGGTCAGGTAAGCAAAGAGGTTTTCACCCGATATCATAATTTACTTCTGATTTTATTTTACCGGAAGCCATCAGCTCTCTGGTACGTTCTGGTACATTTGTTTCTTTATCTTATGTACGTTGCTATGAGGAAAGATGTTGGGCGGTTTGAATCCATCAACTGACTTGCTGGTGGGTTCCACTTCGCAGTACGGGCCAGTACTCACAGAGGTGCCAAGCCAATTGAAGATAAAGCAAGCCAACTCACATGACATGCCGGCCATACCGCTTTCCGATCAAGAGGAGGAAATGCACACGCTAATGCAAGATCCGGCGAGCCCACCATCGGTGTCTGTTGGATCTAACGCCATTACTAATCAAATTCCAGGTTGAGTAAATCAGATTGCTCCTCCCGTATGCGCGTGCACAAGCGCATACAACGCGAACTTAATTTTCGTTTTATAATATTTCTAATGTGCTCTGAAAGATTTATTATCCTTTCGATAATTTTACAAATATTTTATTTTAAACTCGAAAAAACTGTTTCTGATTTTTAACTGACAGTATAAACTTATTCATTGAAATTAAGAAATTTTAATTTGTTTTAAAAATAAAAATAAAACACCTTTTTTAAATAAAAGAAAAAAAAACACCTTAGACTTGTAAGCACAAATGCGATTTGAGAGATCTCGTTTATAGTTCAGTTGGAGTGTTATAGTATTTATATTTTTTAAATTTTTGCTTGTATGCATTTCTTCACTCCGTCCACTACTGTCATTAATGTGTTAAGTAAGCATTGGATCCAGATAGAAAAAGAAAAACCATGGTATTCATTACGATAATGTGTTTCATAAGTTTAAAAACAATTTTTATATTTTAGTCTTGAACTGATTTTTTTTTTTTACATACAAATGACTTTTTAATTTACATTTACATTATAAAGTAAGCATTATTTTCACTCAACACACGTATACGCTTTACGCAAGTCGCTTTAAACATGTCTTGGCGATTCTAAATCATTTTGCCTTGATTTAATATGCTCATAATATTGGTACACATAATATGTACTTAAGTACCAAGTCTAAATTAGTAATAACAATAGCAATTATTATTGACAATATATCGTGTAAATTAAATGCATATTGGTACATATATTGATTAAGTTGGCAATCGTTACTGTAATTAGTATACAAAACAATTATGTATATATTAATGTAATATGTATATATATGAAGCACATTTAAAACAAAACTGTAATTTTAAAAGACGGTTGATTAAAATATACATGACATGCATATGCTGCAGTAAGCATGCCATAATGCACAACGTTCATTTTCTTACGTTTTACTTACAATGTGTAATATATTACTTGATTTTTATTTTGTCATATATATATACATATAGTGTTTCACGTTTACCTGTCCCTTAATTTTTTCGATTACTTCAATTAATCCTGCCCGTTTCGTTTTATCAACTATTTTTTATTCAAAACTAATATTTCGAATTTATAACCGTGGAACACTCTGTATGTGTATATATGTAATTATATAAAATAATATTATGTAGTGGATACATTTGCTTAAATGAGGATTATCTACTTGCACACTTCATGATTTTATAGAATTAATTAAATTGATCTCTCGCATAGATACATATAAATGTTGAGTCCATCTTGTAAGATATTTTTAACCAAGTATACAACATTACTTCCATGGGCATGATAACATTATATAAAACACCAATTTAACATAATTTTTATATGTCTGTCATATCTTTTGCGTGGAAAATTGCATTCAGTTTTTTAATGTACGATAATAATTATAGAGAAATGATCAAAAGACGGCCTGTAAATCGGTCTGAATTCAATGCTGTTACAGATCAATCTTGTTACAACTTGGTAGCTTTATTTATTTATTATTATTTTTTTTTTTTTACACGTGTGTGAGATTCTTATTATGCCTGTGTTATCAATTCGTATACTAATTTATGTAGACTTTTTGGAATTTAAAAATAAACGTTGAAAAATATAATCCATTACCTTCCTCCTAATCGTTAAAATATTAATTTTTATATTTTATTTAAATTAATAAAAAAAAAAAATTATGAATGTCGTATGTAATAAAACATTTTTATAGCATTAATTTATAATTAGTATTAAAACTTAATATTATAAATTAATTTCTATACTTATAGCAAGCTTTTTCTGTACTAAAATGATTTAGAATTCTTAGTTAAATCTTAACAAAACGACAAAAATTATTAATATAATTCTATGCAGAAATTACAAAAAAAAAAAAAAAAAACTTATTTGTATTATTTAATAATTTATAGCGGTATATCTAAAACATGTAATTTTTTTACAGCCAGTTTAATCTTTCACAAAATTGATTACTTATCTTTAATTCCGGCAAAATATGCTCGAAAACTGATATAATGATAATTTACAGATTTGTCTTCTTCATAAACTCGCAAGGAGCAAAGTTGATATATGGTACGATAAAATCCTCGTCAGCAGGAGGTACCTATCGTTGTTTTAAGAATTTAAAACGCCTCGCGTTTTATTTATTAAATATCTAGCGAGGACGATAAATCAGGTTTAAATGTGCACTTATGCAGGCGTTCCGCGTAAGAGTTAGCAACGTTTGACATATCAATATTATCAACCAGCACATCAGCTGGTCGCGCGCAGTATGGCTGCTTGCGAGACGCGATCACGCGTTATTTTCCGCGACGCCGGAGAGACGCCTACGTCGATATCAGGACATACGTGGTGAACGTGATCGAGGAGTTCCACCGAGTTGCGAAAAGGTATATCTTTTGGCAGCTAGATTCGCGATGGCGGGTAACGACGCGGTGCTGGAGGGATTTATATGTCCCATATGCATGACCGATTTCAAGGCGCCCAATCAATTGACAAAGCACTTCGAGGATGTTCACAACGACGATCCAGAAATTCTGAGATCGCTGAAAGGTACTGTTTTATCTGTTTGCCTTAAACTAGAAATGATTTGTAAAATCAGTTTGTTGACTGCATTGTATATCACGTGAACTTGCGAGACGTGTACTACGTGATGGAACGTTTCTTGGAGCATTTAATGTCTTATTTCAGATCTGTTCGGTAAAGCCAAAAAAAAGATCTTGAAACAGGATGACATACCCGAGGCATTTCCAAATGCATTACCGCAGGAGAAGAGACGGAGTCCTGATATTAATTGGGGACCACAAGACATAGGTATGATCATCTATTGATGAGACTTTTCTTTTATTCAGCTAGACTTAGCTTTTTGTTTTTTTAAAACCTTTATTTAAATTCTGTCTAACAGCAAGGTGTACTGTTGAATTTTCTGGAATGTCACAATGATTTTGGAAAACTGTTACAGGTGCAATTATGTCTCACACGAAGTATTTTAAGAACGTGAGGAATGCTCGGCTAGAGAGATATGCATATGAAACAAATAAACTTCTTATAAGGCTAGATAAATTATTAAATAATTTACCATCAGATCCTGTTGATAGAAAAGGTAAAAAAATATATTTTTACTTTGCCTATCGGTATATTCTGCAATGTCTCCTTGAATGCATTCCGATTCAACGTCTTTTCGTCCAAGGTATCATTCTATCCTTGTTGTTTGTTAAATGTTAGACAAGGATAGAATGATACTTTTGATGGAAAAACGTTGAATCGGAACGCACTCCTTGTATCTTAAAATTTCTCAAAAGTCGTTCTCGAGTATAAAAAGCACGATAGTATTTCGCTGCGCCTATACTTGGCGCGAGGCACTATTGTGTCTCTTGATATAATTGGAATATCACAAATTATATTTTTTATAGTTCACGAACGCGCTATTGTACCATGGATCGATGAAAAGGATGTTAAATTGTGCCCTAATTGTGCTAAGAGTTTTCATTTGGCAAGACGAAAACACCACTGTCGATTATGTGGAGCAGTCATGTGCCATAATTGTACAGTATTTTTGTCTCTGGCCGATGCACGTACGTAGCGTGTGTAATATTATATATACATGAAATGGTTCGAATGTATTCTTAAAATTATACTTAACAAAAGTCGAGTTTTTTTTTTTACAGGTAAAATGACTAGTCCTGTATCTATACAAGATGATTCTGCTCTATCTCCTACATCGGAACGAGCATTTCCCGAGAGAGTAACGCGTGTGGGCATTGGCCTTACAAAATTGGTCCGATCGCCTTCCAACGGTAGTTTAAATAGTGTATTATCATTAGTCAATGATCCGGCTAGCGGCGAACAGCATTTTAGAGTTTGTACTCATTGCATAAACTTGCTCGATGCAAGGGAAATGCAGAAAGCGAAACAATTCGACAAACCAATTGTTTGCGAATTTTACGAAAAAATGAGGGAATACATTAATGAAGCGTCTCAGCATTTAGCAATGTATAACAAGATGTGGGAATCACTAAAGTACGTAAATTTTTATTTAAGCCAATTATTTATTTTCGTCAATCTGTCCCTTATAATTCGATGTAATATATAATAGATAATACATATTCCTACCTTGATGCACAAATTATATATGTATAAAACTAGCATCTCAAAAAAATTATATAGAGTATAAAATTATTTTACAGAGAAGGTGAGACTATGTATAGTTTAGAAGACGCACAATCATTAAGAGTCAAACTAGCGAAGCTGGGGGAAAACATAGATGCCACCAGTAAAAGAATTTTAGTCTTTGGCATGAAGAAAAATACAGAGGATTTGCAAGAGGCATTGGGACAAGAATTGAGGCTATATCAAATGGTTAGAACATCAGCAATGATATTTCTAAAGGAAGAGTTATTAACTTTGCAGCCCTTGCCTTCGGCAGAGGAATATGTTTCTTTACAAGAAGAACGTCAGAAAAAAATAGAAGCTCGAATAGCGTATGAACGGCAATTGGAGGAAGAACAAAGGGAGAAACCGAAAGAATTACGCAAAAAAGATACATGGAATTTAGAAAGTAGTCCGTCATTTAAAGTCAGTCAGGTATATATTACTAAACTAGCAAATAATTCAAAACGTGAATTTTTCTAATCGTACATAGATTTTTTTTAAATATAAGGTATCAATTTTTTATTGAAAAAAAAAATTATGTGATCTAAGATTTAAATTTTATTCACAAAATATTTATTAATCTTTTTCTTAGTGATGTAAGTTTCATATAATAATCTTCAAATTCTCAAATAGGCACAAGCGATAGTAACACAATCGCAAGGTTGGGGCCCATCTCATATTACACCCATCATGTCTTCCTCCATGGATCCAATAATCGAACAAATGAGCAATCTTCGCGCGTATATTAAACAAGCTCGTACTGATTGCAAATACGATGAGGTCGCAACGTTAGAAAATAATCTTCGAGAACTTCAAAGTGCCTACTTTACTATGAAGCAAAATAATAATGATGATGATGATGTATAAACATATTTAAATAGCTATTTCTTATACTTTGGCATATAAAATATTAAATTATCTTACAATGTGTTACTTATTAATTTGCAAAGTGTTTAATAAAACTTTAAATCAAATTTTTTAACGATGTATTATACAACAAAATAAATACACAAACATTAAGTATGCAAACAAGTATATGAAAAATATACAAGGATAAAAATCGACATATTTTAAATAAAAGTTCCTTATTTATCTCATAGTTTCTTACATACCTTTTTTCGATTTTTATATTCACATGTATTAATTTTTCTAAAACCATTTACAGATCGCAAGAATATAAGTGTTTGTTTGAACAAACCAGACAAATAATATTTAAAAATAATTAATAAAATTTAATCTTTTTGCAATTTTTAATAGTTTATTCATGTAAAACAGAAATACATCTTATTTCAGTGGGATAAACCGTGATGAATGGGTGGCACCAATACCAGGCCTACCATGTTTAACTGGTTTGTATGTAACAGAGAATTCTCCGAGATAGTGGCCGATCATTTCGGGTTTGATTTCAACTTGATTGAAAGTTTTGCCATTATATACACCAACAATTGAACCGACCATTTCCGGGACAATAATCATATTGCGTAAATGTGTCTTGACGATCTCGGGCTTCTCATTGGGTGGAGTTTCTTTTTTTGCCTTACGCAGCTTTTTTACAAGAGCCATTGATTTTCTTTTCAGACCATGGGAAAAACGTCTACGCGCTCTCGCGTGCATTAAATCCATTAGCTGTTCACTGGAAAAAAAAATATATCAATTAATTTTCTTCTTCTTTATCTCGATATTATACTTTAAACGATTTATTAAAAAAATAATAATAATAAAATAAATAAAACAAGTGATACAGAAAAGTAAATTAGACAGAAATACTTTTGATTGTAAGGTTAATTATTATTTAGGTTATGTTCTGACAAATAATATTACTTTGGCATATCCAGGAGTTGGTCGAGGTCAACCCCTCGGAAGGTAAACTTCCTGAAGGTCCTCTTCTTCTTTTGAGTTTCATCTGCCTGCGAAAAAGACACGGAAAAAGACAATGTAGTATTTGTCAAAAAATGTGTGACATTTGCATCGAGTGATATCGATATTATTTTACTGACATACTTATCAATCTGAGTAAATTACACCGCTAGTACAATTGTATTTTATGCAAACGATGCATGAGAATTTCTTCGATTTAATATTATATTTCGAAAACCTACCTCAGCCATGTTTGCGGTATCTACGGCAAAGAGATTAACGTAAAAGGGCGATGATAGTGGACGACAGCTTGTTCCAAGCGTTCGAGCACGCGGAACGCGGAGACTTTCCAAGCGCGAAGTAGTAGCCAATAAATTGCTCGCTCTTGCAGAAAACTGGTTTCTATTTTAATATGATTGGTACTTGAGAACATCCAAGTACTAAAGCCAATCGCAGTAAAGATTATGACTTGGTAAACGCAGCCAATGCACGTCAAGCATGCGTATCTACATTAATACGATCTATGGTTCCATTGTATTTCTTTGTCTTTCTCTTTCTTTCTCTCTCTCTCTTATCTCTATCTTTTTCTTTCCTCAGTCGAAGTTTTATATTTTACATAAGAATGCTAGTTCAATATTACTGGATATTACGAACACTGACATTTAATCACTTAGGATCTAATTAATAATTACGATGATTATATCGATTCTCTGAAATACGCTTTGAAAAAGTGACATAAAGTACGACTGAATCGAGTTAATTTTTAATCGGCGTAGCAGCTTCATTATTTATGTATATTATTAATAAGCAAACTTGATGTTGATCAAAGTGTTCGTATGCAGAATCATCATTGATGTCGTCGAATTGTTTATTACCAGCACTTACTACTAAAATATTCTTCAAAAATGCTAATGGGATACAGCTAATGTTGGAAGAGAAATCGAATTCCAATCTGTTAAACGCCAACATTGTAAACTTTGTATTGCGAAGCGAGAGGCATTTCAATATCAGTTTGTGTTTAACATTAACTTGTGCAATTTTCTTTACATGGATTGTATCAGGGGCTTTAATTTCTACTATTGTATCAGTGTGTATGGTGATATTACAATGTAAATCATTTATTACTTCTACCAAACAGGGTATGTTTCAATTTTAGTCATTTAAAAAAGACCACTTTGTAAGATATAAAATTTATATTTGTTCATTTATATACATTATTTTATAGATACACTGTTGGTTGTAAAATCAGTGGGTGTACATATTGAAAGCAAGAGAGGATTTGGTATTTCTACATCAATAGAATTCTTGCCATGGGATATTGTTGAAGACATATTTATCAATGAAGTTATAAAAGGAGTAAGTTTATATATTTTTATTTGTACAGTAGAAAGAAAGTAGTTTAAAAATGATTGGTTTTAGCAAAGGGTGCTTTATTGTCTTACATTTATTGTGAAAGAAGAATCAATTGGTAGACAAAGTTCAAGTAGACTGATTCCATTATTCCAAGATCTGCTGCCAGAAAGGAGATGCCTGGAATACATGTACGAACGCTTAGCCAACTTGATTGGTTTGACAAAGAAAAAGACTCTATGTTAACCATTCCTGGCTCTTATTGGCTATGTCATAAGAAAAACATATACAAGTTTATCTTTAGATATCACCGTACAATGAGGTAAGATATTTAGTATCATCTTGTTATTATCATCAAAAATTTTAATTGTATATATTTTTAGAAATACCACACAGTTTTCATATGGACGAGAATTGTTAAAAATTATTAGGAGAATTATAAAGTGTAATCCTACACAGGGACAACAGTTTGGCACTCAACATCTTCTGGTTTCTTACAGTATCCTTTTTTAATTATCTTTTAATTATATTTTAATAATTTAATAATCTTTTAATTATATTTAATTTAATTATCAATACTTTTTTTTTTAATAAGTGAGATTCTTAAATGAATAATAAATTCCTTTACTCTTACAATGTAAAAAATTGCAGACTGTACATCTTGGACTCGACAAGACAAAATGTTTGCAATAATGAAATTTCAACAGCGAAGTAATGCCGCAACGTTTTCACATGCATTTGTATTAACTGTAAAGACTTTGTCTTCATCCGAACAATCCTTATTTGATTTAAAATATCCCATTGTTAAAGAAGCTGATGCAGGTGCTACATTTAAAGATTTAAATGTTTCTTTGGGTACAAAGGAGAAAATTGTCAAAAACGTGATATCTGTTACAGATAAAGCATCTGATAAAATATGTCAATCTGAAAAAGTAGATAAAGTTTTAGAATATAATGCTGCCGAAAATAAGTCAAATAAAATAATTAATTCTAAATTTCACGATAATGGAATAAAGGATTCTGCAATCTTTTATGAAAATCTAGATGAAAAAGGTGGAAATAGCACAGTTACAGCTAAAATGCATGTTATTGATAAACCTAATACAGAATTTCATATCAATGTACAAGAAAATAAATTTACAAACTGTAATACTAATACCGAATTACGTGAAAAAAAAGTAGAACATTTGACAACTAATTGCACGCGAGCACAAGAGCAATTTCAAGAAGTGAAAGAGAATGATAAAATTGAGAATGCACATAAAGTAATAAATAAGAAAGAAACAAAATTAATGCTAACACAGAAAGAAAACGAACATATACAAGATGTTCAGAAAGACGAAACGTCTTTTTCTTCTTTAAAATCTTTTACAGAAATAACAAAAGATAGCATAAATGATCAATTATTATTTAACAAAAATTTTGATAAAAAGTTGATACAGGAAGATCATATCTGCACTATTAATAACAAAAACAGTGCAAATGATAAAGAGATTAGTGAAAGTATTACAAATCATAATAATGTACCAACGCGTCAATATTTCGTTAAGACAGAGATAGAACATGCAAAATCTAATTTGATTAACGATCAATCATCAGATCAATCGATAGAAAAGAACTTGCAAACTAAGATAAAAGATATGAATAAGGATTGCTTTCCAAAAATTGTTAAATCAAATAATAAGTCTACGCATACGAAAGAAAAAGAAATCTACAATGAGACAACAAATTTGGAATTTGAAGATGATAATAAGCAATACAGTACAAGTTCAACAAATATTACTGATAAATCATTAGAAGATAATATGTCCAGTAAACCATGTAAAACTCGTAAACAAAAAACTAGGGAATCCGAGAAAAAAATTGTACCCGAGAAGATTTTGCGCTCCTCTAATATTACAGATTTAGTGATGGAAGGTTTAATGTTTACTATACGACAAGATCAGGACAGTGTAGCTGTTATTGAACAAAGGACCAAATTAGAAGTGGATGAAGTCTTGGAAAATTCTGAAAAAGTTGAAACAGAAGGTGGAGAAAAGTGTCTATTAAATTCAAGCTTATTGAGACTGGAAAACTTAGTAACTATGATTGACTCTCCATGCAACAGAGACGAACAGTATAAAAATTGCCATGCAAATAGCATTAGTGCAAATCTGTCGTCATTTAATAATTTTTCTAGTAACGTTACACCTAATGCAAATATTGATTATGTAGATGCAGAAACGAATCACTCAAACGTTTCTAATTACGATAAGCATAACGCAATGAATCATTTAAATTTGTATCAATCGCAGTGGGAATGTATTTCTTCCGACATTAAAAACAATTGTAATAATTACTCGCCAGGAAATCTGGTAGCGAGAGATGAACATTTAATCAGATGGCAAGACGGCGATAGTGATCAGCAAAAAAAATGTAAAAATGACAGAATAATGATAAAACAAGAAGAAATTGCTTCTAAGATTAAAAAAATAAGTACAGAACTGCAAGACACAAATTCATTAACAATTAAAAATTATGATCAGAAAGAGATGAATAAATATAACGAATCAATGGAAGATGATAAATCGAATTTTTCACACTTGTTATTGAATCAAAATGAGCCGGAGGTAAATGTACCGAGAATAGTTTCGAACAAAGCTATTACTATTGAGCAAATGCCACCGGCTTTACAGAACGTTGTACGGCATACATGTAGATCACAAAGATTTCCCTCAACAACTAGCAGTGGAATATTGGAACAGAACGAACAGGAAATGCAATGTACGTCGTTGACAAAAGGTAGAACTTATGAAGCGGATATCTCGTTAGAAGGTAAATGTGTAGATTCCAATAAAACCAACAAATCATTATCTATAAAACGCAATGCAATTAATTCCGAAATAAAAAGTAACAATGAGAAATCTTGCATAATAATGGACAAAGATGTTTCCGAAAGAAATCAAGTTTATGGATGCGTTAAAAGTTCAAAGGAAAAAATTGAAACTCGTCGCACTTTACGCAACAGTTCACCATCGAAGCATGGTTTGCCAAGAAAATTACAAGACATCACAGAGGAGTTTTACTACGATCTGTTACATATACATAATAAAGATAAGGCCATTCGACAGAAATGCCTTAAACAAAAGCAAAGATCTTTGAGCAATTTCGATGATATGAAAAATAGCGGGAAAGTACGTATAGAAATGTTGAAGTTTATTCAGGACATTACGGAAGGTGCTAAAGTGGTAGTAAAACGGCTAAATATAGACAATAAGTCCAATCCATTAGCTAAAAATTCAAATTTAATTTAACAATGTAAATTTATTGAACATTTAATGCAGATCCATAAAAAGATCGTTTATCACTCTTACGTGTACACTTAATTATATATTACATAAATAGTAGATATTAATAACATGATATTGACTTGCAATTACTTTAATAACTTATTCTTATCCCAATAGAATTTGTTAATAAACATAATGCCTGTAAAACGTTTTTCATAAGATGCTGTTATTTTAATCTTCTATTTAAAAAGAAAATATTGAAAAAAAAAAGTTTCTCAAACCATTATTAATTTTTTATTTATTTTTATTTTTTTATTAATTTTTTATTCATTTTTATTTATTTAAAATTTTCAAGTTCATTACATGTAGGTAACGTAATACAATCGTGGCCGATTGGTTTTGCATTGCCGCCGTGCGACGTCGCTAATATCAATTCGGAAGTTAACCTCCAGACAGTGATGAGCATGCTGGATGCTGAATGAGCAGCAGCAGCTAACGGGTAACGATCAAGTTATTCGAGTGCCCGTCGTTTATTAAGTATTTACCAAGGAAAAGGGACATAAGAGAAAAATGGGCAAGCTGACACCTCGTTTGGCAAGTAGAAAGAAAGCGAAGCGATGGGCGCGAGGGCAAAGCTCCAGTTCGAATCCGACGACGACAAAACACCGCGAGCAAGCGATTGGTATGTTTTTTAAAGAGTTTCCTGGAAAGTCAGGTATTACACGAGAGGATATACGCAAGCACGATGCCATCGAAGGTATCGAGCCGGATTTCAGTAAGCTCGAAATAGACGCGAAAACGTGTACGACATACGAGCACGAGGGCACCGTCAACGGCACGGCGAGCACGTGCGACACGTTCGCGACAAATTACAGCGCGTGCTCGAATCTTTCTTTTAGCAAGTTCCTCAATCACTTTCAACCGAGCTCGCTCGTTCACAAGGAGATGCTGGCGGTGCTGGCAGCCGTAACGGAGGTGATCAAGCAAAACGGCGGCAAAGAAAGCTCTACAGAGTATTTTGCCGCATTGATAAGCACTTTAGAAGCAACCGAGGACGAGACCTCCGTAGCCGCTACATTGTCGCTGCTCGGGATGTGTTTGAGAACGGTGCCGAAGAACGTTCTGAACGTACAATTTGGAGTAGCGAGTCGCGTTCTCGTACAGATTCTGTCGCGACACGTTGCCGAAGGTGAGAGCCATCTAATTCCGCGACATTGCATAAACTGTCTCTCGATACTGTTAAGAGCGCAGGAGGCTGCTGTTTGGGCCAACTCCTCGACGGCGCAGGTGCTCGACGCTATATTGTCCTTTGCCAGTCATGCCAAGCCGAAGTTACGCAAGTCCGCCCAGCATGGGATATGTGCGATTCTAGGAGGCAGCGATGTGATCAAGAACGACGAGAGGCCGCATCACCCGGCCGCGGGGCAGGTCGCGACGCATTGCATCGCCCAGCTTGAAGCTGCGTGTGCCTCGTCCTCCTCCCTAGGAATCACCACCATTCTGCACATTCTCACGCTGTTGAAAGACATAATATCGCAATTACCAAAGTCACACGTGAAAACCATTTGCGAACTTCTGTTGAGTATAATGACGCTGAACAACGCCCTGATAACGTCCTGCTGTCTGCAAGTACTTCACGGATTATTCGTCTCGAGACCGTCCGAGGCGACGTTACCTTTCTCGATAAACGCAAGCATCGTTAGAGCTCTTTACGATTATCAACCGTCCGCGAACGATATCCAGCCGACTTTGGCGTGGCTGGCGGTGATGCGGGAGGGTTATTGCAACCTGGCACACCTCGCCTTGGACTCGTCACGCAAGGACGTCTTCTCAACACTCGAACATCTCGTGCCGGAGATGCTCGACAAATGCGTCGGGCTCCTGCTGTCCAACCAGACGGAGATCGTCGCTGGGGCGTCGCACACCGTCAAGGCGATTCTACAAGAGTGCGTAGCGCCTCTTTGCAAGAACAAAGAGCGAGCCGAACCGATTCTGAGACACGTCGTCGAAATAATGCGTAAAACGCTAAGGTATCGGTATTCCGAGGCTTGGCGTCACGTTCTTCATCTTACGGCAGTACTTTTTCAGGTAGCCGGCAACCAAGTTAAATCCGAGACGCTTGCTAACGTTGTCGAGGCTCTAGGGGATCTGCGAGACTCGCACGATTTCACGTACAATCGCGAGGCTGAGTACGCGATTGGAGCAGCAATCCGGGCTATGGGACCTCACGTCGTCTTGAACATCCTTCCTCTTCGGACCGACGAAAATGCAATTAATCTCAGACGGAGCTGGATGATCCCGCTACTTAAAGATTGCGTGACTAGTGGCACTTTGGCCTTCTTCAAAGACGTTTTGCTACCAATCGCATGGCGATGCGAGGCGAAAGCCAAGGAATCGCTCGCGGACGCCAAGGTGTACGAATGCTTGGTAGCGCAAATCTGGTCCATCTTACCGAGCATATGCAACGATGCTAGTGATGTCAAGAGCAACTTTAGCCACGTCGCCAAGCTGTTAGGTGTAGCTATCAGCGACCGGCGGGAACTGAGATTACCCGCGATGGCAGCCTTAAGAAAATTAATCAGCAAGGCGACGGAACGGGATGACGCCGATCAGGTTGCCGAGCTTGCTCGCTTTGCCAAGAATTACATACCGATTCTCTTCAACATATATACGACGAGACCAAGTGGTACGGACGAAGAAGGAACGCGTCTCGCCGCGTTCGAGACCATCAAGACTTACATGACAATTGCGAGTACCGAGCTGGCGAATCAATTATTCGATCGGGCATTGGCCAAGCTCGAGGAACCCGACGCGGACGATTTCTTCAAGGAAAGCGTTTACGATCTCATGAGAGCGCTAATCGGTTATACGGACGTTGACAGGCTGAGCAAGCATTACCAAGACGTTTGCGTACCGATGTTCAAGGACGACACTAAGCGGAAAGAGCAAAAGAAGGCTTATCGTTTCCTCGAGGAAATATGCGCCAGCGAAAAAGATGTCTGCAGACAATTCCTGCGTGAACGCCGGCGCCAAATTGAAAAGACTCTCGTATCCTCGGCGAGTAGCGTGATCAGGACGAGTAGGGGCGCACGTCTGCGATGTCTCGCATACCTCGTTAAAATACATCCGCAGCTTGAGAAGACCAAGTTTCTCGAGGCCGTCGTGCCGGAAGCTGTGCTCTGTATTAAAGATATCAACGAAAGGTGTCGTGACGCGGCGTATCGGCTAGTCAACGGGATCGCCGAAAGATTTCTCAACGATCCTGAACATCTCAAGGATTACGTGGACATGCTGATGGTGGGTTTAGCGAGCGGCGAGCGAACGTATGTTAACGCCAGTCTCCTCGCTCTGGCGTCTGTTACTTATCATCACAATAATTCTCTCGGCAAAGAAACGCTCACCGAGATCTTAGGACACGCCTGCACCATTATAACCAGTCCTACGAGAGAGATTGCAGAGTCTGCATTATCCTATATCAAAGTCTACATTAACATTTCTCCATTCGCTACGATAGCATCGACATTGCCGCAAATAGTGGACGCTCTGACGCGAATGACCGAGGATTGTAAGCGTCACTTTCGGATAAAAGTGCGAGACATCTTTACTAAACTGATTAGAAAATACGGCTTTAATTCGATATCGAGTATGGTGCCGAACTCGGACGTGACGCTACATAAGAGATTGAAGAACATCAACAAAGTAGAAGATACGAAGAAAAAGAGGCGAGAGCTTGAAAGGGCGAAAATAACAGAACAGGATAACAGTGAAGAATTTGACGTGAAAAAGAGACCTAAAAGTATCCAAGAGATATTGGCCGATAGCGACGAGGAGTTCGAAGCTACAGAGAATGAAGAACCGAGGACGAAAAACAAGAAAAAAGTATCGGAAAAGAGCGCTTGGATTCAGGAGAACGAAGATAACATAGTCGATTTCGCGGATCCCGCAGCTGCTAGAAATATTACAAGTTAGTTTACATAATATTTTTCCACATGGCTTTGCCTACAAATTCTCTTTTTCTTTCACATTCTGATTAAATTAATTTTACAATACGCTTTCTCTTTATTTTCGTTTAGAGATAAATTTTTTATCTAAAAAAAAAAATTACTTTGTTTCAGCTACGCAACCTCGTGCATCAAATCCAAAGATTCCACAAAATAAAGTGAAAGATCGTGGGTTCGCGATTGCACCCGATGGCCGTATCATCATTAAGGATAATAACGAGAAAGATAGTGATACTGAAGAAAGAAATAAAAAAAAGAAAAAGATTGGTTTTCCTCAGAACGATTCGGAAGACGATTACAGTAAGTGTTCAATAATTCTTTAGCTTAAACATAAAAAAATCATACTTGTCTCGTCATTGCAAGATGTTTCTACTTTACAGAAGACGAAGATGATGTATCGGTGATCAGCGCTGGCGCTGGCAAAAAACGCAAGTACAGTGAAAGTGTATCGGACGCGATGAGCTTAAAGAGTCGAACAACGTCGAGATATCAAGGTAAATTTCAAAGTTTTTCTACTACAAAATAACGTACAAAGACATTTAATTTTGTATTTGTATAAGATTACGACGATATCAGGGAAAATGGATCAACGTTGTCACGATTTTAACAATAAATAATTTATTAATATTTACATTTACTAGTTAAAGATTATTCAAATTGACGTTTTTCTGAAATTTCAGCGGGTGGATCGGGTATTCATCGACCGCTAAAAACAATGAAAGTAAATTCTGAACCTGGTTCAGAATATCGTGCGACAAAAGCTAAGGGAGATATTAAGAGAAAGGGCAAGCCAGATCCTTACGCATATGTACCTTTAACGAGATCACTATTGAATAAAAGGTTAGTGCGAAATCTTGCATTTTTAATCGTACAAAGTACATTCTACATGGAACATACATACATTCATACACACATACATACATTTTCAATTTATTGTTAATGTATTAATAAATTAGTGCATTTGTACATTGCAGAAAAAAGAAGAAAAATGCCGGGAAGTTTCGAAGTATAGTTTCTGGGACGAAAAAAGGCGTCCGCGCTGGTTTACTAAATAAACGAAGAAAATCTTAAACTGATAACAATCCTAATCGTTAATATTATCTATTGATAATTCGAATATTAATTACTATTATTATTTTCAGATACATGAATATATATAATGAAATACAGTTACTCAATTACATTTTTCAATCTAAGTCAATCAATTTCGCATACATGAGAATGCGATATAATAGGAAAAAAATTTTTTATTAAATTATCTTTGATCACAATCTTTTATCGTCGTTGCTCTCAATGCTCCAATTACGCACAGAGGACATAAAATTTCGGGTTTAGACGTGTGAGATAACATTTCTCCTAAATATTGTGATGTACATGGAAGAGTTAATGACGGAGATGTTAATAATTCAGTTTCCATCGTTGGAATAACGTCTGCTTCGTACAAGGAGATTGGAAAATGGTGCCCACAAGTAAATATCATATTGTCTTCTTCCGTTGTAAGTAAATGATTTACAGCTACTAGATTCTATTTTAATGTTAAAAAATTCTATTGTAATTATGATTGAAGCACAACGTTAATTTGACGAAAATAATTCAATGAAAATCAATTATAATTAGCAAAAAATAATGAAAATTTTGTTTGACACGATAAGTAAAATTACCTTAATGTGTGCGAATAATCTAAAATCTTCCATTTCGGAAAATACCGTACCGACGACACCTTCCATCATTTGTTCTGGATTATTGTTTGTGTTTGTACCTGGATATCCATTTAAAGGTATTCCATAATTGTCCGCCATTAAAGACGAAAAAATTTTAATGTATTCCGGCATAGCATTATCTGAAATGTAAGTTATCCTTTTATTACGGTAATCGATTTAGGTATACTTTAAAAATATTTCAAGATATATTAAATGGGGAACCTTTATCTATATGCTGCATTAACATCGATAGTACTCGAAGACAAAATTTAATGGAGAATAAATTGCTTGAGCACCAATCTTTTCCTTCATCAATGTACGTTTTACTTATATTCAAATATTTTTCTATCGTACCTTGACTGTAAAGGGACAAGAAAGAAAAAAAATGAAAAACTACATTGATTCGCCTGTCATTCTGATTTTCATATCGTAATACTTAAGTAGCAAAATGTAAAATAATTAACTTACAAAAAAAGTAATAATCCAAGAGGATAATAAATCATATGTATATCTTCGAGAAAAACGTTCTCCAAACTTTGCATTGGTAAATTGTGCATAGCCCAAAAATTAATTGCACTTTGTAATACTTGACATTTCACAGCATTTGTTTCATTATTCATTCTTTTAAAGAAAAATTTTAACGCTTTTATACTTTCGTTTATTACATAATTTCTTTCAGAACACGAGGACACTTTGTTCGAAAATGCAGTTTTCTCTTCATCCATGTCACATCGATCATTACTTACAATCGATGTTGTATTCACGCAAACTGATCGACTTAAATTTTGTCCTGTGTTACATAAAGTGATGTTTTTACGCTGCAATAATGAGTCAACATTTTCATTAGAAATAAGATCTTCAATCCATCTTTGTGGATCGTCATCGTTGCCAGCGTTGCATTCGATAGTGGTACAATCCAAAGTATTATTAGACGAGGAACCGTCGTTTTCTTTTCGACTTTTGCAGAGTTCTTCTGAACCACCTTGACAATCGAAAGAATACAATTCTTGTGCGAGAGTTTGTAAATTATTCAATGATCTACTCGTGGAAATTTTTGTCCAATTTCGAGTTACGCTATTTTCTAAGGATTCCATGAGATTCTTCTTCGCCTGTTTATTAAACAATTCAGTGTTTCGTTTGATGCTTTGAGACGACATGGTATCTTTCGTCACGTTCACGTTTAATGAATTAATCTCTATCGTGGATTCTATCTTCTCACGTGGAGGTGCTCTTTCCGATACTGGATGATTTTTAGACGACTGAGGACTCAATTTGTGCAACATCTTCAATTGGTAAGTGAAAGCAGTTGCAACGTCATTTTCTAACGCTGCTATTTTAGAGCAAGCTTGATAATTCTCTAATTCGATGCACTGTAACGAAAAAAATTTATCCGTAAAGTTGTTTTAGCCGGAGTATTGTGGCAAAAAAATTTAAACATTTCGCTATTAAAATATGGAATTTTACAGACATATTATCTACAAGATATTAATTGATTCTGAGAACAATTAAACAATTAAAACAATAGTTATTTCTATTTTTCTTTTTGAATTTATTTATGCTGGCTATCGTATTGAGCAGAGAAAGCGATTAACTTACTTTTTCTATAATATTGGCACAGTTGTATAAACCATAAAAGTGTTGCAGAATATAGTGAAGTGTCAGTTCCGCAGGTGATCGTTCAATAACGCTTATAGGACGGACGGATCCAGCGAGAGAAAATGCATCGTTGGATTGATAAGATATCACTGGTGTAGAAATACCAGGTACTTGACTAGGAACGTCCAGAGCTACATGCAACACGTTAGGGAACCGTACTATTCGTTTCGATGATTTCAACAGTACGAGTTTGTCATCAGCATCGCGTGTTTCTTTCGCAGGAATGCGACCCAATTGTGCTCTGCTGTTATTGCCCCAAGCTAATACTGTACCTCCTAAAAAAAAAAAATTAATTTCATACAATTTACGATGCTAAAATGTCTTATTTCCAAAAGTCACATTAAAGGCCATATGCAGTGTATATTTGTGTAAGAAAGAAAATAGTGGTTATAATATATAAAATTATGTTGTAATTCAGTGAGTTTTCGTGTAAGAGTATGCATTAAAGCATATAAATACAAATTTTTTTTTGTTAAAACCTGGTTGCATCGCGATCGTATAATCATATCCACAAGAAATGCTAACAGCATTAATTATAGGGTTGATTCTCTCTTGATTTAAACCGACGTTTCCCGCAGGTGTCGGTGAATCACTTAAATTGTCATTATTTTCAGGCGTATTTCCATTATTTACCAGGGTGTCATTTAATCCCACCTCTGTATCCAAGTCCCATTGATTTTGCATTCTCTTAGAATCATTGCGTCTAGGAGGTATTTGTGCAAAAATACAGGCTGAATTATAATACAAAGGCGTCGGAATTGGCACTTCTCGTCTCGTGCCGTTACCTATCTGACCGTCTAGATTGCGACCCCATGTATATAAAGAACCGTCTTTTGTTGTCAATGCATTATGATGACAACCAGCTGATATCTGCATAAATAATCATAGATTACATTATATTTGCATAAAGTATGTAGCAATTCTTTTTTCACTATGCCAACCATACAATTCTTATATTACGAACCTGAGTAATTTGTCCTTTTACTAAACTTGTATCAACAATACATGGTTTTAAATGTGCTTGATTCTCTTCGATTAAATCAAAATTGTGATTTTTCAAATCTACGTTCTCAGTTTCAGATCTTTTTTGCTTTTTCGTATCAGAAGCAATCGTTTCTGTTTGAGAAGACTCAATTTGTTCATTATCCGCTAAAATATCTTCCTTTATTTCCTTGTTCAAATTTGTAACATCGCTTGGTATTTTTTCCAACTCTTCCAAAGCCTTAGTTTTTTTTTCATTAGCATCTCGTTCTAATATGCGAGTTCTCTTTTGCGCCTGTGCTTGCAGTCTGAGAACCTGAGGACTCGCACCCCATATGTATAATTTGTTCGTATTGGTGACGGCTAACTGCAGACATAAAAATATAATGCATGTTTAAATCGCTATTGTTATTCACGACAATAGTTATAAACATCGTTTTTTTAAATGTTTTAACAGGTTTATCGATAATCTTGTTGTTTTACATTAAAAGAAATGAACCAAAACGAAAAAACTCTATTAGCTATGCAGTTTTATGAGTAATGTTTGTCGTTTAGTTACTTACATTATGAAAGTATCCGGTATTTATAAGAGTAATCCCATTGGGTAAGGCGACTTTTAACGGAATTGAGCTTTTGATATTATTACCTGTTCCCAATTGACCGAGAACGTTGCATCCAAAAGCATAGACAACACCATCTACCGATAACGCTAAAGTATGCGCGTATCCGGCACTGACGTGACACACGACTGTGCCGAGAAGAGCTTTGACTAAAGATGGTATCGCCTTTTCGTCGGTGTTACCGTGGCCTAATTGACCGTGAACACCCCAGCCCCACGTAAATATTCTGCCATCCGTAGTTAGCGCTACAGAATGATATTGCCCAGCTACCGCATCGACAATAATTTCTTGCGCTAGTGAGGTGACTAATTCTGGGCTAGAACATTGTAGCACTTTACCGAGTCCTAATTGGCCAAACTGGCTAGCTCCCCAAGCATAGATTCCATTATTAGTAACCGCCAGTGTGTGACAATGTCCACACGATACACTGTAAACTTCAATCTTCATACTTTTAAAGAAACAAATGGCGTGAGGTGCTCCATATCGCAAAACACTAGAACCGGTACCTAGACAATTAATTAAGCATGTTTTTAAAAATGAAATAATTGGGTAAATGTTGCAAAGAAATTCGATATCTAACTAATTAGCAAGAGAAATATTAATGACAAACTTACGTATTTCGTGAAAAAGTCACGATATAAAAACGTATTTTAATTTTTAATTTCAATCTGTACGTATATACTTTAAATACTCTGCAAATATGTACATACCTAGACATCCTTGCACCGAACTTCCCCAAGTATAAACATCACCATTTCTAATAAGTGCAACATGAGAAAATCCAGCGCTTAATAATCTCTTTTTAAAATCAATATACAGAGTCACTTCCGAATTATATTCCTGTACATATTAAATAATAATATAATATTAAATTATTTTAATATAAAATTAAATTATAATATAATATATTATTATAGGTTCCTTTTACTAAACGTACAACGTTAATTAGGATTATCTCGCTTACCTCTGATAAGTCCAAGTCATATAAAAAAATGTTTTTGGAATTCGGATTTAATAATCGTTTCTTATGAATAAGAGTCAACAAAATTAGTATAAACGTTTCTACTATTTCTTCTATAAGAGTATCAGATTGATCCTATAAAATTATCATCATCGATTAAAATGTTTTAAAACCATCATTAAATAACGTATCTCAGTAATTAAATATTTCAGTTAAATAATCAAATTTTTAATTAATTTAAGTATATTTAGATTAGTTTTTACAAAACTTTTAAATTTGGTAAAAATTGTTCGTTATTTTAAATAATAAGTAATTATTCACACTACAAATTATTAACAAATCTCTTTTCAAGAGCATTCCATGTACCATAAATTCAATACTCACGATATTATCTGTACAATCTATAGAATCACACTGACTAGATTGTTGATTGCATGATATTTTACGACGTCCTTTACATTGCAATAATTTAGGTCGTAATACTGGATTTGTTGGATCGTACAATGTTACTAATCTCTGAAATATTTTAAATTATTAAGCATAAAGTAAATAAAAGATAATCTAAACTTTATTTCTATAAAATTAAATGCAATTTTTTTTACCTGCAGTACAAAGATTTGAGAATCTCGCAAATTATTGTGCACAAATGACATATGAGATCTAGCTAAATCACAGTTCAATAACATTGACTGCATTAAATCGCATTCACTTAAACATATGAGTAAGCCGTCTAAAAGAAAAATATTTATTATTAAACTCAATCCTATATTTTGGCGTGACATGTATGTACACGTACACGCACGCACACTTTTGTAACTATTAAAAAAATTGGTAATTATTGCGTTTAGGGGAAGCAGTTTCGATAATCTTGACTTTGACATATCGGAACTGCTTCCCCTAAACGCAATAATTACCAAAAAATTTGTAATTATCCACGCACATGTGTATACATTACATGATTTTGGGTGAACGTCGTTTGTGCCGAACATTTGTATCGTCTTTATGAGAATATCCAACATTTGACTGTACAAACATCTTTGCGTGGCTAAATGATGCAATACCTCCCAAAGATAAGTCTGACCAGCTATATTAATAGCTAATAATTCGTCGTAAAACGTATTTGTGGATAAAAAATATCTAAAAATTTAATTTTAATATTTTAAATAAAAATATAATCTTATGTAATATATAATATGTAAACTTACAGAAACTCTTTATAGATCGCTTTAGATTGTTCCGACCAAACCCTCAAAGTCATTTCAATAAAGGAAAGTACGCATAAATTAGATAAATGTATCCTTGTTGCAATAGGCATTTCAGTAATAATAGGCGTCAGTAAACAATGAGTTAGGCAACTCAATAATTCTGAAGTGTGGCCGACTGATGCAAATTTTAATACGCTTTTTAATAATTTACACTGAAATAGAAATATTAAAAAAAAATTTATAACCGATAAATAAAATCATCGATCACATCTTATGGATCTCTACAGAGTACCGTTTAGAATGCCTTGGTATTTTGACATTTTTCTTAGATACGGGTAAAAGAAAAATATTCTCTCTCCTTTTTTTTCTCTCTCATATACACACCCAGAACAAGAAAAAAGAAAAAGAGAGAGAAAATTTTGTACCTACCTTAGACATTTTATACGAAGCTACTGCGCGTGAAAATTCTTTATTCGATAAGAATATATCTCCTACATATTCCAATAGATATTGACCGTTTAGTCCAAAAACCGTTGCTAATTTCTTTGCTTTTTGCACCTCGTTTTTCTTCAATACTAATTCCATAAAAATTGATATAAGAGATTTTCTATAATAAAAAAAAAACAATAATTAAATAATTATGTGTGCATATCATAAAATTGAGTTTAAATCGTGTGAATCGTCTTTCTCATAAATATTGCAATAAACTTTGACTCACCTTAAAACAATTTCGTATACACAGCGATTTGTAACGATTATACACGTATCCAAATTAAGCGGTTCAATTTGTATGTTTCTTACATTTTTTGGTAAGGTATATTTATCCTCGCTCTCCTCGGATATTTTTGTTGGTATCACATTATTAAATTTTGTTACTTTGTATACCGCACGTATGACTTCTCTACTGTTTTCAAAAGAAAATGTTCCAATAATAGACTCAGGATTAAATTGATAGTCTTTGTTTGTACGAGTCTCAGACAATTGATCAGATATTACATATATTGTCCGTTGATTAACATCCGTAATAAAAAATAATTTGTGCGCTAAGAGAACAGTTTCACATGAATCAAATACTTTATGCATTGACAAGGGTACCATAGTCAAATCTGGACCGTGTATCTAAAGAAAAAAAAAGATTATTAAAAGATTAATGCATTAATGCTGCATGCACTTAACATTATGGAGAAAGCCGAGAGAAAATATAATTTAAAAAATATTACCGTAATGTAATTAGTGATAGAATGATAGCACGTATATAACTGTCGATCTTCTCCATCATATTGCAAAGATAAAAAAGTATCTTTTGTTATTGGTTCCGGATTGACAAAATCTAATTTAGATTCTGATACTTCTAAATTAGCAGACATTCCACTGTTTCCAATACTTGCAGTATCTGTAATATCAAAAGACGCGGTAGCGTCTCGCGTCAAGTTACGCGAAGTTCAATGTTACATTAAAATTCTTACGGCAATTTTTTAGCAATAACAATGAAGCAATTACATAATTGAGTACCTCTTTTTGTGCAAATAGACATATAACACAGAAAAAATAAGTTTGTACTCTTACCATGGCATTGCAAACTTTCTCCCAATGTCTGATTTTTGGTATCAATTAACTTTTGCTTAAGAACAGCCAATTTTTCAACTGAAAGTTGTTTAAGTTCTTGCAATTTAGACTTGTTAGTAATGAAATCTGCAGTATTACTATCATGAATAGTGACGTTTAATCGATTGCAAGGTTCTTTGGTTTGAGATTTATGCAAAAGATTAAAAGATAAGTGTTCCAAGGGCAGATGCCATTGTCTTTGAAATTTACTAGTTATCAAAAGAGATGCAATCTCATTGTGTTCATTTCGACAAATATGTAAACTGCTTATACTTTCATTAACATAAGTTATGCCTAATTGTTGTCCATTTAAAAGATTTATAAATATAATTGCTCCACATTCTGTTCCTACAATGCCTATGTCCATAGACATTTTTATATTTTTCCACCATGTGACAGCTCTTGATCTGAAAATAGTATAAAGTTAATGACATTTAATATAGTTACAAAATTATATTGGTTTGTTATATTTATAACAAAGAAAGATAGATGTAAAAATAAAACATTGTATAGACTAAATAATTAATGCCATCTAAAAAACATTGTACATTTAAATTACCTAAAATAAGAGAGCTGAGAATTTATGAAAGGAATATATGTTGCATCATTAGTTTTCCATTTCTTGTCAACAATACAACTTTCACTAACTAAAGATAAAGCTGGTAATATATACAGTGAACCATCTAAAGTTACACATAATAACCAAGTACCGCATGAATCAAAGCAAAAAGTAGCAATTTGTTTATGCGGCCCTTGAAACCAAGGTATTTTCTTAATAACAGGCAAGGAAGAAAATTCCTTTCTAAAATAAAGAATAATTTCGGCATTGTTGGTTGCTAGTGCCAAAAATAATTTTCCTTCGAGTTTGCATTGCACACTATGCCGTATTTCGGTAGTTTTTATTAAACATTGAAGCTTAAACAAATTCTCGCTGGTCGATATCGTCTCAAAATCCATCAACATTTTTGCAGTTCTTTCTTTCTTTCTTTCTGAAATAACAAACATAAATTTCATATGCATACACCCACAAATGTCACGGAAAAAAATATAATTGTCGACAATTAAAAGATCAATATTAATTTATAGCATACACTTATTTTCTTTTTACTATTTTAAATATTTACATGTCGTCAAGTTCACCTGCAGCAACCGTTTTTTTTTTTTTCTAATTTTTTTCGAAGGTTACGTCTCACGAAAACATCGCAGTTCCACCAATGTTCGATTCGAGTCGCCACTATTGTTTTATTATTGGGTGCATCCGAGAGATAGCGTAATCGTCTAGCGAAAGAAAAACAAAACTAATCTAAAAATTCGACGTTCCGACGCGGTTATTTTACATCGGTGCGTCAATATGAGCGAAATATCAGAAACGCAAATTAAAGACAGCGTCTCTGTTATAACTGAGCAAGAGCGCGAACTGGCCAGAACTATACTGTCAGAATTCCAAAAGAATTCTTACGCGTCGTGCTTGTCGTACTTGAGCAAATTGGAAAGCCTCAGGCCTACTGATCTCAAAGTTACACATAATAAAGTTGTGGTAGAATACTATAAAAGTGACTTGAAGAAAACTGAATTGACGCACAAGAGTTTGAATGCTATATGCGGCCAGATATCAACGACAGATTCCAACGAGGTTATCGATGATGTTGAAAAGTGTGTTATGAGATATAACCAAGCAGTTTTATTATATCATACTAAACAGTATAATGCTGCACTTCAAATCATGACTAGGTTGTTTGCCTTTATCGAACCAATGGGTATGTAGGACAATGATATTCAGCAGTCAATTAAGCCATGTGTGTATACCACTCAACACAATTTTGTTTTTTTTATTATTTGGTTTAATCAAAGATTTTAGGTTGTATTAATGTGATTTGATTCAAACTGGCATTTTATTTCTAACTGATATTGATATATTAATATTTTTTTATATCCACAGAAGAAACTCTAGCACATAAAGTTTGTCTGTTACTGATTGAATTATACATAGTAACAGAGCAACCAGATGCAGCTCTGTCAATATTAAATTATGTAGAAAGTCAATTTATATCTGCTGATAGTCCCAAAATTTCATCCATTGACAAGGATGGAGTAATGAAATCTATTAAAGAGCAAAGAGAGCAAAAGAAAGATGTTGGTGATACAGGAACAGATGCATTCAAGATTAAACTCTTGAAATATAAAGCAAGAATATATCTTTTGACTCATCAACTAAAACTCTGTAAAAGAGAATGGAAGACATTAGTTTCATTGGGCATAGTGGTAATACTATTATCATAAAATAATGTACAAATTTAATACTTAAAATTCTGACTTACAGTTTCCATTAAGTTATTTTATTGTTTTCAGAATACATCAACTATTTTTTTGAAAGCTAATCTGGAATATTTAAGAGGCAATTATGAAAAGGCAATACAATTTTTGAATTCTAAAATGAAAGAAAATTTAGATTTTAAGTATGTTGCATATATTAATTAAATTAAATATAAATGTGTGTGGCAAAATTAAACATTTATATAAAAATTTTTATATCGATTTATGCATAGTGAAATAATACAATTTTATCTACTTTGGACATTTCTCTCTTTTAAATCGATTTAAAATCAATGAGAAGTAATTTTTTTTTAAATATTGTTTAAGATGTGTAAAAATGTTCCAAATAGATGCTCTTGTTCGATTTTAAAACACATTTTATTAATGTATGATTTACAGATTATGTGGGGAATCTTCAGCCGTTTTATTTTACAACAACATGGCATGTTTGCATTTAGCAATGGGCAAACCGACTCTAGCTTGTTCTTATCTTCAAGCAGCTTTGCGCGCAAATAAATGTGCACTCGAGAATATGCAAGTAAAAGACGCTGGTAATTATTTTTCAAAAATTATTAAAATTTCTAGATATTTTATCGCAGGAGATCATTATAGAATTGTAACGTCAGAAGCAAGAAATTTCCACAAAAATGTGTTAAACATATTTCGCTTCTGTCATAATTTTTTTTTAAATTTTTTACCATTATATTTATTTTATCTGATAATATTATTTTCAACAAAATTTATTTTTCACATTTTGTTTTCAAATACAAACTCACGCATGTCGTTACAAATAAATCGTGTATATCTGGCGTCGGTATTAAAAAAAGGAAACTTGCACAGATCCTTTATCCTCTCAACCGTTGTACACACTTGGCGGCAATAAACATTACGAATTGATGTATAGTTTGGGTGTATCATTGTTGCACGCTGGTAAAGCATCAAAAGCCTTCGATTGCTTCACAGAAGTAGCACAGAAGGTACACAATAATCCTAAACTCTTGCTCAGAATGGCAGAATGTTGCATCCACAGTCACAAATATGTAAGTCGTGATATGCATTTTATATATTTTTAAAATTATATTTCGGAAAAGTAACACGTTGATAATTTGGGAATTATTTTCATGTATATTTTTCAGTCCAACGAAGTTGATTTCAATATTCCAAAACGGCGTAAAGATTTGGTACAGAAGACAATAGGATCTGGTATTCATAAAAAAATTATATTAGCACCGTCTCTTTCGAAGGATATTAAATATCATTCAGAAGGCCTATCTTACGCGATTCCACAACCAACATTGGAATTTGGATATTTATGTTTGAAAAATGCGTTACTTTTGCTACCAAACAATAATTACGAATCGAACATACCTGTGACAACTATGGCGACAAATTCAGTATCACTGTCGTTAACGTCTGGTCATAATTTAGGTATACTTTATATTAAATGTTATATTTTATACTCACAAACTTGTCTCGTAATAATTTTATCAATATTTAGGTGGTGTTCAACATGTAACGTTTATGTCACGAGCTACAGCTGTGGAATCCTTTAATTTAAAAATTTGCGTCTTAACCGCTAGCGCTTATGTCTCATTGTGTCTTGGAGATTATATACTTTCTCTCGAACATGCAAAAACTCTGTTAAGCTTCAACAAGTTGCCTGGAGCATATAAAATGCTAGGTAACTTGTATGCCGCTGAAAGTTTGATATTTATGGATAAGATTAGCGAGGCACTCGAATATCTCAAGCTAGAAAATCTACAAGATTTAAGTACATTTATATCGATGCCAGAAATTCAAGAAAAAGATAAAGAAAAGTTGGAAGAAATCGTGATAAAACCTATAAGAGGTACTTTCTAAAATTACATAATTGCACGAAGTTGTTCTTTGAATATCAATACCCTTCTTTTTTTAGAATTTTAAAATTAACTTACATATTTTTAAAATAAATTTAGTCTCGTAAAAATTTATTTCATCATTTATGTAAAATTTTTTATATTTACTCTATAATAATATATCGTTAATTTGATTTGTAGCATGGTATCCCACAACGAATTCGACAGCCACTGCTATTATACGTTACAATTTGGCTGTGGCTTATGCTATACGAGGCGAACTAGATAAATCTGGGGAAACTTTGAAACAAGTAAGTTAATATCACAATTAATATAATAAACACGTCTCTTAAAATCTTTACTCTGTTAAATCTTAATTCTATTAATGTTAAAAGATTAAGAGTAATAAAAAAAGTATAAATAATTTAACGTTAAGTTTTATTATTTGTTTTTTAGATAAAAAATTATCTCTGTTAATTATTAATAATTATTATTTTAGATATGGATGTCGAAAGAAGCAAATTGTGATATACCTATACAAGTGATCATGTTAGCCTTGTACATAGAACTACAATTAGGTAATTTTTTTTTTTATTGTAACACTTATCTGCATATTTTTCTTAATTATATATTATTTTTATATTTCGATAAGCGATATAGCGAATATCGAACATAATTAAGGGTGTACTTATCTTTTTTCTTAAATTTTAGGGCACGCTGATATTTCAAAATCAATAATAAAACAGCATTGTCCACAATATCGTTAGCAGTCGAAAAGTGTTCATCAATTGAAACGCACTGGTATAAAATATTTACATATTTTTAATTCGTAGACGTGAATATATCAAATTTTGTACATCTTTCCGCGTGATTTTTGTAAAATAGAGAGAAAAGAAGATATTTTAAATTCCATTTTATTTCGAAATATCCTTTTTACAGCCGACATAATTATATTACGTGCAAAATACGTTTTTATTTACAGCGAAGTACTTATTTCTTGATAATCTTACTTTAACTTACCTTTATATGTAAAGTAATGGAATACATTCATACGCATAAATATGTAACTACATACAATTATATGTTAATAGTAATTTAAGAAATTAATTATGAAATAATTGCCGAATAACTAGTGATCACGAATATTTAGAAGCAAATTACGTATCCGGAATGTACTTCGATATGCGTGGAAATTAGCCTGTTGAAGCATCTATGATTAAGCTTACACATTCATTTAGCAATTGGGCTTAATAACATCTGTAATTCCAACACAAACGTAAAACGCTACTCGTGTAAGTGCTACAGTTAATTTCAATTTTATTATATCGATCGTTATTTTTACATCTGTCTGTTTTCTTTTTTTTTTTTTACAGAAAATATTTTTTCTAAAATAAAACAACTGTAATTTCTTAGATATACTTGCACAGGTCTCAAGAAATTGCAATTAAATGTTGAATGATGTCAAGCGCGATTACACAGTGACGTTATTATTTTATGTTATACACGTTTATATATATGCATATATAAACATGTAAAAGTACAGTTTGCAATATATATGTATACGTATACGTATATATATTGCAAACTGTATTTTTTTCGATCACATATCCCGTCGCTAAAATTGTTTAAAGTTTTAAAGTAATTCGATTTGACGCGAATATGTTAGGGACCATTGAGAAGCCGCGTCGGAGGGACCGGAGGAGGTCGACCAGAGAAGCCATCGAGGAACAGCCTTAGGGGAAGCTCTAGGGATCTGAACGAGGGACCGAATCCTTTCGTTTCGACGACTCAGAGAGTTCACTTTGTCCTTCATCGCCATATATGTGTGGCCAGCCGGACTTGACCTATATATTATTATGCTATGGGCGTACAGATGTACAATGCGCTTCGTTTGCGAATATACCCGCAGGGCCTTATCGCGAGGCCAGGTCTGGTTAAATCTTTTTTGCTTGTAGTGATCATCAATTGCATGCGATTGTGGTCGTTTTTTTTTTCTAATTCTTTTACGATAAACACGTAACGAATTAAATTCGCGACTAGTGTGATAAACGAAAGTTAGAATAAGGAAATTGATCAAGATTCACCTTTGCATTTTAATTGTAGATGTATATTATATACACATATAATTGATTTTTCAAGGCCATTAATTAATTTTTATTATTTGAATTATTTTAACTAATTGTGCTCGCTTACGTGCGTGCGTATGCGTCATGGAACATAAAAGATGACTCCAATATTTTGTGTCGAAGGCACACTCACATTATGAACTCCCTTTCCTTCGCTCAAGGTTCGAGTGCCCTTCGGTCGTTCGCCGAATGTCTTATTCTTGACCGGTATTGAAGAAGGCCACAAGATCATTGCAGCTTTACCACGCAGTCCACTTGGTTGAACTTGGCCGCGGCTATAAAATGGATCGTGCGTAGAACGGAAGGTCAGTGCGCGACAAGTACGCGGTTACGCACGTTGTTCGTGTAGCTTTCAATTTATATTTTGCGCTTCTGTAATTCCCTTTTTTTAAATTATTATTTTTAATTTTTTTAACCGACTGGGTAAAAAAACATACATAAACCTCCACGTATATATCTTTGATGTAAGAGAATATGAGAAAAAAAAAAATGTAAAACATGAATATTATTTTAGTTTAAAGTGGTTGGCTGTAAACTATTCGACTTGCTACGAAATTTCTTGAGATCTGATCGCCTGCTTTGGATACAATAAAAATGGAACTGCAAGTATCCGGAGATTTAAACAAACAGATCAACAGTCTACTATCCTCGCCTTCACGTATAAAAAAATATGAAGCAAAGGACAGCACTTCTTCCGTAGACAGCGACGTAAGCCTTTCTTTCGACAGACGAAGTTCCAAGAGCGACGAAACCGACTCCTCGGATTACGATAGCGATATCAGATTCGCAAAGAAGATCGGTATCGAACAAGATTCGGGCGCGGATTCTGTGGACGATAACGGTACGTCGAAAAAATGGAAACGAGTGGATGTACCATCGGAACTTTTAACAGAATCGACGGAAACGTCAGCGGCAGTGTCTGGAACGGTACCAGAGATATCATCGGTCGAGAAAGTGACCCACGACTTCGTCATGCCGAGTGACGAATTAGCCGACAAGATATGCGCCCAGGTGGAATATTACTTTTCTGATGAAAATATTATAAAAGATGCGTTCTTATTGAAGCACGTAAAAAGAAACAAAGAAGGCTACGTATCTCTAAAATTAATATCCAGCTTTAAAAAGGTAAAGCATATCAGCAGGGACTGGAGAGTGATTGGAGCCGCTTTAACGAGGTCTGACAAACTTGAAGTTAATCCACAAGGAACCAAATTGCGTAGAATTAATCCTTTACCACCTTTCGATCAGACAGCTCCTTCCAGGACGATCTTAGTTATAGGACTGTCGAAAGAGAAGTTAACTGTTGAATCTATCGCAGAAATTTTTAACTCTTGCGGTGAAATAGCGCTGATAAGGATACTTAAATCTGGACGTCCTATACCTCCTGAGGTAACAAATTTTCCGTTTTTTTTAAATGCAAATAAAAAGATATAATATCTAATTATCGGCGAACAAAGAAAGATCAAGTAATTCGCGTGTAATTTCTAGTATCGCATGTTACTGTGTCTCTTTATTACCGTCGACAAATTGACAGACCAGAACGTTACCACAAGTTTACTGACGATAATAAACGGCAACTCGAATAGTGCTTATTTATCACGTTTCCACTATCGTTCATAAAATTTTCCACAATCGCATTCTACCGGAACGTACTCAAGGCATGTAGACTACTAATTTACTGTAACGGTTGCCATAATCAATTTTCATCTGACGTAACATCCACTCGCTACAAGTTAATAATCAACGCGTTGAGCTAAAATACATAAGGCTATTCACTTAAATAACTCGTCATACACATGCATTGCGTGTCTCGTTTAACATTTTTCAAACTCGATAACGAACTTAATAATTTTTTTTCTTTTTTATGAAAAATGATATTTAGGTAAAACAGGCAATCGTAAAAAGGCCAGAATTGGCTTCCACCGAAGAATGTGCCATGGTAGAGTTTACCGACTCGGCTTCCGCTCGAATTGCCACACAAATGACTCTGGGTAATGCAAAAGTATTGGAATTACGTCATCATGCTGACAAGAAAAGGAAACACCAGCCTACGAAAAAGTTAAGCCTTAACAGAGTAGCAAGAGAAGACAATCATAATTCATCCAGTGGTCCAAGTGGATCCGAACCAGAAGACGGGAGAGTAAGAATTCAGAGAAACTTCCAGGGATATCCAATGTATCACGTTCACAATACGGGTTACCCCTACCAAGGTACATAAAAAAAATATAAGTAAAAATATTCGTATTATATATAATGGAATTTCGCTAATTCGTCATTATTTTTTAAATTTAATTGAAGCTCTTCCAAATACGAGCAATGCTAAAATTTAATTACCATTTTTATTATATCAGGGCCACCATCACCGGACGCGTATCTATCTCGCAAACTTTCTTCCTGCTCCATATCCAGTTCGGAGAATGGTTTCATACTTCGGCGTTTATCTTCTTGTTCCGGTTCTGGCTCTAGCTCGGACTCCAGTAGACGTTACTCGACCTGCTCTTCTGGTTCCGAGGCAGCCTACTTTTATCCGAGTTACTGCAAAAATTTTTGCCATCACGAAAATCGCCGGTACTCATGTTCTGCCAATGGTTGGTAATTCACAAATAAATTATCGATCGCGAGACCGTTACTCGACAGACGTAAACGTTATTCCACGATGTAACAGAATGTATAAACTTTGTCATTATTGCAGATTCCCCAATGGAATGTCAGGGAAGGTTTTTCATTGCAAATCGTCGTGGATCAGCCGATTACGGACCGTTATCGCGAAGACTTTCTACACAAGGTCGTGATTTCGAAGCTAGTATCAGAAGAGCGTCTTTATGCTCTTCAAACTCGGAACAGAACATATTCTTTCGATCGAGAAGCAACAACAGTATCGCGATAACGCACGTGCCTGAGAATATCACTAGAATGCCATCTGGACCGGATGGTACTCGAGGTTTTTTTGGTCGTTCAGCAAAGACAATACCTTTAGAATCTACTCACTGAGCAGTATCAAAATTTTCGATGAACACTAAACATTGTAACACGCCTCATTAAAAATTTAGCACAAAGATGAACTTACTGTTACAAAATAAAATGCATATTAAATACATAATATTCTTTTTCAACTATCTTAATTACTGTGCTGTGTTTACATTTTATCTCTGCACTAGCGTCGTCAGTGTAGATAATTTTAGTACAGGTTACACCAACTGCACCTCTCTGGTGCTCGTCAGTTACTGTCAGTTACTAACGTTACTACCTTCGCCGTGTTGTGGTGTGTTGTAAGAAAAATTCAGTCTAAAGTAATTATATTTTTTTAATTTATAATTTTGTAAAAAAGTAATAAATAGAGTTAGTATTGATACGGCGGTATATATGTTTAATAATATTTTAGTGTTTTAGGTAAAAATTAAGTTTTGGAGGTTACAGTCAACGGTAAAAAAAAACGTAATACAGTTTAATTATTAATTTATTTGTAAAATAAACTCATATATATATATACATAGTCAGTTTTTAACGTATAATATTGTTTCAGGACTACTAAAAAATGGCCAATAATAATAGATCGATAAAACCAAGCAAAGAAATACATAAGAAACCTGGAGAAGCATTATTTGTTTAAGCTAACATGACTACATCAAGATTTTGGAAACATACAATGTGTGTTACATGTATAATGAATTTCAAATGTTTTACAAAGATTGCAACAGACTGAAGTTTAATTTAAATATTTTTAAACAAAAAAGGTATACTAATTAATTTGATCAGTACATTTTTAATAACAGACATACAAGTACATTCACGTAAAAAATAACAAATTCTTTTTTTTAGAATGTCAATCTGTGGTTAGCGCTTGAATGGATCACCGCTTGAAAAATAAAAATAAAAAGATATATTTTATACACTTCATAGGAGTATCACATTAGTCCGTTTGAGCGCATGTATGTTAATAATACGAGTGGAGTCTCAAGAAAGGAATGTCGTGATGTACTTGCTTAGATGAAAATAACAGGTATTTAATATTGAAAAAATTAATTGTGAAAATCGCAAATATATTTATCTGTTTCGTAAACCGAGGGCTGCGAGGGAAAAAGATTCACGCAAAAAGCGTCGTTGTTACGGAACCGGTAGTTAGCATCACTTGAGAGGTAACGCGATTATCTTCCCCGGCGCCGATTTTGAAAAAGATAACGTGGGACGCGTCAACACGTCCTCGCGATCGTTCCCATGATCGCTGATCATCGCTGCGCGACGTAGCCTCGGCTACGGCTCCTCGCTCATTGTGATTTTAATAAGCCTTATGCAAATTACAAATGAAATTGTCAGAGGCAGGTCCGCCGTCCATTCTTCGTCGCTGATAGGGACAATTAGAGGAGCTTTGTCCGGCAACCGAGCGCTGTCCGGCCGGCCGGCAACTTGAGTTCGAACGGGAAAGAGCGAGAGCTGGAGCGAGAGAGGAGAGAAGACCACCCGCCAACCCCTGATGCTTGTATCCGCTCCCCGGAACGTTCACTTCCGACTCTCGGAATCGCGCGCCGCTCTGTGCTCCATTGTGCGCGTTCGCTTCCCGCGATACTCACGGATCGTCGATACAATTAACGCACGTCATTGCGCGCGTAGCGACGAACGCATAATTAGGTACCGTTATTAGTTTAATTTGCTAAAAAAGCAATTACAAACGATTTTTATTAGTCGTAAAACGGAGCAAACAACAGCCGAACAGAGTTGGAGAACTCTTTTTTTATTTTTTTTTTTCTTCGATTACTTATGTTGATTAAAAAAATTAATTTTTTATTCTTGATATTTTTCACGACAGATGCAGAAGAGGATCTAGATCAATCGTGTTGTTAGAGCTCGGTTTAAAAATACTCGACCGCAGCAAAGGAAACGAACGAGAGATGCCCGTTCTTAGTCGCGAGGAACGAATTTGCTACGCGACGGTTGGTTTCATTCCGCAAGAAGGAAGACGTCAGAACCGCGACGCGGAATTGTTCTGCCGTAATCTGAAAAGGTAGGCAGAGGAAGCGAGAGAAAGATACACGTTCCTCTGGAACGCCGGGGCCCAGGAGAATGCGCCCATGGAGGTGGTGAAAGGAAACCGGGGGAGGGGGAGGGGGAGGTAAGTTGGAAATCGAACGGAATCACGGAGGCTGGAGGTCGGTGGTTCGGGGGCGGAGATAAGTTTTTACGGTAGGGTTACTAACTTACGGACTCGGCATTGTCGAGTTCCCGCCGACGGGAGGACAATGCGCCTTCGGAACACAATGCTTCACTCTGGAAATCTGAAGGCAGTCTTGACTACCAACCTGCAACCACCCATCCCGCCTCCCTATGTGTCCCTCTTTTCCCTCCGTCTCTCAATACTCGCTCCTTCGACACATACCCGTCTCCTCGATTGCCGACCGCGCCGTCTCCTGCCACCCTTGGCCTCCGTCGTTACTTTCTCATTCTTTTGCTCTTACCCCTGCCTCTTGCCCTTCGCGAAAAGCCCCTTTCGCCACAGTTTCCTCGGCCGTTCGCCGTGAACGACGACCTTCAAGTTCACGTCCGCAAATCTACGAGTTTAGCGAGTGATACGGGTCTTGGGAGACCTGAGGTTCGAAAGACGGTAAGAGATGTTGAAAAAAATTTTTTTTCTTTTAAAGATTACGTCGTAGTTTTGTTCTCCAATCATGGGAATCCTTTTGACGGGGCATTTTTATTCTATATGAATTCACACTTGCACAAGCGCTCATACATGTTCCGCTTATTGTAATACAAAATATAAAAGGCGCGGAAACAACGGTGGCGGGCACGGTAGCGCTGGGTCCGAAAGAGGCGAGAATAAAAACCGAGGAAGAAAGACGGACACACGAGCGTATTTCAATCGCTCTTAGCTTTTCTCTTTAGGCGGGCTTCGCTGTTTCTTTGCCCCACAAAAGCCACATTGTTTCACTCACCGCTCTTCTGCGATGGGACGCAGGTTGAAACGCTTCTCTCGTCGCGAATGCGAGACGGCAGATAGCGTCGGTAATCAGACACGAAACGTAGACGCATCTGCATACGCAGACGCATTTGTCACTAGGCATCCTGCATCCTTCCTGACGCGTGTTGTTCATTCTTTATTCGGCATCCGTTGTTACTTGTTAAAGGTCTGGTGGACGCTTCACCTCTAAGCTTCATTTCTGATTTTAAATCATAAGCAAAAGAAATTACATGTTTCAATTTAACACAAACTTTATTCTAATTCACTTTAATTCAATTTAATAATAAAAGTAATTTAATTTAATTTAAATAATAACGCTTTGAGTGTTACAAAAATAGAAATTAATTCCACTTTTAAGTTTCTCTGACGAACCTCGAAGCAATAATCATCCTTTCTCCAACAGTGATTATAATAACGCGTTGCTAAATCATGAAACATTTTAATTTCTTTCGATGTCTATCTCGACGGTTGTATTAGATCTCCCACAGAAATGCTCATCACTTTCCCTCAAAAGGTTTTCTTCTCAGAGAGCGCGTCCCCCTTTTTTTTTCTTTTTTTTTCCTCCCGCTACTCCCCGTCGTCCTTCTCGTTCTCTTTCTGCCTTTCTTTCTATCAGCTCCTTCTTTTTTGCAATGTCGCTCGCTCGCTCTCTTTCTTAACTCTTTCATCCCCCTCATCTGCCGCCGTTCTCCTCGCGACAACATTCTTTTCAGTATTCACTGTGCAGTTTCTTGTACCGATACTTCCTTCTTTCATCGTCGCGTTATTCAAGCTTTTGATGCCGCGGCGACAAAGCTCTTTACTTCTTTCTGTGAACGAATGAAAGCAAAGAACGTCGGTTGATATATATGTAATACATGGACGTATATACATATATTCCTATCTTATCTAAAAAAAAATTTGGCGTTAAGAATAAAGTCGCTTTTATTGTTTTCCCTTATCTCGAAATATTGTTGCCTCTTTGATTGGTTCTCTCGCTTGGTTCGCTTCGTGCCAAACGAGAGTAAACTTCAGCTATCAAGGAGCAGGTTTGGTTCAATTTGCAATTTGGATTTTTAATTTTTTTTACAATTTTATTACAAGATTTATTACGGTTTTATTATATATTTTTTTATTATTGCATAGATGTACGAATTAGAGAGCGATATTTTTTACTCGGATCGTATTGATTCGGAAAATCTAACGAAAATATTAACTGTGCCGCAAGTGGCCGAGTAAGACTAATGACGAATCGCAATAAATTTCTTCCGTTCGCCCAAAGGTCACGAATTACCCTTCGTTAAAAGGGTCAAGTTCTTCCCGGGGGAGTAATGGCATTAAAAAAAAAAAAAAACGTTACCCAACCGAATATGAGAGATTGCTTTGTCGCTGCAAATTTTTAACGCTACCGCGCACGTTTGTAATTTTCGTCCTTTGAGTCCACTATTTATAAGGCTCGGAGGTGCTTCGTTATCGAGCAAGTACTAACGTTTCGTTATAATTTTTCAGCTAAAACACCGGAAAAAAAAAAAAGTGTTCAGCGCGTGGACTGTAGTCCACTAGAGGAAAACCGTTTCCATTTAAAGGGTTTAATGGACGATGGTGACTAATTCGCGAGTGAAGATGCCGCGACAACGGGCAGGACGCCGCGCGCGATATCGGAATACCGGAGTTCGAGAATGACGGATAATGCGGGGGTCGAAGGAGGGTGAGGAGGCGTAGGAGCGGCGGGCACGAGGAAAGGACGTCGAGGGGGTAGCGGATTGGTGGCAAAGGGTGAAGCGGAGAATACAGTGGTGTCCCTGTCCACGAGCAGCTCGCTCTATTCGCCCGTTCACTCGCTCGCTCGCCAGCAGCATCATCATAAGACCTCTTTGTCCTCCGGCAATTTCAGCGGCATTGTCACCGTCAACAATGTCCACTTGACATTCTCCTTCTCGCTCCCGCACATTGTTAGCCCACCCTACCTAACCGTTCTCTCTTTCAATCATAAAGCTCATCGTAGACGGACCCGTTCGCGCGGTAGCTCCGCTTTGCCCGTGGATGCACCTTAACCGCCGCTCGTTTTGTTATCCAGATGCGCGATGATTAAAAGCGCCTGGAGGTTTGAGGTCATCGGATCTGTTGACTCGACTTGCCTTCTATTAAATGTCGATCGCCTGCGTTCACCCATTCATAAAATACTTGTTTAATTTAAAGAAAAAAAAAAAAAAAAAAAAAAAAAATGATTGTATGCGGTACGAATGACAAGTGCTTGTAATTTTATAATAATTTTTATGCAGAACTAAACGGAGGTTTTTATATATATATATATTATTTGAATAATATTGAAAAAAATTGGGTAGAACAATCTTGGGTGCCTCAATTCCACGTCCATTGAGATTTTCCGATCCTTTCGCATTGCGTTCGCACCTCCTCGCAACCCTCGTTCTTCTCTTTGTTCCTCGTTGTGGCCATTTTATCCATTGTCCACATTGTTACATGATAGCGTCTCTTTCTTCTGCGCATTGTTTTCGACTATTGCTTGACGGTGACTTGTATGTGGAGTTCTTTTGTTGATAACTCATACGTATTGTTAGATATCTTATTGTTAAGCGCGGATTCTTTCGGAGGATCTAAATAAAAAAAAAAAAAAGAAGAAAAAGATTCAAATGAAATAAAACCTTTTTACTTGATAAAATATAAAGGATATCAAGTAAACCTAGGAAAAAAAAAGGGAGAAGTTTAATAATTCCGTGCTCGTTATTAAAATAAAAACATGTACATTGAGATTCGTCAGAGTTGGAGGCTAGGTTATTACAATGCCCTAGGATAACAATGTCTAAGAATTCATCGCAAATACGCATAAGCGAGCACCGAGGCTACAGCCGATAGCACAATGTACACCTACACGCGCATGGCCGCGTGTATTTCGTGAAAGTGGACGCGTTTTACTTATGGCACGCATTGTTCTATTGTGCCTGAGAGATGAGCGCATTACTGTCCGTTGTCCCCTTTCCGAGCAACCCCGGGACAATGTCGCGCCGCGCGCCGTCGTTAATCAGGCATCGTTCCTGAACAGCCATAGTAATTCGCGGGGTTTATGCTCGTCCAGACGCGGGCGTTTACATTCGTAACTTTTGCCGAAGAAGCCAGAAAATATATCTGACGGCCTAAGAGCCGTCCGGCACTTCTCTAAATTTAAAGTGCAAACCAAAAATCGAATGACTTAATTTTTTTCTTATAATTTAATAATTCTTTATATATGATATTAATATATGTTTAATAATAATTATTAATGTAATATATATGATATAATGTATATTAATATATAACAAACTAATAAATAATAATGTATGTTTCAGGAAAAAGAAGAAATTTTAAACGGAAGGATGGAACTAAGAGAGAAAACAAAATTATTATTCCAATCTCAGGCAGTAGGCGATATCAATGATATAAGGGACTGCAGGGTGATAGGGCGAGGTCGTGAAATTATGAGATATTTAGCAGCAGATAAAGAGAAAAGGAGAAATATTATATGAAACAGAAGAAAGAAGAGAAGATGAAGAATAAGAAAACGGGTGAAAAGGGGATCTCGTGCGTGTAAAGCAAGTCGGTGCGTGTGTATTTGTGAACGGTTCAGGGGTAGGAGGTAAAGTGTTCGCGACGAATCTACGGAATGGGATGGAGGCACAATGCTCCAACAATGACGCTATTGTGGAAACGAATAACACATACTCTTGCGCTTTACCCTGTGCTTCGTCGAGTGTAAGCCGTATAGCTGAATCAAATGAATAAGAGAATACCAACGCTAAGACACAGTTTCAACTGCTGACGTCGAAAGAAGTAGTCTACGTGCGAGATGAAAATTATCCGAATGACACCGATAACGCATTTATTTCTCATAATGGCATGCAAATTCTAAAGCTCACTGTGTTTCGATGGGCCGGAATCTCGACACCAGTTGTTTTTCTTTCTCTTTTTTTTTTTTTTTTACCGAGGTTTATTTTCTCGCGCTGTTCTCTCTCAACGTCGAGTCGCCCATCCTTTTGTAAGCTCTTCTGTTAATGTATAATTAAGGTTATCGTATTAACATTTCAATGAATCGTGCCGCGACAAACAAAATGGTTTTTTTATATTTTTTTTTATTTTTACATCACACACAGCCACACGGTTACTCGTACCATGTTTACCGTCTAACGTTCAAGGTTTACTTTGGTATGAAAAACATGCAATATGTCTAATAAAGCAAAAATTAATCAGGGAGTTAATTTAAAAAAAAAAAAAAAACGGGACGGAGTGACGAGCTCGATACGTCGGGAACACAAGTGGACCGCGATGAAAGTAAAAGCACCTAGTTTATCGCGCTTGCATAAATAGCGCGTTTCGGGATCGGTCGAGGTGGCTTCGGCCGAGAATTTTGCGTTGTATAGGATGCAAGGAGCGGAGAGCCGATAGAGGGAATATACGTAGGCAGATTTAATTAGCGTGGACCGACGGTAACCCCCCGGGGGTAGACGGGGACCGAGGCTAGGCAGTTGGAGCGTTAAAGTTAAATGACGGTTGGCGGTTGCTTATTCTTCCCGGCAACTGATGCTTGATAATCTGCGAAATCTCCTTGCCGACTCTCAATTCTGCTCGATAGTTCATTGCCTGTGCAAGCCAATTCGCTGAATGGAACGAGTCACGGACCGACTGCCTTAATTGTAGTAGCTGCGTCTCCTCTCGAGCGCTTCTTTTTTTAAACGCCAGTGTACCGTGCTAGAATCGTTTCGCCGGGCTCTCGAAAGTTTCTGAAAACGCGTAGGAGGGATTGTTCCGAATGCTTTTGAAGGTGAAGATTTTGCATAAGTGTACAATTACATGGTTCTAGAACGTCAACGTTCTCTTTGTAAATAAATCGTTTTTATAGCCATCGACTGTCCAATTATAAAAAAAAATCTTATCCTTGTAGGTTTTTCTTTTCAGGAGAATTTACTTGTCAACAGCCGGTTTTGCCCATTTTTCTCGAAATTCGCCATTTTTTCTGCCTGAAAATTTATTTTAATTTATGACGAGCATTATTTATGCGATCTTGTTTACGCGAGCGACTTGTGTGCACTGTCGCGCGCGCATTTCACGGAACATTCGGTGAAAATAATCGTCAAGTAATCGCGCGAGATCCTACATTAACCCATTCTATTTTATCCCTTTCTTTCTCACTTCTGGCTCGTCCTCACGTCCTCCTCCACTCGTTTCAACCCTCCGACACTCGTCCCGAACACCACGAAAACCCCGCGCCTCGTCTTTTCCCCGCAATTTTTCCGCCACATTTGCTTTTGTCTCGCGACAACAATGCATCGCCTCTACCGCTATGACATAAAAATATGTGCAGCGATGTATCTCCTTCTCTCTTTCTTTCTCCGTCTCCCTTCGTTACTTCTGCGCCGTTTTCTCCTATCCTATTGCTCATCTCCCTATTTCCCGTTTGTCGACACATCACAGAGAAGGCTCCGCTTTTCGTACGAGATGCAAAAAGATTCAGTCAAAAATAGCTCTTTCTTTTTTTTACCTTTTTTTTTAATTTTAAAATAAAAATTCGACATTTCGTCGGGATATTAAAAATAATAAAAATCAAGGTACATTTTTCAATCAGCCGCAAAGGTATTTATTTATCCCACATATAACGTAACACGATAAACAAAAATCATTCATCTTTCGTTCGCTCTGTAACGCTTGGATCGCAAACTCCTTAGTCAAACGTACTTTATTTTCCCTCGCATTTACGCACGGGGGGGGGTTTTTTTTTCCCGTAACATATTCGCGTCTCTCGTCCGAAACGTAAAGAGAGTTGAAGGAAATCGGTTTGGGCAGCTCGCGATTACGGGAATATTGTTCGTTGCGCCGGCGTCGTCGAACAATGAGCATGCAAATGATCGGCTGAAGATCGATATCGGCGCGATCAGAATTTTCCTGCGGCCCGCGGTACTGAGGGCGCGGGGCTTAACCCTCCCTCTCACCCTGGTAGACAAAAGGGGACCGGTGCCGGTTGACAATAGCTCGATGGCATTACGTATGCAGGCGCAGGGTTCCGCTCTTTTCGAATTCGTTGCATTCTGCCTTCGCCTTTCCTCCGCGGCCCTTCTCTAGTTACCGTTCCTCCGTCCCGTCTCCTCGGAGGCCATCCTCACGGACGCGGCCCGCAATTTGCAATCGCCAATTCGACGGCCAGTTCCTCGCCTCTGGCTGCTTTTATCTCGTTTTATTGCCCGCGCCGGGCTCACGCGGCGACGTCGATGTATTATCACAAACGTCGTAATTGTGATTTAAGCCGCGTGGATGAAAAAAGAATCGAGCTTGCGTTGTAAAAGTTTCATTAAGTTTATTTTTTTATTTTTTTTTTTTCTTCTTTGTTGTCTTTCTTAATTTTACATTTAATCTAGAGAAGCAGGGTATCCTGTTCTACTTTTACGAAGCGGAAAAATATTCGGATTATTAGATCATTTTTTTGGGGCTCGCTCGAACGGAAGTTTTATAACGGCGACGATCTGGGAGCTAGAAAGTGAGCTGTGGAAGACGCTTCGAGCTCGCCGAGTGCATAAAAAAATGTAAATAGATCGACTCGACGTCGAACGCGCAATGCTTCCGAGAATTTCGTCGAGCTCGGCTGCTTCCGAGAATTCGGTTTAGCTCAGCGCTTCCGAGAACTTCGTGGGAGAAGGAAGGCGTTGGCGATCGGACCTATCGCCCTCTCACTTTTTTTTACGCGGTCGTCTCTTTCTATCCAACGGCCGAAATCTCTAACGGTCAGTCTAATTGCGGAGCTTCGAGCGCGAGGACGTGTTACCAATCGCTCCGCAAGTTCGCGTATTTTCGACCGCGAATAGGACACTCCGGCATACGAAAAAGTATCGAGAACGTTTACTAGAAAAACGAACGATTATTTTCTGTACTTTTCTTAGTTCATTCGTTGTTCTGCGCTTCGTTTCGCGCCTTCGAAAAAGTTGCCCCGGAACGATAAGGTTACGCGGCGCAGCGAACGCAGCGCGCGCGGAACGTCCGACGGGTCCGACGTGTATTACTCCGGACCGGCTTCCATTACGATCTTCTTCGGCAAGTTCCGGGCGTTCCGGCAACTGCCAACGTCAGAGTGTCAGAAGATCTGCACCTCATCCGTCTTCTTCGTCACGTCCGAGGTTCTCATCCCGCTTCCAGCAAGTGACTTTTGAGGGAGAAGATTAAGTGCGCGGAGAACATTTGGTATCGCGGCCCGTTTCGTTCGCCGCTTGGTGCACATCCTTTGCGTCGTTCATTCCGCCGACGGGAAATTGACGGGAAAGTAACATTGCGGACAGTTTCTTGTGCCATGATCGAGAACGACTCAGTAAAAATAAGCAACGCTACGAATATCGAGAGTGCAAATTCATGGAACAAATAATCGTTCGTCGCGCTTCTTAATTTAAAACGTGAAAAATCGCCGCGATAATTATTCGTCATTTTTTCGGTCGTTCGTCTTTCGAGTGTCAGGGATTCTGTCAGCGATTAGTGATAGTGACCATAAAAAAAAAGCAGAGCAGTGTAATATAGTGTCAAGTAGTGTGAAGTGCTGCAACATGTCAGGATAATCCAGAAGGAGAAAACTACCACGGAAGGAGGAAACTGCCACGGAAGGAGGAAACTGCCACGGAAGGAGGAAAGGAAGGAAGGAAGGAAGGAAGGAAGGAAGGAAGGATGGAAGGATGCAAAATAACTTACCCTAACCTAACCGAAAGCTGCAAAGGTAAGTGAACCGGCAACACGCCGTCGATTATAAATTTACTTAATTGTAATTATACATATAGAAATTATTATAATTAATGTCGTCGATTATAATAACGCGCGCGAATTCGGATCTATTGATAAACTGCGCGTATGGTTTCTTCCAGTAAAATAATAAAAAATTAAGCGGATATTTTCTCTCGCGGCACGAATTTAATCAAACGAAAGAATCAATCAATCGCGAAAAGGCGGCTGCAATACAACCTCTGCATCTTCTTTTTAAATTGAGAATATGTTTTGTTTCCGCAAGACAAACTTTTCTTTTTTTTTTTTTTTAAATATTCAGATAAAAAAAAATTTGCATCCATATTTAATTTGAAACGTCACTTGAGTATATTTGCGTATATATATTATGCGAGGACTTCCTTTCATCAAAGCCTGGTTTACGACATCGCAAGCGATAAAATGATATAAAGCGTGCCGTTCCCTTGTCCACTTGATGCGCGATTCTTTGTCGGCGACCGCGAAATGCCTCCTTCGGAAAATGCAACATCAATGGAGGATATCCGAGAGCGTTTCGCTCATAAAGCAGTGTGTGACGTAAAGGCGGCTATATAATAAACTGTAAAGTGCTGGGCTAGCTTAGGTAGAAAGATATGATCCGGCGGGTAAGACGATTCACGGCGCGAAGAAGAGGAAGGAGCGAAGGAGACGATCAAACGATGAAAAGGAGAGTCTCGGGCTGAATTCAAAATATTATAATGAACCTGCAACTAAAATCACGTAATATAATGAGAGATCAAACGGGGATAAAGGTTTACGAAGAGCAAAATCGACGAGCTGTCCGTCTCGCGTTTGTTCGGTTAACGTTATCGTGCTCGTTCGATTTTTTTTATTCCCTCCCTCCCTCCTCCTCCCCCTCCCCTTTCCCCGTTATTATTCTCGTACGATTTCCTTCGTTACGATCGGCGTAGACAACACGCGCGGATAATTTATGCAGAATCAATTTGCCAATTAACGCGCGCGCATATCTTCGGTTTATTTGCATCGATACCTTTTGTACTCGACCGCGGAATACACCGACTTCTCGTTACATGTTTCCCCCTCCTTCCCCCCTCGCGCTCGCACGATCGGGGGAAGGAGGGACGGGGGAGGAGAAGGTTTCCGGTTGGTTCCTTCGCTCCCGACATGGCATAGGTTTAGCATCGTGGAGTGCGGCCCCGGGGGCTGTTACGAACTTAATGAAGCTATTTTCCGTTTAATTAGAATCCCACCGTGATCCTTCCATTCTTAGGTGGGTCTCGGTGGTTAATCCTTCCGGCCGCGATATTAAGACGCCGAGCGTTCCTTACAAAGCGCGCCCGCTAACACAATATCGTCAACTATATTGACTTGGCCTTTATGCACTCGGCAAGCATCGCGCGCGAAAAGCGTGCCCGTACAATGTGCGTGTTATTTATGCGCTTGATTTTCGCCGGCCTCGCCGCGAAATGTACGGGAATCGTAAGGTTCTTATCTTGACGCGGGTAATCGCTGCGAAATTTCTTAAGTTGTACAAATTACGTGAAGAGACATGAGAGCTTTACATTATTTTATTTTATTTTACTTTATTTTATTTTATTTTTTTGGGGAGAGAGTTCTATTACTGTAATAATATACGGACTATTGGCTGTGCTTTCTAACTTGCAATGCGAGTTCATCGTTCAATTTACTTGAATCAATTAAGTACCCTCGCCGAAGTATCAAGTTACCTATTCTTAGTAGAGTCCGCAACAGCTCTTTATTGAACAACTCTTCTCACGATTTATTAACGATTATTTCTTTCGTTGCGCTGGTTTCTATACGCGCGTGGAGGCCAATTTTAATTTACTTACATTTTATGATTATGTAATGTAAATATGGTTTAATTATAACTTTTGAATATGCGTATTGTTTAATCAACGGCGTCAGTAAAGCATTTCTGTATTGTTGCTTAAATAAAGGAAGAGAGTATCAGTTTTATAATTTTACAGAGAGAAAAAGAGAGAAAAATAAAAGAAAATTAGGGAGGAAAGATGATATTGTACGGATATTGATTTTTTTTTTTTTTTAAGTAGAAAAATCGAAGGCCATTCATAGTTATCTTTTAGAAAATGTTAACACAAAATCTTAAAAATGTCTCGCTTCGACACACGTTCAATTTGGAATTCATGTATTCGTTACTCATACATTGTTTTCATATCTCAAGTATTTTACTCAAGTTCTCTACCGTTTTTCCTCCGAGACAGGTTTGTTCTTTATTCTTTAAATTCTTTTGTCCTAGACTTCTTTAGTCTGCCTACGCTTCTTTCAGTTCAGTGAACATTCCGTGATTTGTACTCGCCGAGTTGAAAATGAGCTAGAAAGTCAAAGTGTTAGGAACGTTGTGTTTCGCATGTGTTTAAAAAAATCTGAAAATTGCCGGGAGAACAAAATTCGGCGTTGGATACGTTAATTGAGCGAAGAATTAAATAGAGATATTAAAATCGCCAACGGGGTAATTCTACTTTTGCAACATTCCGCGGCGTACTTCAGTCGCTCCAATCGTCCGCGTCGTGATGACGAGGAGTCGCGGCAGCTCCGTGTTTTATCACGAATATATATTCGCCGAATATGAAATTAATGTCCAGGATATCGAATTAAGTGTTCGGAACTCCGAGCTAATTGTCGGAAACATCGAGTTGCCCGTCAGAAGTGTGAAATTGTCCGGCAACATGAGATAGAGTCAACGTCAGTAAGGGAGAGAGAGAAAGAGTGATAGGAAGAGAGATGAAAAGAGAGACAGAAAAAGAGGGATGAGTCGTTTCGAGTGTGTCGTCCACGCGCCAGACTTTGCTCGCGAATACCGTATTTCTGGCAATTATCGCTCGCAGGATCTAAACTAAGTAGGTATTATCGGAATGAACGTCGAACATGTTTCTCGCGATTCGTATCGTCACCGAAAAAAAATATCGAAAGCGTCGTGTTCGTCCTCGCGAATATCGAGTCAAGTACTGGGAGCATTGCATCGAGTGTCGAGAGTGTTAAAATTGAGAATCACGAGTATCGGATGGCTCGAACATTTCACGGCTCTCTGCGCTCATCTCATCTATCGGGTCATGAATACAGGCATGGGATTAATGGATAAGTATGTACGTAAAATTAGAACGCGAATTTTTGGTCAGTATTTGGTGAATATTATATGTATAGTCGCGTTAATAGTCACCCGGCGCGGCCGGCGCACGAGCTGCAGCGAGGGTGGGTCACGTGGGCGGTCGGGAGTGGGGATACTCCGACTACGTTCGTGCTTGCGCTTACCGTTCAGTTGCGTGCCGACTTGTGATGAGAGAGGAAGTGCGCGCGGCGTCCTTCTCGTCCTCGCTCGTGCGTTCGTGCGTTTGCTCGCGTTTGTTCGCTCCGCTGTAACTTTTTGCGAGTGATACTTGCAGACAGGAACGTTGTCATCGGTGTGATAGTGAAAATAGAGTGCCCGGTAATCGCGTTTCCGCATTCCGAGACCCGTGATCATTATTTCGCGCATGACGTTCTCGTTCCCGGCACGAACTTCTTCCTCGCTTCGTGCGATCGTAGTTTCGTCACGTTCGCGATTCCAACTAATTAAAATATCGACAGTTTCATGAGAGCCACGCGAGAGATTTTGTAAAATATTAATAATTAACAGGATCGGTAGGTTTCAGAATAATTATAGGTAACTTAATATTTTCCGTATATTACGTCGGTCGATCTACGATTCTTAATATTCGATACAATTTTAAAACTGATACGTCAGAATATGTATTTTTTAAACGGACGTAAAAGCACGTGGCAATTTAGACGGTTTCAAAAAGTTTTTAATTAATTCCGATCGAAACAGCTGATATTAATACACGATTCCTATCCTATTCAATTTACTGACGAATATTTTACTTTAAAATAACAAAAAAAGAGTTTACTTTTCTCTTAACATTTTCTGATTATTTCTCAATTCTTTCCGCTCGCCTTCAGCGGTCAAAATGTGTGTTTCACGGATCCGGACGCGGGTCTTCCATTCGTCAAACGTGACGGAAGCGTGCGTGGGAGCGAGGAGTCGCGGATCTCGCGATAAAAGACGTAAGAACCCCGCGGTATTCGAGAACCGGGAAACCGGGTGGTCGTACCGCGCCCGCTCGTGTTCGGCGAACACACGCCGGTCGTCGCACGCCGCGGAGTTGTCGGGACGCGGCCGATGATTTAGAGAATCTCGCGTGTGAGTGACGCGGTGACGCGCGGACAATGCGCGGAATTTCGGTTTTGAATTTTGCGCGACGATCGTGACAGCGCGTCACGCGCCCGAGGCCGGGTCGCTGGATGTAGTGCCGCGGGTTGCAATGACGTTTGGCTTTGACTTTGAGTGGTCGTTAGAGTGGTCGTCGGTATCTCTATCACCTACCTACCTATTCCGGGATTGGGAATCTGATTTATGTTGCGCCACCGCCGAAATTCCCGGCCGCCTCTCGTCGCTGCTCGCCGATCGCCGACCTGGATTCGCCGCTGAAGGGTGAGTCTCTGTTACGAATACCGTGTCTTTTTCACGTGGACGCATGCACCGCTCGCATGTATCCGCGCGCGATTCTTAATTCGCCGGATGCAGCGTCGATTGCGATCCTTGGTGAGCTTCGTGAAGAATGTAGAAAAAGAAATTCGCCCTAGGCGATCTTTCGACTCGCAATTTGTTTAATTGATTTGTCCACGCGCGCACGTGACTCGTAAACGCGCTTGAAATTTAATGATAATTTGTAATTAATAATTTCCGATAAAAGCTATTTTATTTTTGATTGCTGAAGGCGGATTAGGCCTCGCGGCATGTTTCCGAAAAATGACAATTTTATATGTAGTAATATTGGATTGATACGTCAAACTCGTTCGTGTATTAATTTATTAATTCGATGGAGTAGTACGATATATAAAACGTCGACGATAATGAGCGCATGAAAATGAATAAGATATGAAAAATATATTCGTATGAATTTTAACATTGCAAATCATCTGAAATAAATATAAAACAATATAACAATTGTTTCAAAGTTCGACCGTTTTAAACGAACAGAATAGAGCGATGGGAAAGTTCTTTCGTAGTCAATTTTTATCGTTTAGTTTTTATTCTCTATTTCATTTTCTATTGATGCGAATGCGGGGTGAAACTGACGTCAGGATCAACGTATTTCACTAAAGAGATTTTAATATCGACAATAGATTTACCCCTCTGCTAAAGTGTCCCTTCGCCCGCCCCATTGATAAGTCTAGAGTTAATGTTATGCATGTGACACGGTATTGAAACCCCTCGCCCAGCCTACGTCGGGTTTAAGAGCAACCAACACATCGCGGTGTTGGGGGAGGTAGCGCACCCCTTCAAGGCTTGAGCAATAGAGAGAGAGAATGCGTCGAGCGTACGAATAGTTGAAAGCGGACGATGTATATCTAAAATGTAGGTTTTTCAAGCTTTTTTTTTTTTTTTTTTTTTTTTTTGGCAAGTTAGAAATTAAATCGTGTTGAAGGAGCTAAATAGTCTCGGTAATAACGAACCTTGTTGAAGAAATCCTTTCACGTAGTGATATCGCGACAACCACCTGTGCACGTGACGAAACTCGCGGTTATCATAGACGGTTTAGTTTTTCCTGAATATACTAAATTTTTTCCATAAAGAAAAAGAAGAAAAAATGAATAATAATTAATACGTAATTCTCAATTTTAATAGATCGTGGAATTTTTTTTTTTTTTAATACGAGACTTTTGACAACAGGAAATTATGTTACGGAACTGTTGATTAATTTCGGGCGGAGTAACGGACCGAAACTCACGGCGATTATTTTAATAATGAAATCGACAAGAATAGCGCGCGCCGGTTGGTCAATTAAACGGTGTCATCTGCAACCATGAAATTTCGAGCGGCTCGGTCGTAATGCCGAACAGCTGACAGACACGAAACGATACGCTCCAATTTCCCCATCAATGGGCAATGCGGCGAAGCGACACGGATGGGTGCCAATTAATAAGACCGTCATATATTCGAGCATTCCCGCGATTTAAAATAATTTTACGAAACGTCCTCTCGTGCTTCGCGATTTCGCTAGAACAACGATGCGATTTTAATTTCCTTTCAAAATAAGATTTTTTTAAATCGAGAGGGAGAGATTTTTGCGAGCGCGGCCGGCTTCGAGGAATCTCTCCTTCGCGGAAGGATTCACAGTTACTATTCTCAAATCTCGCGTGATTCACGTATAATGGGAACACGTGGCGGGTCTCCTTGGCGACATCTGTACCATCGGCGGTGCAGCTCGTTGGGGCGATTACTATCGTCAAATCTGCCGAGCGTGGAGCGGCCCGAGATATTCGCGCACAATAGCCGCCGTAGTTATCAGGCATGCACATGCAGATGTAATTCAGCAAGTAGATCGAGCAGCGACTCATTAGCCGCGATTCAGATTCTTGCCGCGCGCCGCGAGCTCCTTTTCCCGAGCGCCTTCGAGTTCGGGTCCCATGCAGCGTATGACGCGGTTCTCTCTCTCTCTCTTCTCCCCTTTTCCTCGATCGATTTCTCGACGTTCTGAATCGACGAGGCGCGAAGCACGCGCGGGGTACCCGATGTCCCTCTATTACTCTCCTCCTCCGTTCTCTTCCTCTCGCTTTGGCTTCCTCTCCGGTGGGTGCCGGCGAGCGAGCGGGCGCGGGCATATACGGAATAAATCGTGGCTTCGTTACACGCGACTCGAAGGCGGCAAACAAATAGGGTTAATTCCACGTGCGCCCGGTAGCCTGAATACGTCGTTTCCGAATGGAGGTAATTCCGGTGACAATGTGGCCTTTGATTTCATAGAACCGCACGGTCGAACGACCACCTCCTTCCTCCTCCGCGCATTTCCAACTCCCTCTTTGCGATACTCGCTCCCTCCCCCAGTTCGTCGCGTTCGTCTCCTTCTCGTCGTTCTCTCTGCTTCGCCCTTCGACCGCTCTCTCTGTCTTTCTCTCTCTCTCTCCCCCTCTTTTTCTCTCTGCGAAAACCTTGTTTCATCCTCTGCGCGCGCTCTGTAGCGAATATACATATAATAAAGTAAAGCCAGCCACCACTGCCGGCTCCGACCAACCCGGGCGAAAAGACTTTATTCAGTAACTAGCGATTCATACGAAATCGCGAATCCATTTCTGCTCGGCTTCACTCTCCGCGCGCTCTCCTCCGCTGGCCCTCCTCTCCGTCAGACGACGTTCTCGTTCGCCTTGCTCGCGACCGGAAGTCGCGAACGGCGAACTTTGAGTAGCCTATATTTCTGCCGGCCTCCCTGCCGCGGGGTGTAGCTAGCGATCTTCTCAGATTGACGCTTCGTCGAGATCCCTTCGATACAATTTTTTGGCGATAAAAAAAAAAAATAAAAATAAATAAAAAACGTTTTATTAGATACGGTGAAAACGATCGGGTCCTGCGAGTTGACGTTGAACCCCGCAAAAGTCCTGAAAATCTGTTTGCTCCGCTCGCGGGTGGGAAAGTCGCAAAACTTCGTGGAAAACAGATCGCGTACGTTCGAATGGGGGGGGAGGCGAGAGCTCGAAACAAATCGTTCCGCGTAGAAAACGGGCAAACGCTTTCTCCCTAATGCGGGTGAAATTGTATCACCCGCCGGTGGCAAATCTGCGTATTATGCGAACACGGTGCGTTGCATTAGGGAATTTCCGATGCTTATTGATGGGCGCTGTCGAGCGAGATGATGTGCTCTGGGTAAGGTGCGAGAGTGGCCTCGATGTTTCCACGACATTTCTTTTTTACCCCGCGTTTCGTAAGGAGTAAGGAAAAAAAAATGCAAATTTTATTTTTTTTCTTTCTTGGCAAATTTTATTTTCACTTCATCAGAAGGTACTATCAGGACTCACGGGCGGTGATAACTTTTCTTCTTTAACGCGGAACATTCATATGATAATCCTGCACGTGTCTCGTCTTAATGACGACATCGGTTATTAACATTCCGCATTTGGTTTTTTTTTTTTTTACGCCGCGGGGCGATCTTGAGAAAATTTTCAAAGGCTTTTCCGTGGCGCTTGCGTTACCTCAGTATGTAGACGATAAAGAGGGTGGCGGCAAGGGGGAGGGGACGAGGGCGAACGTTGTGCTAAAGCGGGAAGAACGTGAAGTCAAGGGAAGAGTTTTCGCCGCATTCGGTACTCCTTCAGAGCTTGGAAATATTTCCGAGGATTCAGCGAGTTTATTAAGGCTATTCAGAGCGCCTCTGCCTCTGAGACAGCATTGTGGATACAATTTAGTCTTATTCATCCCTTCGCGGATGTCTAAATATTTTCAACCCTCGCCCACCCTCCCGTTCTTTCTCTCTTTCTCTCTCTACCTTCCACCCTTTCTGCCCGTCTTTCTTTCTCGCTCGCTCGCTCTTTCTCTCTGTGCAGTTCTAAGTTCTACAGCCCATCCTTGGCTGTAACATTTTATCTCGCTCTAATGGCGATGTATTCGTGCCATGACAACCCGTAATTTTACACACTCCAATCGGTTACACAGTTTGACTACAATAAAACGGTTACAATCGTGCCACTTACTTTTCCCTTCTCGTCACGTATTCGATAGTATTGAAAAAGAAAAAGTTAATTTTATTATTGGCAGCGAAATTATTAAAAATATTTTTTTTTATTTTAAATTTTTTTAAGGAAAGTAGAAGTGGAAATTTAATTTTTTTTTTTTTTTCGAGAATAAATATGAATATGAGATATGAATATGAGATATTCAATAAAAAGTGATGTAATATGATTTTTTTCACTTCGGGATGAAATTAATTTTAATCTTTTTTTCTCTGACTTACAATTAGATAATTATTTTGGGATTTTACGATTTTTTCTGAAAGTAGTCACGGCTATCAGCGGCCGATTATTACGATAAATATAAACGTGCTATGTAAAGTAACTTCTCAAGTATTATTCTGTAATCTTGCTTTTTATTTCTTTAGTTGTATGTACAAATAGTTTCGTAAGTATGGAATGACAATTGAAGGGAACAGATTAGTTTTATCGTTGATCCTGATTTTTAGCTTTGTATTTAACTGATAACATCAAAATACTTTAAGTAACGATACATTTGTTAAAAATGTTTGAATTACGTAAAACACGTAGAATAATTTTTTAAACGCAAACACAGATTTTTGTAGTCAAAATTAAAAATCTAACTTCATACATTATTAAATTAAACTTTCTTTTTTATTTACTTCTAATTATCTTAAATTGTAATAAAATTTTTATGTTCCGAATTTACAATTAGAAAAAAAAAAGAAACGAAAAAAAAAGCTCGATCAATTCAGTCAACCAAATTAATCAATTAAAATAATATCGATTGTTCAAACTTGATCGTATAAAATCTTGTAAAACTTTATCAAGTACCCACGCGGATGCGCATATAAAGGAAACTTATTTAAAGAAAAAGAAACAATTTTTTTTTTTGCACTGGTTGAGCTAAACTTCCTAAATTCCATTTACGTTAGCACGAAACGAGGCACGCGCGTGGAAATACTTGAAGGACGACAGAAGTCGACTTCTCTCCGTCCTCTCTTGTCTCATTTGAGGAGTTCTGACGATCTCGCCGCTCTTTGAGTCACTCTCGCTTTGCGCATTGTTTACAGAGTGATGAGTCTTCACACTGGCACGAGCGCGCCTCCGCCGTCTTTCTTTCTATCAGTCTCCCTCGGTCCCATTTCATTCCATTCTTCCGCGTTCCCGCCATTGTTCCGTCTTTCCTTTTATACGGAATAAAGTATCAAGCGGCCGGGCACAATGTACCCCCTGTCTTTCTGGGCTCCCTTTATCTTTTTCTTTCTTCATCACCCGCCGCCCACGCGTCTTTTGCGAGATCTTTGCAACTTATCGCCGTTACTTCTCGCTTCGGCGACGGCAAGGTCGTCTCTTTGCGTCACCAATCGTCCTCGTACCTATCGAACGTTAAATTAAAAAATGTTATTCCGATTCGTTTGGCCGAAGGGTGAAAACTTGATCTGAATTGGAACGAGTTTGCTATTGCCGCCTCATATTTTTAATCTAATTTTAATTTTGTATTACATATGTGTACACACAGTATTAATTTTAATTCTAAAATTATTCGTGTTATACTTTAACAGATGTGATTCGTGTATAGAAGGGTAGAGTCATTCCTTCTTTTTAACTGGTACACAAAATTGCCAATACAATCGTGCCTATCATCTCGTTTAATAGCACTGCTGAGTAAGGTTCTATAGCGTAGCGTAAAAAGGTGGGACGAACTGCATTTTTGACTCATCCCAAGGGATGATTCGACCGAATTTACCGCGCTTGGGGGGATGAGGTGGATTAGGGCGAGGGGTTCGCGCGACCACCCCAGTAATAAAAGTCAAAATTGATCGATGTAAATGAGGAGCATACTTTTGATGCTGATTACTCTTTTGGCATCTTTCAATTTTTATCAAGAAATTAAATTGATACGGTATAAATATTTGGATAATCAAAAGACAAATTTATATATTTGAATATTGAATATTATTGAGACTAATAATTGATAAAATTAATAAACGCGAGACATGTTTTTTTTTTTTTTTTCGCAAATGCTTTTTTGCAAATGCCGAAGAATACGTTCGTCAGCTTAGCGACAGATTAGAAATGGAATTCGGTACAGCTTTGGAAAGGTGGAGAACGATTATTCCCTTCACATTTGCAATCCCCCGCTAATAGAATCTGCGTTGAATAGTTCGCGTATCGCGTTTGCCTGCTTTGCGTATCGCGATAATTCGCCGCGACACTGTTGGGACGGCTTGTCGGCCTTTTTTCTTCACGCTACCGTCGATGACTTCCCTCGGCGTTACTGGCGTCTCGCCGTTGCCGCCACCGCCGCCGTCGCTGACCCGCGGGTGGACGAGGGTGGTCCCCGCCATGAATAACCAAGTAAAGAATCGCGGAAAAGAGAAGGCACGAGGCTGCTCGTAGTAGCGGGGAGAAAGGTTGTAAGCTGGGCATCGCGAAGGAAGAGAGAAAGAGGAAGAAAGACGAAGTCTAAAGAGACCGACGCACACGACGCCGGGGCCGCCCGTACCGGTACATTCACGTACACGCCGCCGCGTGACGTCACCGCATTGTTAAACGAGCAAGCATTGTAGTCACTATTGTGAGTCTCCGCCATTATTCTAAGACAATCGTCCAACACAATGAGACCTGCGGGAGGATGAGTAGAGAATCCTCGCCCCCTTCTCTTTCTCTCTCTTTCTTTCGCTCGCTTTCCACCTTTCTTTCCGTCTTTCTCGTTCTTCATATGTTTTTCCTACTTGCGAATAAAGTTTCGCGGTGTCATGCCGGGGTGAGCTTGGGCGCCACGCGCGTTTTTATCACGAATCCTTGCGGGGCGACGGTAGGATAGAAACAGCGCCGACTCTGATTCGCGGGAGTCACGATCCTCAGGGTGCTCCGAAATTTTTAATTAAGACACGACGCCTTAGATAAGATAGATCTTTGCGGAGGAAATCTTGAGAATCGACAGAATAACGGACAAATCAGCTTTATGGATACAGAGACAGACGCCACGATCGACGTTAAATTTTACGCGCGGATTCTACCAATCCGGGTTGAAGTTAGCGTCATAAAAGTTTCGATCGCGAGTTTTCTTCCCTTTCTGGTTCGCGCGCGCCGCGGAAAGAACCGCGGGGGCGAAGGGGGAAGAAGGGCGCCTTTCGAAGCCGGTTTTATCGCCGAACGATCGTTCTTCCGAATAATCGCGAACGTGCCTAACGATCGTGGACGGGGTTTCGCGTACACGAGACACGCCACCTTGCGATCGGTCACAAAACAGCGACACAATAACCGGGCCGCAACAATGCCGGGCGACAATGCAGCACCACCAACACAGCCGCGAACCGAATCCATTGTCTGTACTTCTCTTGTTCTCCTTTCATCCCCTGCACTTCCACGACGAGGCGCACAGGGCAACGCGGTGAAGAACCTGGTGGGGTGGCGGATAACGGGGGTGGAAGGCGAATCTGCGATGTGGCGACCTCCGTAGGACGACTTTACTTAAGCCGCGCAAGGGTTGTTCCCGTCTTGGTCGCGGGAATCTTACCGTGAAAGAATCCCTTCTCAATTGACTTTAGCTTTATGAAGCTATTTGGAAAGCACCGTGTCAATTACGTAAATCGATAAACATAAAACGAGACAGCACACTTGATTTATCAAATACAATTAAATTAGAAAAAAAAAAGTTTAATATCGAGGACGTTAAAAAAAATTAAAGAATTAAAAAAAAGAAAGAAAGAAAAAAAAAAAAGAAAAACACGCAACGTAGTCATCCCTAAATGGTTCTTAGTAATCATTATCATTGAAATTTCTCTTACAAATTTTTGTTTCTTAAAAAACTTTTTTGTCGAGACATAAAAGCACGCAATAATTATCCATTGACCGGAATGGCACTTTTCACGCCGCGATAAAAACCGTTTATTCCCCTTTTAAGAAATTAATATTCGTTACACGCGGCATAACTATATGAAGGAGACTTTTGCCATCCCGACGATTCTACTGAGATCAGAAACTAAGTCTCTGAGACCGGCTATACCTCGCGGTGCTATGGCGCAGTATCTGTTGCAAATAAGAACGCTATTGTGAGGATGCCTTGCAAGGCATTCATCGTAATGAATGCACCCCGTCGGAATGAGAGAGTCTCGTATGTAAGACACAAGAGGTATAAAAGAGATGCGAGAGGCTTAAAATAACAGTCGTGTGTACCAGAAGACGATGACGTCTGGTTGCCGCACGCGTGCGCGGTAGCGAAATGGTTGCGTTTAACTGCCGCGAATTTCTATGGCCCGTTTGTGACATTCTCGTTCTTTTTTTTTTCTTTTTTTTTCTCGCGTTTTTTTTCCTTCTTTAATTCGCCTTTGCGTCCTCGTTTTTTTGCGAATTTCCGTCTTCTTTCCTGATACTTTTTGCGGTGTTTATTTTCTCGCCTTTCTCTCGCTAATACTCGCGCAGTTTCCAAACACATTTTTTGAAACAGTCCCTAACACGTGAGGACTTTGATTCTTCTCGTAGTTTTTCTCGTTCTGCCGTTCACGGCCCGTCGACGTGTTAGGTGGTCAATTGTTGAAAGCGGTAAGGATCGAAGTACTTTTTGAACAAAGTTCGGGATAGGAGAGCGGAATAAACTTGCAAAAGAAGTCCACGTTATTCGTCCTTTTCTCAGTAGCTGATGTTAGAATAAATGCAATTGATCGTATGAATATTAAAATCGTCTTAGCAAATTTGCGTTTATTAGTAAAATTTATTTTTTTTAATAACGTGCTCGTGTTTTCTGCTTCAATCTAATAAATTCGTGAAATTTTTTGGACTATGCAAACATTTTAAAAATAAATTTTTAATAGAGATTTCAACCGATCGAACATATCCGTGTATTATCGTGGATTCGTAGTACAACTCATAGTAGCCGAACACGTAGCTGTACAGCGGGCCGGATTGTGTCCCGAGTTGGCTTCGAGCTCCTCTTACATTCAACCCCTTAATTCGCAATCCCGCTAGAACGGGAGGTTACATCAAACATTACCTCCGGCACACGGATGTGTGTTCCATACGTTATTCCCGCCTTCCCCCGCTGTAGTTTCTTGCGAAATAAATTTGCAATACATTGTAAAATCAAATAAGACGTTAATTTATTTCAGAGTGTCAGCTAAAATTGTTTTTTTTTTTTAAATAACAGAATCGAAAAGTCGGACGAAGGCAGGATTATTCGTATGAAACAATACTCCGGTATAATGGATCGCGTAAAATAAAACAAAGTTAAAAAGCGCCGTTCGTTTAATAGATCGTTTTTCGTCGCCGTCGCTCGCGCTCCGGAGATTTATCTAAATTTTCCGTGCTCGCGGCTGAGGAATCAACTGAATCGACTGAAAAGTGTGCACGTGTCTTTTTTGCGGTTTTGGCTTTGTGCGCGCATAGTGCGTACGGTGCGAAACGAGACGATGTAACGTGGATGCTGGATCGGGTAGGTAAGCGCGCCCTTATTCGACTCTTTTGTCTAGGCGTCCATTCTCCGGCACATTATCAGGCCTATTGTCCCTCACATTGTTACCCCTACCTCGACGTCTCATTGTTTTGCAATTTCCCCCACTTAACCGATACGACTGCATCAACCCCTATCCCCGCTCCATTTTACTTCCTATCTTCAGCCTTTGCGCCACGCTGTTCTCTCGATCTGCCCGGAATTCTCGTTTTCTACTATCACTTTTCAACTCCCCCACTTATCGAGGATTTAGAAAAGGGATAATTTATATTCTTACGTGTACTGCATAATTTCATGTATAATCAAACGTGGAAATTTATCGTGTTGAGAACTATTTTTTTTTTTTTTTTTTTTTTATTAAATTTATTTCAACATATTTTTATAATTTACATATTTTTGTTGATTTAAAATAAAATTAAAAAAGTAAAATAGAAAATTTATACGCATAACTGACGAGTCTCCCGGAGTTCGAATATTGCAGCATAAAATTATAACTTCTTTCATTGCGTAGTAGATTTATCGGTTTATCTTGATCGGTTACGAGGGGTCTCTTTTTTTTTATCTCGCCTGACGTTTAGGGAAACACGCCTAGAATGCGCGCAAAAGCACACGTGGCAAACAAGAAAAAAGGAAAAAAAAAAAAAAAAAGAGAGAAGAGCATAAGAATTCGGAATCCTTTTCGCAGCGCGCGACAGCTCGTCGCCGTGTTCGCTCACTTGTTCGCGAGCGAGCGACGGGGAAACTTTTACAACGGGGAATTTCAGTCACCGCAGCAACCAGGCGGAGGACGGATGTCTGGAAAACAATAATTAGGAACGCCCGGTGCGGCGAATCCGTACAACGTTCAGTCGAGAATATATTTCCGAGCTTTCGGCTCTTCCTCTCCCCCGCGCCCCGCGCCCTCCCCCTCTCTTTCCGCCCACCCCCTTCGCCCTCCCGTCCCTCAATGGAAGCCCTTGGAACTCCGTAAAATAGACAAAAGCCCCGCTGCCGAACAATTCGTCTATTCTGCTGCGCGGTTACGAGCGAACGAGCTTGAGCGTATAACATATTCGTATGGTCTCGCGTCGTCCTCGTTCCTCATGAAATCCCGGTCGTCGATGATCCTTTTCCCTACTCCTGCACGCATCTCCCGGCGGCCCTCCCCCCCGTCGCGTGGACGAGGACGGTGCAGCTTCCGCTATACCCTCCACGCGTGCGTGCATGTCTATTATATCCTTTCAACGCGCGGCGCCCTATTCTGTCACGGGAGTTAGCAACTTTTAACAGGTTCCTCTGTCGACAGACGATTATTTGTCTCGCGATAGCTCAATGCCCGGCGACTCTCGAGGGAGGGAAAAACCGCGCTCGCCTCTTCACGCGGACGCGGATGCGAGTAGAATATCTCAAATCTGTGTCCCCCCGCGATGGAAATTCGCTGGTATTAACGCTCGATACGATTTTTCTGATATCTTGTAGGATAAAAAAAAAAAAAAAAAAAGAGAGAGAGAGAAAGAGTACACGTGTGTGGTTGTGTCGCCTTTACGAATCGTCGCCGTATTTTTGCGCGTGACTGGCTTCGTTGAAGGGACCGAGTGCATTTGTACCTTGCACGTTCTCGTTATAACATGTCATTGAAGCAAAAATGAAATACGAATTAAATTATTAGAACTCGTATAATAGGACTGCCGATAATTCGTTTCACTCCCGAGGAATCCATCGGATGTCGATATATCGGACGCCGGGGTCTTTTATTAACGTGCGCACGTGTGACACGTGCGTGCATGCTCTGCATGGCGTTATAACATTACGGATAATGCTCTCGCGAGCATCTCCCGAGAACTGATTCGCGTTATTGCATTATGCGACTACTCGCACGCACGCACGACATAATCGTCATTTCTGTTGGGGGAGAGCGGGGGGGACCGTTGTGTTCGCACGTGAGTCGTGCTCGAATTCGTGCGTATCCCGCGCGACAACGTACGCCGCTGCGTACGTGAAAATGAACTTGAATGATGACGTTGCCGCGGCTGCAAATCGGAGAGTACATCGCAGAAATTGGATATCGCGAAATGGTACAAGGCCAGTAATGCACTCGTCCTTAAGTCGTGGAAGGGACGGGAAGATAATTCACTCGCCGTCCTCGTGCATTGTATTTTATTAACGCAACGTGTAAAATTAAAACGGAAAATCGTTTCGCGTTTTAATTAATTTACAGATCGCTTAGCTTACAAAAAGAAATTATGATCAAAGAAAAAAGTATATTTATTCCTGAAATAGTTATTAAATAAATTTTTGAAAATATTGAAAAGACTCGATGGCGAACATTTGTAACAATCGCTTGGAAACGGTAGCGAAATTTATAACCGTAGTCATCGTAGAGAGAACTGAATACGCGCTCGAATGTAGTCTCTCTATCATAGTTATTTAATCGGTTACGTTGCGAAGTTAATTTAATTGTTCTATTATGTATATATTATGTTAGTTATATTGTTTTACTTAGGTGTGCGTCATAGTGTTATTCGCTCCAAATAGCGCAAATAGTTGGTGCAGGATTTGTCAGACTATTACATCGAGATCGTTATGTGATTTCATATATCACCGCTCTTGTTTCGTCATATAATTTAATAACGCGTATTTTATTACAAGTCGGAGCTCGTATTTTTTTTTCTCTCTTTTAAATTAAAAAGTCTAACAAAAATTTTAATAATTTAATTCGACAAGACTCGTTGACGTATCGTCGAATAGTACTACGTATCGTACTTGATCAATTTCCACAATCTCCAAATAACTAAGATCTTCAAAGACTGTGTGCGGACGATCGACTCGTCATTATTCGCGATTTGACGAGGGTGGTGAAAGAGGTTTGACTTTTAGCCGACGAGAGGGTTTGGGGCGGACGGTTTCGCGGTTTTGGTAGTGGCGCGGTAACAATAGATCGGGGATGGCGTGGCGCGGTCGCCACAATGCCAACTTGCCAGACTTCTTTGCGTGTCAAATGACTGAACCGCCGCGGAGAGTGTGCGGGCAGAAATCTATGGGTGGGAACTCGGAACGGGGAACGGGGCGCAGGTACGGGGGTGCAGAGAAAGAGAGAGAGAGAGAGAGAGAGAGAGAGTGCGAGGGTGGAGAGAGAGTGGTATGAAAAGCGTGCTTTGTTTGGAAACAATGCCGATACTCTGCTACATCCTCATCTCCATTCTTCGCCTTGACGCAGCGCCGTACCGAAAAGGGTTGCCTTTATTCATCCCTGATTAAAGTTATAGGTTATTTTCGCTCCGTTTCGCGGCGGCAAAATTCGTGCCGACGGACTTTTCTAGCCGGCGCCAGTCCACGTCACGTTTGGCAATTGTTAATTCGTTGGTAGCGAGAGCCGGGGTCAGCTGAATATTCGATATAATGAACCACGCGGAAATGCTCTCGAAATTCATAATGACTTTAAAATCGCAAATTTACAATTTTAAACGAGCAATCCCAATTCTGGGATCGTTAATATCGCTGGCATACTTGGGTTTCATAAATATCATTAGCATTTATAAAACAAGCGGTGGCACATAAAAATAAAATAAAAAAAAAAGAATATATTTTTTTTTTTTTTATAAAAAGAAATTTTTCGAAACGTGTTCGCGCGAGTAGCTCGAGTGCTCCACGTACGCATCCTTTAATAAAGCGACGTGTTTTAGCGCCAGGCTAAGGTTTCCTCGCGTCGAAGGAAAACCGAAGGAGAAAACGAGGGAGGTTATTACGGGGACGGGGGACGCGTCATCGTAGGAAAGCTCGTAACAAACTATTGAAAAGCCCAGGAATGAAAAATCAATGGTGGGTGACGTTGGGCACGAGTCGGGCCGGACTACGGATGACGAGTATATATATCGGCGGCGCGGGGGTGAGCGGACGGAGCCGAAGGGGGGAGGGGAGGGAGGGAGAGTGGGTGATTCGGTGAATGGAATATTATTGGGGCATCCTTTCACGCGGACTCGACGGAAGCTAGAAGACCTCATCTGGCGGGCTGTATGGATAGCGTTCGCCCTGGCAATGCCGCCTATTGAACCGTCGGTTATATACGTACACATGCACACATATTACGCGCATCTCTATACAGACGTAGGACGCGAATATGAGCTCGCGAGCGCGCTCGTATGCGCGCACATGTACGCGTACGGTACGCGGTGTATACGAAGGAGCAGTTTACACGAAAACGCAGTTCATTCGTTCGTCCGCTCGCTCGTCGCGTGTATACACGTGCGGCACATCCACGTAGACGCGCCCGTACGTACGTACGTTTTCCCGTCCGCGTGTGCGTCCGGCACGTACGTGTAGGTTCTTACATTTCATGATTTATCGCGCAGCTTTCAGCGGGCCTCAAAGCGTCCTGAAAGCGCGCAGATTGATAAAAGAAATAATAGAGGACGCGAAATAGAGGGACTCGATCTGATACGGGGAGAGAGCGCGTGATACGAGGGAGGGGGGGGAGGGTTGTTGCGAAGGGTGGAGGATGCAGCGCGCGACGGGAAACGTCGCCGATGAGAGCGGAAAGATGGAAAGTGGTGGGCGACGCCGGGCGATGGGGAATGCTTGCGGCAGGGCGCGCGTCGGATGTCGTTCTTGTGAAATAGGAGAGCGGTGGATTCTTTCGATATGCTTTAGTTCACGCTCGTGTCCCACCCACCCCCCTCGGTCCGGCGTCTCACTCGATCGCGTGTCTCCGCGCTCGACCGGCACGCGAGCTTCCCTCCACTCCTCCCTACTCTCGCTCATGCAGCACGTGTACGTGTTTTCTATCGTCTCACGGAGACTCGTTACAGCGTCGAATGAATATCTCCGAGCGTAACTAAGCCTCAAATTAAAGTTCCGTTAAAGCGAATGTGAATTTAAGCGGCCGATAAAGATTTAACGATGTCTTACTGCACGATCTATACGACATTTTACGTTGCAACGGATTAATTACTAAAGATAGACAAAGAAAAAAAAAAAAAAAAAAACCACGCCTTTAAATATTATAAATCTTGTACGATGAGGTATGAAACAGAGAAATTTTTTAGCTACATTTTTAAAAGGATAATCAAGTACAAATGTACATACTCTTGCTACGTGATAAAGCCGAGTGTCGTTGCACGAGTTTCGTTTACAATGTTTCGATCCGCGCGTTTGACGGTGATAATCGCTTCGCGTGGATTTGCCTCGCAAGTATGCGGCCGCCGGAATGCAGCGGCGGGGCGCGCGGACGAGATAAAGAGACCCGTCGCGTGGAAAGGAAGGGTGGAAAGAGAGCCCGCGGTCGGAGTGAAAGAGAAGAGAAGGCAGAGGCGGGGGGGAGGCAGGGGAAAGACGAAGGGGTGGCCGGAAAGTTGCAAATGGTATGAAAAGGGGCGAAAGCGCGTGCGAGAGACCGAGGGTGAAGGGAGGAAAGACAAAAGGGGTGGTAGAGAACTGTGAATCTCGTGGCAGCATTGTCACTCCATTCGCCGGGCCCGCAAAGCCGGGGCGGTTCCGACGCCACCACCACTGTCACTATAACCACCACCTTTCGCCACCAAGGACTATTGCACCGCCACCGCTGCTACACAACCGCGGTACCACCGTCATCCGCCGCCTGGCACCGTCGCTGGCGCCAATCCCACGAGGTTACCTTGTTTTATTGCCGTCTTCCGGATTACCTATCGAATCGACCGACGCGGTTAATTACTCGTTAATACGCCGTTGACATTAATTTCGCGATTTTAACAGCGAACGCAGCCGGTAATCGAAAGGACCCCCGACTATAGAAGCAATTGCATTAAACACGCATTCACGCGAATTATTATACGCTGGGATCTCTAAAATAAAATTTTTAATTATTATCCAACATTTTTAATTCTTGTAAGTTTTTCGCCGCGACAATTTCTTTGGATAATTTTTATATTGATAATAAGGGTGAATTGATTGTATAATATGGTATTCTCTGCTAGTAATACTTATACATATGACGTACGGTAGTCCCTTCGGGGGACGGTATGTTTACCGATAAAAGACTTGTTTGATTACGTGACAGGAGGTCGCAATCTCTCCGCCCGCATCTAGATCGATAAGAATTTTCAGCTCTTTAAGCGTGCTATTTGAGTTGACTTTGCGCCAAGCAAGGGTGTATATTTCGCGATCCCTTCGGCGAGTTATAATGTGGTTAGAAAGGGTTCGTTTGAACGAACGATTTATCATTATCCCGATAACCGGGCGACGATACGACGCTCAATGCACCGAACGGTCTCTATTTGCACGGGGCTGTGTGATTTACTATTTCCTCGGCGCATCTGCTCGCTTAATTAACGTTTCTCCGATGCCGTTTCGAAGATACGATCGGTGTTGCGATGCTGGATATCGGGGTGCAAGGACGTTTACACGAAAATGCATCTGTCGATATCAGCCAAGCAATTATTAAAGCTTTAGGTTTTTCGGCGCTTTCACGTTTATTTAACTAAATGCATTATAAAAATAATTGTCGCGCAAAATAACACATTTGTAGCCAATATTTTCAAAGGGAAAATTACCAAACAATTTTTTTTACACATCGCGTTAGACTTCCTGTTGTTTTATTTTCAATTTTATAACGTTGAAATTTAGCGTGTAAAAAAAAAAGAAAAAAAAAATTGCAGCGATTGCAACTCATTTCGGGCCCGATCACACGCGTCGCGCCGTGGTACGGATGCGCTTAAAGTGAAAAAGTTCTCTGAATAATGGACGCTCGACTGCGTTTTTCAATGGCTCGTGCATCAGCTCTCACGCGTTCTCTCTGTCTCCGTTTCTCCCTCGCCGTGGCGGCACGTGGTTTAGAGTAATTACACGGCGGCGGGGAGGGCAAACATATTGTTCAGCCGCAAGGGTGGCTGGTTCGAGCAACCCGCGGTAGGTCGAGTAGAGTGGGAGTATATACACGAGGGCGTGGAGTCGATCCAATGATGCGTGCCGCAATCCACCCTTCCAAGTAATCCTGTCGAAAGAAAGTCCGCCGTGCAACTCGTAACTTTACTTTTTGATCTCGTACCAAGTTCTGTCAACTTGTTAAAAATTATTAACTATGATTTAATTAAAAAAAAAATAACTGCAACGTTAATCTTAATGAACTCTTGAGATCGAGCCTGGATCAGATAAAATTTTATATAACTCTACTACGTCTAAAATAAATAATTAATGTTACTTTATTCGACTTTTTAATGTCAAAAAAAAAGAAAGAAGAAGAAGAAAAAAAGGAATTTCTTCGTCTTTTATCATTGAAACGATAGTTATCTTCTCTCTTCGTTTTTGTAAAGAACTTTTTTCATGAACGATAAATTCATGACGGGCACGTCTGTCGATGTATAATCCGTTTGGGGTAGCTAGAATAGAGAGAGCGGGGCGCACAATGCCTCGTATCTTCGGTATCTCTTTGCGCGGAGCTCTCATTGTGACCGCGGGGCGGCATAGTCAGCTATTATGTTTATTAAGTTGGCGGGATGTGCTGATTCCAAGAGAGAAGAGAAGTCGACGGCGGATGGGTGGGTGGGTGCCCCGGGTGAGGAAGGCCGGGATAGTCTCTAGAAGCAGGGGGGTGTATTGTCCCGCGCATTGTCTGCCCCATTGTGTGACATCACGGCCCGATAACTGCCGATAAGGCCTCGGCAATGCTCAAACCGTGGGGGTGTATGCGCCATCGCGTCTCGCGCGTTTTCGCGCGCGCACAAGAGGGAGGGATATAAAAAGAAGAATGTAACGCAGATGTGTAGTCGGCGAAAAGAATATCAACGCCGCGACGGGGGAGGGTGAAACGAAGAGCTATTCGATTTCCTTCTGCTCTTCTAGCGCCGCTTCTTTGCGAACTAATGTGCGGGGCACTGTATCAGACGCTGAAAATTGAGAATCGAATAAGTCGCGATCGGAATCGATCAGTTCTTTCTTTCTTTTTTTTTTTTCTTTTACGTTGTACGGATTCGCGATACAAATAAATGCATTGATATCGAACATTTATTACATTGAAATCTATTTTTGTTTCAGGTCCCTGGCTTTCCATTCTTGGCTTTCGCAGTGACAACGCGATCAAGTAAGTCATACTTTTAATTTTTTTTTTAATATTTCACGTTAAATAAAATGAGATAGGATTAAAAAGATTTTGCCAACAACGTAATTGAACATTTTTTTTGATCGGGTACTAGAGTCGCGATAAAAAGCTGCGTTGAAAAATCCGTTAAGAAATAAAAAAAAATATTCTAACAATGTTATAAAATAATTTTACGTTGAATTAAATCGTCAGCATGTAAAAAAAAGATAAAAATTATGACGAGCACGCACGTGATGCGTCTATGTTGTCCGTCTATAATATTTGCCCTGCGTTGACATTATATCGACTTGGCACGAATGCCGGACGCGGCCACCGACCATATATGAATAACAATCAGGAGCTATAACCCTCCCGCGATACATAATACTCATAATATATGTATGTATACGGTAGCCTTTTACGAGCCGCCGCATTTTTATGTTAATCGCGCGATCCTAGACAGACGGGACGAGCGCCACCCTTCCTTTTGTCATCTTACAGCGCAAATAGCGATCGCCGTCCGAATTTGTTCCGCGCGAACGTCATAAATGAAAAAGGTCATCTCGCGGAGGGTGGTTTTGCCAGGGTGCATATGTGGAAGAGGGGGGAGGGGCATACTTCTTTGGCTTCTACGTTAAATACGAAGGGCAGTTTGATCGCATTCTTTTTTTTTTTCCTTTTTTTTTATCTTCTTTGTGTTGGAGATTAGTTTGGACGGATTTAGGTTATTCGAAGTTGACGTAACTAAGAGATTTTTATTGATTCGTTGAATAATTCGTAATTATAATATTCAGAGGAGAAATTATGAAAATATTAAATTATAAGAATAATCGAGATAATGCCGGGTGAACATAAAAGGCCGCGCATATTGAGCGCTGCGTTTCTTTCTCTGTCATTCGCGATTGAAAGCCTCGCGTGCATGTTTGCAAATCTTCGTTTAATTTTGAGTTTCGTTTATTTCGTTTCGTATTCAGCGTGTAAAGTGAAAATCTGTCAGGCGCGCACGTTTGTATGGAATGCGTGCGGGGAAATATAGGGGAGACTGTGTACTTCGCTCGGCGATTTAGCATCCTTCCGTATCTTGTTGGTTGCGACTCGATGCGCGCGATTCAGCACTTCTGCGATTCACGGGCTGCTCTTGAGAACGTTGTAGAAACGAAGGCGACGCTTACGAGGAGTTATAGAAGGAGAAAAGGGAAAGACGGAAGTTAGATAAGAAGAGAGAAAGAAATAGAGGGGTAGAGAGAGAACGAGAGAGAGATAGAGCGACGGGGAGCCGCGGCGGCGACTGGACGTTTTATGCGCGCCGCGCAAAAGATGCCTTTGAATCCTTAATTCCCTTTGAAACTCTCATTCTGGGAGCAAAATGGCGAGAACGAGGCGTATTCTTCGGCTGAATGACGTATTGAGCGAGTTTTGTATGCCGTTGCGTCCGCGGGCGGCTCATCCAGGCCCTACGGCCGCTTATACGCGTTATACGTATTACGTTTTCTCTTTTCTCTTTCCACATCGCGCAGTCACGGCGAAGAAAACGTACGAGTCCGCGCCGTTCTTTTCGTCTTCTCGGGATTTCTTCTCCCGTTTGTCGTTTTTCGACAATATGCACCCTCCCGCGACAGAGAACGCCCGTCAGCACCGCGATTTCAGGCTTCTCTCTCGTTCTATTCATAAATTGATAGCGCGCCGCGTTATATGGGTTTGTCTCTTAATAGCTTTTTTCTGAAAATAAAAATTATCGACGCTGTTTCTTCGAGCATTTCTATTATTAAAAGCAACAAATCACTTTCCTCGCAAAGCTTTTTAATTTCGACAAGTTTCGTTGTCGTATTTTGAGAATTAAGTATACGACGACAGTGACAAACATTTTTTTTTTTTTTTTTATCTTTTTTAAATGGAATTCCGCCGTGGATGAACCGTATCTCCGCGCGTGAGACTACTACTCCCGCGTAGTAGGAAGGGTTACGTTTTACCCTTTCCCCTCGGGCCTCGTTCGCACAATCTTAGCTCGCTTTATCAACCGGCTTCTAACAACTATCGCGCCGCGGTAATTTCGGTTGAAATTGCCGGCAAATATCATCTGCATCCCGGAATTCCGGACGAGATTCACGTCGGGCCATCGATCGGCCCTCGCGCGTTCGTCTAACGAGACATTCGGTGCCGGTGCTCGACGACCACCGTCGCCGACGTCGTCGCCTTCGCCGGGGCGGGAGAAATCTCGGGGACGTGTACGCTTCAAGAACTCGGGCATTATCGGTTGGGTTTTCTCACGGATACAATTTCCCGACGCAATTTTCTTTTCAGTCGGTTCCCGGCGAATCCAACGCGCGCGCGGGTTGGACCGTGGGTGGCAAATGGCAAAGAGAGAGAAAGAGATACGGTGACAAGGGGGTGAGCGGAAGGGTGCAGAAAGAGATGGGGGAGGGCGGAGGGGGAGGGGGTGGAGGTGCGGCGCAGCCCATATTCGTGCATTGTGGCACGTTCCATCGCGTTCTCAACTGAACTGAACTCGACTCAACAGTGGAGGACACAATGGGCGGTATGAATAAGTATAACAGACAGACACCGGTACAGACAGACACAGGTAGCTCAGGCCGCAGTATGTGAATGAGGAACCCATTTGATAACACGCCTCCACAGCCACCCAGGTCCATTGTGTCGCTTCCTATTCAGCTGCTCTATGCCCTCTTCTCCTCCTATCCCCTCTTTACCGTTCTTCTCTCTCTCTCTCTCTCTCTCTCTCTCTCTCTCTCTCTCTCTCTCTCTCTCTCTCTCTCTCTTTCGTTCTCTCTGCTCTCAACTCCTCTCCTCCTTTGCCGGATTCGCCTTGCTCTGCTGGTGGTGTTACCCCTCTCGCTCGCTCGTTCTCGTTCCAATATCATCGTGGAGATCTTGTCCTATCTGTCCTGCACCTGTATTATGCACGTAGGAAAAAGGCAGACACGGATTCGCCGCGTGGACCTCTTCTCCTTCATTTCGATCGCACGTCGGCTGCGTAGGATCGGATCGCGATGCGAGTAAATTAGAAACGCGATACACTGTGCGAAAACCGTTCAGGTTTAGTGAATAACTCATGATATAACTTAATCTCAATGGAGACAAATATTTCCATCACAAAGAGAAGATTATTCAGTCGAAGTAGAAGCTGCAAACTATTTTCCTTGTTTTAAGTAACGCAAAGAAACTTTAAAGAAAATTAATTAAGTATGATAAAACTTAGATTTATTTTATTTCCATATAAATTTTAACGGATTCATACTATATGTTAAAATTGTTGAAAATTAGCTTTTTCATTGTTCTCTTTAACGACACGCACATGTGTCTTCAGTCGGCGAAAGGGTTAAACCGACCCTGTCCGCGGAATAGGTATTACCAGCGACTGATCCTGGTCGCGTGGATGCAATATAAGCTATCCTGGGATAGCAATCGCACGCATAGGTTGTACATCGACGGAGCTAGAGAGAGAGACAGAGAGAGAGAGAGAGAGATAAAATGGAAAGGGGGGGGGAGGGGAGTACCGACCAACAACAATGAGGCAGAGACAAAGCCCAGGTACAATGCTGATGTTGAACTCGACTGATTTCGACGATTTTTGGCCTTTGCATGTGCATCGCGCGTTACTCGACAATGATTCCCGCATACGTAATCATCGCTATAGCCGCGGAACTCTGGTACCCTCGCTCGCGGCAGTGGCTCTCACCCGCGGCCTCTTTTTCTCCGGTCCGAGCCTTTTTTCCCCGAGGTCGTCTTTTGACGTACGCGCCGACAGAGCATCACCGTGACACGGCGGTCCGTTTGTCGGTTGAAATTCTGATTCATTGGGCAATAGTTGAGAACCGTAGGTGACTCGCGCCTCCGTTGGCGCAATTCCCTTTTCAATCGTACAATACGCTTAAGTCCCGATCATCTGTAGAAGCAAAGACGTAATCAGATAACCGTGTGCAATTTAAAATCTATTTTTAGAGTATTTGATATCGAGGGAATGCGCGACTGGCTCTTAAGATGAAAGTGAGTCGTTGTCGTAAGCTGGCGATACTGATTTATTAGGGAAAACGCAATACGTAAAAAATATCGTAACGATAGTTATTGAAATAACGTTTATAAATGTTTGCGATGTGACCGCGAGTGTCTTAAAATGCCCCCATGTGAATTATCATAGATCCGGATTCATTTCGCGGTTCGATATACCACAAATTCACCGTGATCAGGAGTATTTTGAGTCTTCAATAGTGATCTCGCATCGGGTGAATTATACATTATGTATTACACATATTCTCAATTGACTATTGAGTCGGCATATCCTGATGCAATATTTATTAAATTATTTAGAAGTAAAATATAATAAATTTCTTTTATAGACAAACACGATTATTATAAAAAAAAAAAGAAAAAAAAAACACGACATTCATGTATAATGAAGGGATTAATTATCTTTCAACACAATTTGAATCATCAGCTTGACAATTTTATTTTGTTCCTTATAAATAATGTACATATAAAATATTTCGTGTATGTCCTACAAACGCAAACGCACAAGTTACTTGGTCTCGTTTGATCTCCCGTGGCATGAAGGAAAATAAGTGCATTTTATTTTCTTCATAGGCAGGTTCAAGTTGGGAGGGTGGGACTTTGCACGTTTAATTCCGCGATGTGCATCGCGAAACTGACGACGGTCTCTCGCCCGGTCCCCGCGGTGCTTTTTCGCAAACGCGCGAAGGGTGGATCCTTGATCGATTGAGCACCGCTGACCGCACCTGAATAGATACATTGTGCCGAGGCGGCCTATTGACGGGCGATTGTTCCCTCAACAATAACAACAATATCTGAATAGTCGTCCTGCGCATCTCTCGCGCGTTGCACGCACCCACGCATCCGCGCGTGCACGCACGGACGGGGCGCTTCCACGCGCGCGCCTGGTACACACGCACACGTGTAGCCCGATGAAAGATTCCCGCGCACCCCACGGAATACACGCGAGCAATATAAACGCACGTACCGGTGGCGGATTTAGAAAACACCCGCGGTCCAGAGGTGAAAAATCGCCGGGCGGGAAAACGTGGCTTTCAATCTCGATTATTAAACGTGAAGCAATTTGGCATCGTATTATTATTTAATTCGCTATAATTTTATAATAGATATATAATAGACACGTAAAAGCTTGCGATTCAAATAAATCTTACACATCGCAGAAAAAAAAAGAAAAAAAAAAAATACCATAACGTCAGAGATTGCCGTAATTTTGCTCACGATAAAATATCTCTCTTACTTCTTTGACAGTTTGTTCATTTTTTTTTTTTCCTTCTTTTTGGATACGTGTACGCGCTCGTGTCAGTGCAACAGCGGATCAGGGCAATGCTCGCGTATATGTGGTCGCGAGTCTCGCGAGTGTGGTCTCTCTCTTGTTAGGGAGTGTGAGTGGTTTCGGGCGGGATTGCGGATCGAACCGGCCACACAGCGCCACGCCGGGTGTTACGCTCGAGCTGAAACAATGCAGAACCACGAGGGTCCGAACGATCAACCCCCTTGTGCGGCTCGTGAAACGGCACTAATACCTTTCGCGCGAATTTACGCGCTAATTCGCCGAGCGGCTCGTCTTCGGTAAAGCCTAAGTATCGACGTTAGGAAGATTTCGCTGATGTTGTCTTTGTCGTCGCGACAATATCGTGCTGCGCGGAACTTGTTAACTTAAGAAAATAGCTGCTGTATTCCTTTTTATATATATTAAAAAAAAAAAAAAGAGAGTAAACTTCTAAATATGTATATATATAAAATGCTACGGTGAGAGAAAACGCTACGTATTTAAATAATTTCATATTTCTCGCGAACATTTTATACCGTTTGATTTCAGTTAATGTAAAAGCATAACTAATTACGCAACATTGTGATATATACAATATTGTTTATCATGTATTTATAAACAATGGTCAAGATATATATATATATGCAATGCCGTCGTAGAAATACGTATTTATATCCTACGAGCAGGTACTACATTTACCGCGAAAATGTAAGGATTGATTTTCGGCCGTTTAGATAAATTGCCGATCGTTCCTACGACTGATACTACGTTTCAACGCGATACATCTATCGGTATGTCATTCGACGTTTTGCACGGCGTAACGGCATTTGTTCAAATTTTACCGTTTGGTTATATAGTTAAATATAAAAAGTGGAATGATAATTGCCGACGATAATGACAATCTCGGTGGACTAACGGGATAGATATATCTTGAAATTAAAAACTAATACTTTTCCTTTTTAAAGGATACGTAAAGTAAAGTCTCCGGGTGACGTGTGACTTTTTTTTTTTTTTTTCCACGCGTGCACGTTCACGCGCGTTGCGAGTTAAACCTGTAGCTTCCTTTCTTTGCGAAGCGTGCAATCCATACATTAATATGTCGCGCGTAAAGGATGTTGTTCGACCGTTCGATAACAATTGACGCGATAATTCTATATTCGGACGGATTCGTTTTACATTCTTACGAAAGTGCCAATATAATATAATTAATATTCTTACTCGCGGCATCGTTACTTATTCAACTCACAATTAGATACGTATATAAAGTTGAACAGCCCGCAATGTCGTAAGATACTGTACATTTATTTTAAAATAATTAATTTTGTATCATATCATAAAAAACTAAAATTACATAATAATAGTGTCTAAGATTTAGGCACCGCGTAGATATTAACTAACTCTCGATTAATATTGATACAAAATTGAAAATCATTTCTTTATCACAATCACACGATATCCTAATTACGACTAGTGACTATTGCAGCCCGTATCCGGCAAGGGGAACGTATACCTCAAGATAATCTAAATCCTAGATATCTTATCGTAGATAAATTTAACATTAGTAAATTACATTAATTTACGCGATTATTATTTTTCTCTTTTAATATTAATCCTTTCAATATTACCGTTTTATATCGCGAATATATGGATTCAAATATTAGATCTATAGCTCTATACGTTCCTCGATTTACGATACGTCTCCATCCGGCTGCCGCTTATTCAGTCTATCGTAGTTGAGTTGTCCACGACGTTGGACGGAGTTGTCGTTAATCGTTTCGTTACGGTTAAGTCGATATCAGAAGCTGGACGACGGCTCGTAGAATTCACATTCGCTGCAACGTTTCTGTAGGATATAATTTTAATAATTAGAATTCATCAGAGGAAAAAAAAAAAAAAGAATTTCTTTCGAATGCAGCTGGTTATACGAAATAATTTTTGATTTCACATGGGCTGTATGTGATTTTTTTCACATACGTGATTTTTAAGACATCAGTATACGTACGGGTAGATCTTTGGTGGACGGCTGCTCGCGTAGTCGATGGTACATTATGCGATTACTTATAAAGTCTTGAATATTGTGTCGAGAAAAAGTTTGATCTTTCATTTGCCAGTCGAACGACGACCTAATGTTCGCTCCCAAGTTGAGTATATCGCGACCTGCGTATTGTATGCGTATTTGTTCAATCGGCTGAAAGAAAGATTTATTGCTGTTTATTTCGCTCACATGATTAATGTAATTATTACTTTTCTTATAATTGACGATTAAGGGAATTATGCTAGAATCATAAAATTATCTTTTTGTTAGGGGGTTTTCGCACACCGATAATTTTATAGCGATATGTTATTTTTTATTTAAAAAAAAAAAAGTTGTTATTTTTTTTATATATTTCTCTCTTTTCGTTGGCTCTGTTTCGATTTGGCATTTCTATTGTTCGTTTCTTTTTTTCAACTTCTGAATAATTTGTGCTAAGGCGAATTCTCGTAATGTTTACCTTCTCCTGGCTCTTGCATGGTGTTCTATTGGGAGTGTCTGGCCTCGATGAGTACGGCGTTAATTCGACTGACGCCGATTCGGCGGACATAGCAAGACTGCTGATGCCGCTGGACTCGCTTCCGGTGCTTGGAGAAGTCCGTCCGGAACCGGGCAAATTTCTCGCGTTCTGCTCGCGCTCAATATTAAGAAGCTTCATTCTCAACGTAGAAAATTGTTCCGGGTCGAGACCGAATAATGGTAGCGCTAATGTTAGTGCCATTTTTACGTTGCGTTGTCCCTTCTCGGCTAATCCTGCAATTAACATCAACTCTTATAATAACGTTATAATTAGAACATACGCGATATTTACTAATCCTCGTAGTCGAAACGTCCTTTGATCATAGGTGCTCTGTATATTTTTTCCTCACGTTAGAATTTATTACGTTTGTATTATTTAAAATCGAACAAAACATTTATTTGTAATTATTGAAACAGAGGAATATTCAGCTAAGTACTTTGCATAAATTTATAAGATTGCTTTTTAATTAGACACGATGGTAAAAGGCTTTAGAGTCCACACTGTGTATGTATACGCAAATAAATATTTGAAGGAAAAATTGTTCCGTTCGTGGAGATAATTTCTTTTTTTTTTTTTTTTTTTTTTAACTTTCTTGAGAACACGTGGCTCGCGTTAAATTAAATTAAGTATAGTTTATTACTTCTTGTGGCAAGATTTCACTTTCACGTCGATATTACCTGGATCACGATAAAAGTAATCGAGTTGTTATAATCATGCGAACCGTTACGACGTTAACCGACAACTGAAGACATCCTTCTTGTATATTCTTGCCGTACTGGTCACATGTACATGTAATCTTCATACGAACATTCGTGATGATAAACACGACCTTCTGTGTTTCGAATCACGCGTTCGCGCATTAACCCGACCATGCTGTGCCTTTATTTTATCGGCGAAAATATTTAACGTTAAAGAAATACTAAGAAAACGAAAAATCGATATAGCAAGTCAATTTTTTTTTTTTTTTGCATAAAAGAGTGATTCTAAATAAATTTAAAAAATGCAGATTAATTTTAAAAAACACTACATTATAATTTATAACTTGTTTAGACAATCAACAGTTTAGTTTAATTAATTAACTCAGAAAAATAGAGAATTAATTCAAGACTTGAGCAAAATTGCAAAAACGGCATATATGAGAAAATTAATGAAGATCAAGCTTCTTTTTATTTTCTTATTAAGATCATAGGGCGTTTTTACCCTTTCTGATTATACGGGTTAATCATAATGCTCGTATGAACGTTTTACCAACCAAGTGCTCCGTACGTAGCGAACGTTATACTATATGTACATTTAGTATACGATACGTACGAAGCTCGCGGTCGGTAAAACATTTTCACAACCATCACGATTCACTGTATAAACTGTACCGTTATAACCCGAGAAATTCCTCTTACCGACGAGGATGATAAGGTCATTTTCCACTGATAGCAGCTTGGTATACGGACGTGTGGTACATGCACCAGGTCCCTGATGCGGAGGTAGTTCTCGTGTTCACAGTGATACCGTGGCGCTAGCGATCATCCACTCCTGTTTGATACAGGTTCGTTGTGTATGTGCGCACGGTTTGCGCCTATTCAACACATGCATACATATGCAGACGAGTGTTCATATAAAACAAATACTTGGATAAACGGGCGTAATGTCACGTAGCGTCGCGTAGTGTCATTAAGGATGTCATTAAGGAGCCATGCAAAAATAAAGATTTGAGTGGCCGTGTCAGGGACCTGGAATGCACTGTTCCTCTCTTCAGCAAGGATGCTGAGCACCTTATCCACCAACGAGGTCTGCTTTGCCGACTGCAATTATGTCTTCGTGTTAGCTTTTCCCACATACAATAACCATTACTAATTATACTAATTAAATTGTTTAATAATTTGAACATTTTCAATAATATAAATTCAGAATAATAACTTGTTTAAGTATAAAAATTTAATTTAATTTTAAATGGCATTTCTTATCATACGATACGATGTCGGTAAAAAATGTTCAAGATAACAGTGACCTTTCATATGTTAACTTGTTTTTTTGCGGGTTATTTACCTGTAACGCCGCTAGGATATTATTATATTGAATTGTCGATTATTTTAATTTTTAATTTTAATTTTAATTACATTAATCGCGTTGTATAATTCGCGTGTTAACTTCATCTTGACGTTAAATTTTTTTTCTTTCGATCTGAAGCAGATTTAAAAAATATTATTTCATCCACAATGCTTTCGTTGTACTAGGTTAAATTTTCTCGCGTTTACTCGTTCGAATGTTAGCTTCTTTATAAGGGGTGTTAGAAGATGTTCTAGTCAGATGGTCTGGAGCTACTCAGGGATCGTCAAGAAGGGACAACAGAATCGTGGAGTACGGAGATTTGATGTCCAAGAATGACGGCAAAGTTCACTCATTGTTCTTTCAACTTTCATGTTCTGATAGTATTTCAATGAACGCTTCTTTAAGGTTGTGGAAGGTGGTCGCCAGGATATCGCTGTGTGTACGACATAAATTAATTGAAGAGCATTTAGGTATTTGCGCTCCTTTGTTCGTCATCGTCATTTCAATGATATGCATAGCCTTTTATATAAAATTAAAAAAAAAAAAAAAAAAATACGTTACGGGAGAAATGACTTCTACGGTGAGGCTTCCAGGAACATATTCAAACGTTGAACAAATTCATCATGATTACAAAATGGAACAAGAAGGGGGAGGATAGTTAAGAGATGAGTCTTTAATTTCCTTCAACACGCTTTCCTTTGTGATATTACTTGTATACAAATTGCTAATTATGCACAATGTATTCTTGTGTGTATTATATATATTATGTATATATGCATATATATTAAGTGAAAGCCAAATTAGGGGAATAAAATAATCTCACAACTCCCCAAAGAGACTCGGGAAGAAGAACTGAGGAAGAAACGATGATTGGAAGATTAATCGTTGGTTTATCCATTAGATTGCTCTCTCTCCTCTCAAAGACGAAGAGAGTTAAATCGTCTAATTATCTCCAAGAGCATGGCGACGTTGCATTGAGAGAGAATTTTACGGGAAGTGTTCTCCTAATTACGACTCATGATATGTGACAACCTTATGAAGACGAAACTTTGGCCTTCCCGGAGCATTTCTCTAAATCTTGAAATGAAAATGGAGCAGTAGTTAGGATTACCACCCAGAAGGTTAAGAAGAAGATGGAATTTGCGCAATATCTTGAGAAGTAACGGTAATAAAGGTATTTCGGAAATTTGGGCCCAGTCCGAACATACCCGACGCTGGCTTCGCAACACGTTGACAAGTATGCGTATGATTCCTTCACCGACTCATAATAACTATGTCAGGACGCGAGGAAACAGGATATCTAAATATTCCGCGATTCTTGCGCGCAAGTCTGAATTGACCGAGAACTCATAATACTCTTTGTGGACGTGATGTCTCCGTTGGAAGAATATGAGAGGGGGCTGCTTGAAATCAGTTAAGGTTTCTTGCGAACTGTAGTAGCACTATCGACCATCGTTATTTTGCACGGAAATACAAGTTCTTTTTTTTTTTTTTTTTATTCTTAATTATAGTATTTAATATTTGTCGTAATGGTTGGTGGTTTTAGTTATTGAAGCAGAAAGGAAAAAAAAGTTTAGCGAAAATGTACCCCGCGAAACAGAAATATAAAAAATTTTTCTTTTTTAATTAAATATATTAATAAACGTCGCGAACAGTATTTTTATATCGATAAAATAAACTTATAAATAGTTTAATGAATAGTAAAAGAAACGCGAACAAATTAATAATGCGCACAGAAATAAAAATATATTTGCCTATCTTTTAAGATATTAAAAAATTTTTTATAACTCTTTTTAATTTAATAGAACGTTGAAGTAACTGTTGCAACATTATCATAAATCCCTTCATATGCTTCTGAAAGTACGTGCAGCATCTCTCGCCCACTAGGATTCTAGGTTACCGACGTACGAGGTTTCCTCTCGAACATTGTATCTCTCCTTCATTCTTCGTTCTTTACGTTTCTCGTCTCCGCGCTAGATTTCTTTACGCGGGTGGACCAACGATCTATTGTCGATTCGGGCTCAGTAGGTAGAAGTCGGGCGCAGGAGAGGAAGAATTGTCGCGCTGTAGAAACCGAACTGTAGAACCCCTACCGACAACTCGAAAGGAAATGAGGTGCCCTCGACAGGACCTATCCCAATGAAAAAGAAGTCACCGGACCGTGGCGAAGGAAGAAAATCTTTCCTTACGCGAATCACGCGCGCGTCGTTGGTGTCGACAACGTCTTGACCGCGTTTCTTCCTTTAGAGATGGCGTATCGTATCACGAGATTAAGATACACAAGTATAAGTAATCCTTTTGCGGGCGACGATGTCTTATTTCCTTAACGTTATTTCATACGCGGCGAGAATCCTTTTCGTGTACCGTCGAATAAAAATACGACGCCGCGAAGAGGAGTTAGACATTTAATACTTATCGTTATTTACGTTCGTTATTTCTATAACGATATCTGTTTTGTGATAATTATTATTTTGAATCCTTATTTATCGATAATACAAATGCGATTGCGCCAGGCCGATCAATGCACACCCCGTGTCGGTAGGAGGATTAGAGTCTTCCTACATTTAATCTTTTTTGTATTTCTTTGGGCGCGTGGCTCGACAAAAGCACGAGTGGTCCTCTGAAGAGAACGAAAGCGAGAGAGCACACTTCGAGAGATGTTTTGGATTTGCCAGGTGCGAAGAAACACGCGCGCGCGCGACCAGTATATTCTTATTCTTGAGTGTTTCTCTTGTCGGTCAGCGGCCGAGGAAAAGATCCCTTTGTAGGATCACAACTCGGCCATTCAATTTCCATGCTATCCCACGAATTCCATAATGTAAAGCCGCATTAACAAAGTGAACGTTAACAACTTCACAGATGGAAAGAGTTATCTTAAAAGAAAAGAAAGTACTATCGTTGCCGCTTTACAGCGGCATTGATTAAATTTTTTTTTCTTCTTTTTTTTTTTTTTTAAATTTGACTGCATTTATATCTGTAGCTTTTTTTCGACTTTAGTAAGCTTCGATGAGAACAATGCCAGGCGCGTTCAATGTACGTATAAATTAAAATAACGTTCCTTCGCGGGCGGTACGTCGACTTTACGTGGGGTGGAAAAGAATTAGCTTATTTTTTTTTTTTTTTATCGGCGAGATAACGAGGCATGGACCAAGAGTGACACCTGAGGTGTCGACGCCATGACACGTTACGAGGGTTGCCATGCCAGACATCCATCACTTCTTTGTATAGCGGCCCCGTGACACCTGGTTCTGCGTTCCCCATCTCCACTGTAAACCCCTACGATTCCTTTTTAACCTCCCTTCCATGGCGGCGGTATATATCTAAAAACTGTTAGGTTCGCGATATAAACGGAATCGAGAACGAATATAAAAATTTTAATCGTGCAATTATACTTTATTTCTTTTCTTTTTTTTTTTTTCTTTCTTAAAAGAAATATAAAACAGATTTCATTAAGAGCTTTAGCGAATTAAATTCGATTTACGTTATTCATTTGTGAACTTGCACTTGTAGCAGTCAAGTTCGCGTTGAAAGTAAGTGGGTCATCCTGAGGAAATGGTTGAAATTTAAAGAATAGAATCTCGTTTTTGCTAAAAGTCAGTGTTAGTCCCTCAAGACAGATTATTTGCTTCGGTGGTTTTGAGAAAAGGAAAAGGAAAAAAAAAAAAGAAAAAGAAAAAAAAGGCAGAGAAGGTAACTGGTCAGTCCTTCATCTCGTTTCTAACCCTCGGTCGAGAATCCCTTCATTGAGAACGATTGCTAAATCCAGGTGTTCCTGTCGCGCTGCATCCTTGGAGACCTTCATATTTCACTCACCTCGTCAATGGGAGGAAGCCAGATGCAGGTGTGCCGGTCTCGTTCGAGACGGATCTCGGCGATCTTCGTGCAATAAATAGGATGCATAGCTAAAGAAATGAAGCGTGGGCGGCAAGGGAAATTTTCAAACCTCGACCGCTGCCCTTTATACGATGAAACTTCCGAATTGTGAAACCGATTAGGTATACCTACTGAGAAAGGGCTGACACGCGACTAATGGTGGAACGTCGGCGGAAACACATTGTCATCATCGCGATGATTTCGGCGCGTTTCAACGTTATTGTGCGTTAGCGAAAAAAATGTTAACCGCCTAAGTTTAATTTTATTCGAACTCGCCGATAGTCTGGTGCTCGACGTTATTAAACTAAATAAAATCGTATCGTTAAAAATCATTTTGTAATATAAAAATATTTTATAATTTAAATAGGTGCCTCGCTAAAAGATTATTTAAAAATCTTTAAAAAGGATTGAATATATGATAGTTCTTGAGACATATAGTTTTCGGTATGAACAAGAATTTAATTACCATTATCGCTCGCCATTTCGGCAGGGATGCCTTCCGGGAGAATATCAATCGATTGTCATCTTCGGTGACCTGACCCGTCGACATATAAGCTCGACATTGCTTTGGGGGTGGTTTGAGGGAACTCATCGATAGCCACCGACAGAAGGAGGCGGTACCTCTCATTAATAACCGGTGACTCGGCGTTTATATAAATAATCCTACGCGGTCGTGCAGGCACTCACCTGCGATTCGGTCGATCGCTCACTATCCTGACGTGAAAGAAGTTTCTCCCCCTACGGTTGTACGACCGATTCATCCACCGCCTTCATGCTCTTCGTTCGCTCGCGTGTCTATTCTCTCTTTTTCTGTCCGTGCCTCATTTTCCCCTTCGGATCGCCACCGCCTTCCTCTTTTCTCTTTCTCTCTTTTTCTCTCTCTCTCCCCTCTCTCTCTCTCTCTCTCTCTGTCGCGAAGACTCCTCAATCGGAATTCCGAAAGGCACTAGAGCAGGGCACTCCTCTAGTCACTGCCAAGTTTATGAATGCCTGCCTGCGACGTCCGGTCATTTATTTCGGCATCTATGCTCTATATCTCAAATACTCGCATTAACGCTCCGACTATAAATGCCCCAATATTCGAAACATGCGTGTACGCAACTATATCTTCTCACGTCGCTGTTTTTGCAATTAAGAATAAATTTTTTAATGTGATAAATATTCTTTGCTCCGCGAAGATTTCTTCAAATAATTAGAGTCTCGATTAATTTGGATTCTTTTTCATTTATCCGTTTTTCTTTTATGTGATTTAAAATATTTGTAAAAAAATAGCTTAATTTTTAAAATGATAACTTTAAACGGATTACGTTATTGGAAAAGAAAGCAAGTTTGCGAAATTGGTACGCGAAACGTCACGGAATTCCGAAAGTGCGAGAAGAGACATTAAAACTATTTTTCGTGGCATGATGCGTCTCCGTATAACGGCGTAATAAAAGTTTCCATTCTTGCAAATGGGTAAACTTTATTCGTGAGACCGTCGCGAGAGAAACGACGGTCTCTTTCTGCTCCTTTGCTTTAGTATATTGTCCCCGTTCGGTCTACCCGCGCATGGCATACACTTCGGAGTGGTGCAATTATTACTTGTCCGCTTTTACGACGCCAGGAACGCTGACCGGCGAACGAGGACAGAAAACTCGAAATACAGAGAGCCGCGAAAGTTTGCCACGAAGAATCGTGACAGCGGAATTGAACATAAAAATTGTTTAGAGAACTTCATAAGAATTTTGGTTCCTTCTTATAAATTTTTTTTTTTACGAAATTTTGCCCGTTAAATTAATACGTATGTAAATTGATATAAAATACTTACGAGCCCATTATTGATATTTGCGAAAAATATTCGAGACGCGTTTATAAGATCGTTGCTAATTTTTCGCGCGTCGAAGCAAAAGTTATTACATCATATTATATTACGTACGAACCTTCCAAGATAATGGGTTTGATATTCGCTTTACGACGAGGTTAATGGAGCAATGCGTTTGCCTTTATATTGTTTACTGCGCGTCTTAAAAACACGCGTCTTTGTACATGATTTCGCATTCGATTTCATTCACGCCATTCTTCCTGACACGTCGGAGGGAGGACCGTGGATCGATCGTATCGTAAAATATTTAACGAGGCAGTTCGGCGAGACGTCTTTGTAAACGATATGAATATCGCAATAAAATATATACGCGTACGCCTATATACGGCATAGTGGCGAATATAAATTCAACGAGTTTCCGTCCCCCGACGTCGGCACGTTTCTTGCCTTTTCGCTGTCTTGACTTCGCTCGTTGCGGTCGCCTGCGAAACTCCATAAAAGATACGATCGAGGCATAACGCGGATAATTTCTCTTAATGCCCGGCATAATGTTTAATTTCAGCTCCCGTCATCTTTTCCGTACCCTTTCCTTCTTCCGCATCTCTTCCTATTCGTTTCCATATATGGAATATTTCAGTGATCGTCGCCTTCATACGCATATTTTTTCTATTGTTTCAGGTGAATTGCGGCTCGCTGCGATCAGCAGAAGACGTCGATCGGTGAGTCTTATCATTTTTTTTTTTACTTGTTGAAATTATTAGGTCACTGCACTTCCACTGTTATACATATATAGATTAGTCGAGGCGAGTCAGATCGCAAAAGAGATCAGCGCGTTAGATGCCGCGTGTTCGAAATTTGGAGTCGCTCAGAGAACGACGACGGCGACGGCGACGCCAACGAGAAATATGTATAAACAATATACATTTATATATCAGCGTATATACACGCATCAGCGCGTATCGCTCCAACGGACTTCGCGTGGGTCGGCGCGAGGGTGACGTCGAGAGACCGGAGGGGTTGGGACGGAGCCGGTTTGTAACAAAATCAATAGAGGGGTGGCGCGCGAGAGGACACACGAGGGGATAAAGCGGGAGGAAAGGGGACAGAAGCGTAAACGGGCCGGCGCAGGAAGAGGGTGGCTCACGCGGGGGTGGTTTGGCGAGCGCAAGCGCATTCGGTTAACGGTGGAGCTGGGTGCCGCGGGTCGCGGGCGCAAGAGGGTGAACGAAGGAAGACAAAACCACCCCGCCGCCGGCTACTCCCACCCTCTGGACGAGGCGACGGACTGCGATGGAGTGCCTCCATCCTCCATCTCCTCGTCCTCCCTCCCCCTCTTCGCTTCCTCGTCCTCTTCTTCCACCTCATGCTCCTGCTCTTCCGCCGTCGTTGTTCCCTCCTCACCCGTCGCTTCGCGCTGCCTCCTACCTCCTCTGCCGCCTACTTTGAGTCTATAGAACAGCTCTCGCTAACCTGGAACTCGGGGGGATGCACCCCCTAGAATGGTACGTGCTGCCATCGCCACCGACGTGGGAAACGTCGGAACAGCGCAAATCTCGGGCATTTTGCCTCAACCTGAGCGTAGGTCCGATGATATTTCATCGCGAATTCCATGTCTAATAGTTTGTGAAGACTAGTGTTACTTTACAGCGTGCGTAATCTTCTCCACGTTAAATTTTTCTTATATTTTTTTTATCGCTCTGGCTATAATTAAGTTTTCCTAAATTCACGATTGCTCTCCATTGACGATCTTTTATTCAGTCTCTTTGAAAATTCAGAATAGTGTAGAATTTAAGTGGTTTTTATTAGATCTAGACTTGTATTTTTTTTCATGTTACGGTACTTGTAGTTTATTCTTTTTTGACTCGCGGGCAACTCCGTTTTACATACTCGATGACGCTTTTTTATTTGAACCGAGAGGACGCGTATTTACTCGACAACGTTTATTATAGATTAATTTTATTTTAACCAACGCTATACTAATTCCTAAAATTATCGCGTTGAAGACGTATTTTTCGCTGTGAGCGTGAAACGAGTTTTCGCGGCCTAAAAGGTCGAATGCGAGCCTTTACCGATGCACAGAGCTTGCGTACAGCGCATATTCATTTTTTACAAGCCGTTCGTACTCCACCACGTGCATGCAGCCGGCATTCGGTTGGCCAGCTTTCAGTGGTCCCCAACTGGTTCAAGTACCACATGCTCTCGTGGTCGCCCTTGCGCTCACGTACGAGCAAGAAGTACTCGATGGCATTTGCGGTGGATTTGGCGGTACTCTGCACCGCGGGAGCCCCACTTCTGACCAGTAACCATGGGGTACTCTCTCTCTCTCTCTTCTTCGGCTTCTCTCTGGATTCTTCTTCTGCTTCGTCCCTCGCGCCCTTGCCCACGTTCTCGAGAGGCCCCGTGCGATACCCCCGTCATAATCTCCCGTCTATCGAAAGGGAGTCGCTGAGCGCGGATTAAAAGGGTGCCTTTTACGCAGGGTTCTACGCAAGATCTAAAAATCCTCTTTCTCTCTCTTTCTCTACTTGTCTTTCTCTCTATTGCCAAGCTTTCCCGACACTCGCGATTACACACCGCGTTCTCAAAAATTGCATTCGCCAAAGCTACGAAAAAGATATTCGCACATTCAAATTTTATAAGCCGTTGAAATATAATTAAAAAAAAAATCTAATTGCTCGTATAAATTGTCAATAATGCAAATATATTTTAAATTAAATTATTCGCAGAATTTCTTTACTAAATATCACTTTATTCAAGTTTTAATTTTCGATCTAAATTCAATCTGAAAAATTCATACACCTCTTCAATTATTAAGCAGATTAATCGATGCGATCGTGCGCCTCTTATTACACTAAATCCCCGCCACGTGTTCGCCTCCTTGGCTCAACAATTCAGCGTTACATAAGGTTTCACGGGGAGGACCGGGGATCCCGACGAGAAATCGGGCCCGCGTCCAAAGTGGGTTAATAAAGCGATATTAAAGCCACGGGTGGTAGACCCTACGGCAGAATCCCTCGTGTCCACTCTAGCGCGGTCTTCGGACAACGGGAATTACGTGCGAGGACCACCACCCCGTGATCCACCGTGGCGTTTCATTAGCTCTCCGCTATCTCGGCACGTTTTTTTTTTTTTTTTTTTTTTTCAACAAACTTGCAAGGATTATTAACTCGGCATTTTTCACGAAAGCTTTACATCGCGCGGGTGTATAATAAATTTAAATATAATATATTCTTTTTTATTTACGCTCTCGTGCAAACAAATATTTTTAAAAGCTGCGCGCGAACATAATTTAACAAAAATCAACGGCCAGCGTACCACGTGATAAAAAAAGCCTCGCCGAAATAAATTCGCTATTTCTGGACTACGCCGATCCGTTGCGGCGCGATGCTATCGCGGCGTAATCTCTGCGAGAACGCAGAACTTCCATTCGCATATTCCCCCGACCGTTCTAACTATCCGACAAGGCTGGATATGTACGGTGGATCGGCAAACTGTAAAGTTTACAAACACCCGCGCTTCCTAGTCATTATCCCGTAATCCCGGTGTTTTACATGTTATGAGGATGCAAGAGAGGCGGCCTGCTACCTGCGACCTTCGGTCTTACATTATTACACACCGTTAGTGGTCCACATATCACACCGGGCGAACAAAAGCCCCGCATGATTTTACATAAATTTCACGAGTCGAAACACCTCGCGGCGGGGCAATCGTGATCTCCTCGGAAAGCTACAAATATGCTGCCACTCGGCAGAATCTGAATTCCGCCGCCGAGAAAACGGTACGAGTGTGACCTCGACGTGAATTTATTTATCGGCCGGCAACAATCTCGTTCGTAACGTCTTAGGCATTCGGGTACGTATATCCACTAAATTTACCAGAATAAAGCGACGGAACGAATCCGGCGGAGAGTCTTCGGGTGTCGATTTACGGCCGATCGCGTGCGAATTGGACGGTGTGTTTTGACACGCAGCCCACCCACGCTACCCGCCCCGATCACACGCCTCGCACGAGAACTCGTCATTAAGTGCATTAGGACGCGTTTAATAGTGCCGTGATCGCTCGTTATATAGGTGGCCGCTCGCCCGCTCGGGGATGCTGCGCCCGTGCGCTGGCACGGCGAGTGTGTCTAGTTCCCATTGTTCCCGCGCGTCAGACACGTGGCCGTGGCACGAGTCCAGATATCGAATATTCCTCCTTGCTTTTTCTCTCTCTTCTTTTCCAGCCCCCTCTGATTGGCACTTTAAAATCCAGACGATCATGCGTCGCGCGAGAAGAGGGAGGTTAAACAAAAAAAGAAAGAAAAAAAAAAAAGTGAGAAAGAAATGACGGGGAACACCCACGGCGCGGAGGTCGCCATTCAACTCGGCTCGAATGTCGCTCCCGCGAACTCTCGTGTGTCGGGAAGTTTGCAGGCTAAATTGACCGCAGCTCCGATGAAAGCGGTAATTTCAGCCGCGGAAAATTCTGTCTGATGCCGAGAAGTAAACTGTATTTCTTTTTCTTTCTTTTTTCTTTTTTTTTTTTTTTATACCGCGAGCGAATATACGAGTCAAGTGCAAATACGCGAACGGTGGAGCGCCGCGACAAATTTGAAAGTAATAATTTCATATCTATTTCGAAGTCCCGTGATTATATTTTTGTCGTTGTCACATCCTTTGCTTGTTTTGTTTTTCTTAAAAAAAAAAAAGAAAAAAAAATTAAAATATAAAAATCTAATGTGTTAAAGATCGAGGAAGATTGCGAAGATTTTAACGGTGATATCCCTAGGATATTAGCACGTATTATACTCTCGCGCATTTCCCTAACGTTTCCAGAACGCGAATATAAATAATTTATCACCTGCGCCGTGGAATTATCCGCGCGTAAATGGATCAGATGTCGGGCGCGGCTCTTTTTCCTTGTCCGCCATCGCGCGGTCAATTAATAGGAGTCATTTATAAGAGCAAACCGGGGAATCTGGGAATCCGCGATCCGCCCGGAGGCAATAAATCTCAAGTCGCCGAGAGCGGCATGGTAGCGGAACCCCTCTTGTAAGCTGGTTGTATTGTAGCTATTACCGAGCCATGCATCACTAGGTAACAACCGCACGATTCGTCGTCTCCCTCATATCAACGGCCGAGGCACGGCCCTCCTCGTATTTCGTGACCACGGGGAAAGAGCACTAGGACACCGTGTAGGAAAGCGCAGGAAAACGTGCGGCGCGCGTTTGGGAAGCTGCGCAGCTGATATCGGACCACCCAGGTTATTCTCCCGGGTACTTTCTGGCCGTGGAACGTTCCGCGGCGTTAAGGGAAAAGTCCGATTCACGCATGACCACGAGCAATGTTATGGCACGAGTGATGAACGATCCCCGTCGTTAATGAGCGAATCGTGTTTCGCGCCGATATTTTATGTTTCGGTATTAGTAAAAAAAAAAAAAAAATTGGTTAAGCGCTGATTTGTAGCTTTGGCAATCTCCCTTTAAAGCAATTTATGCGATAACGTAATGATCGCAATTTTAAATAAATTATAATCGCGAAATATTTTTGTAAAAAAAAAGCCGATTTTTTTTTACTGTACACGCTTTTTTTTTCTGCTTTTCAAGACTTCGTGAATATATGTATAGGACTTGAAATTTGATCAGATAAATACGAGATAACGCACGCAAGTATTGAAACGAAGAAAATATTACTCCGGTAATATCGCGATGATAGCTCACGCTTTCAAAAACGTACTGCGCTAAATCGCCCGCTCGGTCCGGACAACACAACGGCAGACAGTGAGAAAATAGCGGGCAATACTTCGTACGCGAGACAGAAGGTCGCGAAGAAATAAAAAAAGAAAAAAAAAGAAAAAAAATACCAAAAAAAAAAAAAAATAGCGGAGGAAAAGAGATGAAGAAGAGAGAAAATCGCAAGGACAGAATATACGGCGCGACGAGCCGCGCCGTGGTACAGCATAGTCTCTTTCGCCGGACAACCGACAGTTAGAAGAACGGGGTGGCTGTCGAGGAGGGTAGTACCTGCCTACTACTCGCACCCTCGCCGGGCGCTATAGTAACAACACGGGGAAACATAGGGAAATCAATATGGCTTCCGTTGCCCTCATCCCTCTCGCGCGCGGCCCTCGCAGCCGCTGTCTCTCGCTCCTCTCTCGCTACCACGGAATTACATCTCTCCCTCGGTCTCCCTCGCTTCAGCCATCTCTGTTTATCTTTCCCTCCCTCGGCCCCTTTCTCTCGCTCTTTCTCAATCTGGCCGCCTCTCTTTCTCTCTAGCACTCGACGCGGACGGGTGAACCCATTATAAGGGGGTGTTACTCCGGGCCAATCCCCAACCATCCGGAGAGAGAAAACCAGAGAGGCGAGAGTCCAAGAAGGGCGCATGTGCGTTGCTAGGGCCACCGGATGGGTCGCCGCGATGCGATACGATGCGATGCGATGCGATGCGATGCAATGCGACGCGACGCGACGCGACGCGATGCAGCGCGATGTGATACCGCGCGAAACGTCCGCCCGGTATAAGTACCGGATACTCGAAAGGCGTAGAAAATATCTGACGGCATTGCGTTTAAGACACAAATGCGATTCGCAATTTGCGATTTGTCGCCGCGTACCGACGTTTCAGCGTAAACGAAACGGCGCCGTCTTACCCTGATTAATCGTTCAAGACGCGGGAGACTTCCGCGTCGCGGCGGAACGTCGTTTGCAAACACTAATAAAGTACCATTCTTCCGCCACTCGGTTCGTCTCTTACCCTCCGGTAAATAGGCTTGCTACGCGCGCATTGTCGCCGCTCGCAAGTGCGCGCTACGCGCTCCACCGCCGCCCGTGCGTGCGTGCGTACGGGCACGCGTTATTTCACGCAGGGGGGGCGAAAAACGTATTTACCATTCCCGACGGGACGGGCCGCCTTGATTTGTCGCCGAAAAATCAGACTAGGGTGGGAATCAAGGGTCGCGATAAAAGCATTAGCTGCCCGCTTAAGTGTTTTTCCAACTTGTTCAACTCCGTTGTCTCTCCCTGTCTCTTTCCCTTCTCCCTTTTCTTCGTCTCCTTTCTCTTTTCGTTATCGCCTTCCCGTTCTCCCTTTCCCTCTCTCGGTGCTCCTTCCTGTCATCCGATGTTGTTATAGGAGGGACGGTCGCCGTTCTGATATCGACAGGTCTGGCGTGTCTTCACGTCCTTAGCATTTCCGTTTTTCTCTTCTTCCGCGAGATTGCCGCGGAGGAGCAAAGGCATCGCGAGGGAAACTGGCTCCCAGCTTTCGACATTTTATCGGATTGGTTATTGGCACGTTTCGTTGCAAACATTTGTGAACTTTGACTTAATTAACTGATGCGTTATACGAGCGAAGCCGATGGTATTAAGAGGTCAGTGGTGAGTTACGTTTTTAAAGGTCACCATCCCCGCGTGAATCGCTGAAAGGTTAGTTAGTTTCGACGACGTCGAATAGATTAAAATGAGCATTTGCGGGACGTAAGCGTAAAATATTAATATATATTAAATTTAATTAATAAAATTTATTTTACGTCATTTACATTAAATCTATTTATTACAAAATAATACAGATTGTGATAAGGCAGGTACCTTTTGAAAGCTTCGTCGTTTAAGTTTTTAGCGATTATTTTTAAAATAGTAGACCCGACGCCGATGCGTGGTCGTCGCAAATGATAGTCGATTGTACAAAAGCGCCGTAATAATTTGAACAATAGCAAACAGACTTAGATAAAAGTAAGTGAAAGAGAAAGGGATCGAGGGGGGAGGAGCGGGGGAGGGATTGGGGGAGGGGAATAAAAGTCGAGGAAAAGAGAACGATGGGCATAAACGGAGATAGAGACACTGTCTGACAAAGGACGACAGAATCTCTTTGTTCTCGCGGCTCAACGGCTTCACTTCGTGGCCGCGATGTTTTGTCAAGGTCACTCATTCACTCCCTATGCTAGTAGTTCGTTTTCATTTTCCCTTTCGGACTCGATGTTGTCATTTACACCTTTTACTTTTTAATCTCGTGACGTACATCGATCTGCATCGCGCGAATTTTATTCTAAACGCGGCAGGCAAAGTTCCATCGCGATCAATAAGTGTTTCAAGCAGCCCGATGTCGCCGTTGTTAGAATTAATTTCTAGGCGTAAATCATTCGCTCGGTTTGCTTCGATTTGCTAATAATAGAGGAAGGATAATAGAGAAGGAACGAAAGTGTTCTTTGTGCCGCGAACTCGATGTAACAACTAACAAAGTACCTTATAATCGATGCCACTCTGCGTGACGAATTTTACGCAATGCGCATTGTAAACATTGCAGGTAGTCAAAGTGCATAGTCGAGAAAGAAATTTTGACTCGCACCTTCGCAATGTATAATCTAGGTCATTGCTCCCGTATATCATTCCGAACACGCTCGTTTCAGGGTTGTCGTTTTCTGAATGGCAATATTGGTCTGCGGTGTATGAATGGCGTTTTTTGAGATACTCGAAAGAATTCTCCCATTTTCCTTTTGTTGCCTCCTCGCTTTCATTCAATCTCTCCTCCACTTTGGGTCAAATTTTATACTCGATATTCCGTGTCAAGTTGAACGGTCGGGTCAATATTTTGGACAAGTTATTAAATTTCAGCATAACTTATAGATGTAATAATTACTTCTTATAATTTATGACAAATTACTGCGTTGAAATATTTATATTTATGTCGTCGCTTGTTATAACTTCTATTTTTTATTATTTGCTCTCTTACTGCATTGCTTATAATTATTGTTGCAGCGACTTCTCTTAAAAAAAAATATATATAAAATAATGCTACGTTACACGAACTCACCGATTAGTGGAATATACGTTACGTTATATTTTTACAATATAATTATTACTGACTAATAACGAGCTAGAAAAGTTCGATATAAACGCTTTTCGCCGCGTACTAGTTTATTGCGCGTTCTGATCTATGTCAACTCGCGCTCGAATGCCGAGTCCGCCGGGCCCGCTGGTAGCCGCGAGCACGTGCGTGTGTTTACTTCGGCCGGCAGCTTTCGCGCTGCAAGGTAATGACGCAATCGCCACTCGCGCGGCACAGTCCACGCGGTCAATAGATTATTACGCGGCGAAAAATGTTTAGATATCTAATTTTTCTACTTCGTTATTACTTAGAAATGATTGTCCAGTACCTAAACGTTTTGAGCGTTACATTTCTAGCTCGGTGGTGAACAGTTTTGCTAAACATTCACGAAATAAATCTCGGATCGTCTAGCTAATAATTATTACATTAATGGTTAGGCCTCAATTTCCATTCGAGTTAAGTATTAATCGCAACTAAAAAAAAAAATATCAAATATTTATTCGGATATCTGTACGAATTTTATAAGTCCACGAGAGAGTAAGCGTGAAAAATCATTCCTACGTTTTTAACGTTAATCACTTCCCGCTCAATGATTTTTGAATTGTTCTTCATCCACCGCGTTAATTCGCGATGTATGAGGAAGAAGCAAGATGAGGTGGAGATAGAAAGAGATCGGGTGGAGGGTGGGAGGTTGGTAGGAAGTCAGCGGAGGGTGGGAGACTGGTTGGGATATACTCCGAGGGTGGAAGAGCATCCCTCTTGATGGCGTCACCTCGAGGGCCCAATTAGCGCTAGCACGAGTGTCATTTCGTCGCGGTTTCCGCGTAGTGACTTGTCGTTCACTGGCGTTTTCTGTCAGTGGTTTCGTTTCTTCCGCGTAGACAGTTATATATACGTATATAACGTGCGTGATGAGCTGGCTATATATATTTCTCCGCGTCGCCCCTGTAGGCTCCTTGTACCCGATCTCCCTCGCTTTCCTCACTTCTGCAGGCGCCTTCTTCCTCTTTTATTCGCGGGCGCTCCGCCTACCGGCCCTACCGAGTGCATTATCCAATTTTCTAGCAGATATTTCGCGATATAATAATTGGACATTCAGCGCGAAGCGCGCGCCGTTCTTTTCGTCCCGGCCGTCTCTCTCGCCTCTCGTTGGCCTTTCAGGAACTTGAATTATATTCTTCGCGGGAGGATAGCGCGAGAAACCCGAAAAGAAGGGAGGGTGGAAGATAAGCCGCAACGATATCCCGCGACGGGGTTGGGCTATCAATAGAAACATTTTCCATCGGCGTGGAATCGCGTTTGAATAGCGTGTGTTTTACCCCGGCGTTTTCTGTCTTTTTCCGTTACTTCTCGCATGGAACGCGTTTTCGCCGTCTTGTTCTCTTTTATCTGCGCTACGCTCGGCTCCTCGGTTATTTCTATAACGACACTTTATGCAACGTTAATTATTGTCGACGTAATGAGCTCGAGGAAGTCTTCCAAGACGTAACCTCGCAGCATCGCTCCCGCCCGTTTCTTTCCCGCTGCTGTCTGCCTTCGCTGTCGTTCTCTCTCCCTCTAGTTAGTGGCATCGGAGTGTCAAAGGGCTCCTCTCTCGTCATTCTCGGGACGGATACCTCGCGAATCCTCCGCACCTCCACGGAACTGATCTCGTTAAGAGACTCGCTCTGCCTCGCCCGTTCGCGCCTTGTTAGCGAAGTTCATTTCTATTTTTCGTTACCGGAATTGGATGTCTCTAAATATCTGAGAACGTGATTTGTGAGATATTAATATTTTTACGCCGTAATAATGCGATCTACGTAATCGACGCGTTACCTTGAAATAGTAAAATTATTCGCAAAGCATACTTTTGATTTAATGAAAATTTATGAGACACATTAAACAAATAATTAAATTAAATTACTGTACATTTAATTAAATTATTAATTGTCTTATTGAAATTTGCAGGTCGAAGGCTATTTCCACGAAGGCTCTTTCCACGAAGGCTCTTTCCACGGAGGCTCGAGATCATCTGGGACGAGGTGAGTTTTTATCTTTGTTTTACTGCACCTGAAAATAAACGCGAAAAAAAGCTGTAAAAACAGGGCGATGTAGTCGAAAGAGGGACCGCACAATACCGTCGTTAGGGCCTGGCACAGGCCGATGACAACTCTTTCCCGGTATACCGTGTATCGAGTGTCATTCAATTGCGCATCCCAATTAAATAACAGGCAAAAGGGCGACATAGCGTCGTAAAGCGTCTCGACGCCCCCTAATTGCGAGTCTGAAGGAGGTTAAAGCATTCACGGAGGAAAATGAGAGAGGACGGTGTACAACAACCAGAGAGCGTTTGATTTTACAGTAGACTGTTCCGCGAGCAACAAATGGCTACTTGGTCGACATAAATTAAATCTTTATTTTTTTTATAAGTTATTTAATTTAATTTTTTTTTCTTTTTTTTTTTAACGAACCTAGTACAATTATTATAAAATAATATATTGCGTGAAATAAATTCGTTGAATGAGAGCGTAATTTTTGATAATTTAATTATTCGATTCTCCGCGAAGAATAATGAGAAAACAATAGAGTAACAGAATACATATTTATATTCTCGTATAATGCACTTTTTTTTTTTTTTTTTTTTTTACGTTTACGAGATTTCCTCGCGGTTGCATCGGGGTGTTTCAAGATCAGTTGAGCTTTTTTTTTCTCTCGTCTATAATCTTAATACTGCCTGACATTTAACGGTGGAGTTGCTGCGTGCGCCTAAAGAATGAAATCGAGACTCGGGGGTGGCAAGACGCGCGTTGTACCGTCGTTTCCGACTGTTTCGAGGGGGAGGGAAAAAAGAAAATTCGTTTCAGCAAAAACGACAACAGGGTTAGGTCTTTCAGGTCTGCTCATGATTAGCGGCACGCCTGCGCACGTCTGTTTGCGGAGATGCTGCAGGGTGTCTCTTGTGCGCTATTAAAAGGTAATGTAATTAGCACAGGCAAACGAACTAATTACCAGAATACGAACGGCAAGCGAGACGCACAAAAGGACTCCCTTTGCAACTCCCACCCCGCCCCTCTCTTCGAATTCATCTCTGCCTTCTCTTTTCTTCGTTGCACGTTTATTTCTCTCGTTGTAGACGCATCCGTTCCGCGTCGACCACATGGTGACGTTGACGTCGTCTACGATACTCCGTTCACGACCGGCGAACGGCACTGTTCCGAAAATCGAAATGTTAATTGAAAACTACTCTTTTTCGTAATTAAAAAAAAAGAAACAGAAAAAAAGAAGAAAAATCGCAGTTGCAAATTTTTATAAACAATTTTCGAACCATTATAATATTCATTTAGATCATTTTTCTTAATTTTTTTTTTTAGGGATTTGCTTTTTATTTATTTATAACGAATAGGGATTGAAGAAATTGTATTAAAAAAATACGGTGTCGCTCAGTGCGGCATCCGTTTTTGGATGATTGTCGCGGCTCGATAGCGTTCGCGAGGTCGCGCGGAGGCGACTGCGTGCAAAATGGAAACGCCGTAATTAGTATGCGCGTCCGCGTATTATTCACGCAACGGCACTCACTGCGCAACCACGTTTCGCGGTTGCGGCAGTTCGCGGCGGTGATGAGCGAGAGTAGGCGAGGGGGACGTCGCGACGCGCCGGGTACACGGTGTTGCGGTTCACACTTACGTTCGTCGAGCCCCTGCGGCCGGAAACGTCGACGGGGCGTGCTACGTGCACGCGGTTAGACAACCCCCTTAATGCGCGCGTACGAGCACGAGGGTGTACGCCCTGTGCGCGCGTACTTGCTCGCGCGCGATGTCATCCTGAGCGCACCGGTGGCGTATCGTGGCTCGTGAATACCGACGCATCACACGCGCGACATGTCCCGCGACGCGAAAACGTTCGCACCCTACGCTCTTGCACGCGGGAGATGAATGAATCTCGCGAATTTTCGCCGACTTCGCGTGTCCGAATTAACTCCAGTTTTTTTTTTTTTTTTTTTTTCTTCTTTTTTTCTCTGCTTTCCGAGGATAGTAAGCTGCTTCCTAGACCACGAGCAACAATAGCGAGTTTGTTACGCGAAATCTTTGTTATGCGAAACAGTTAAAATAAATCCTTATTTTTTTATTTTAAAATATTTTTATTTAATTTTTCTCTCGTAGATTTTTTTTTTTTTTTTGGTCATTGATCTTTTCTCGTTACCCATTCGTTCTAAAGAGGGAGTCGCGCGAGGCGTAAATTAATAAATGCTATATAATTCACGCATGAATTTTCATACCTAACGGAAAAGCGCCGCGTCATCCCGCGCCATATGCGCGTCTTCGCAGGCAGCCTTGGTTCGACTCGCGCGTGTATGTACGCGGGCTCATAGGAGCGATAAAAATCGCTTTGTAACGCGACTCTATCTATCACGCGATTCCGTCGACCGACGTTCTCCGCATGACGAAAAATCTTGTTTTCGTAGCGTGGAAAATCGCAGCGTAAGCGGACGTCGATTTGTACCGTCGTCAATGCTTTAGCGTGTAATAGAACGCATTTTAAAGAAAATACCGTCGGAAGTATGAGATCGAGTAAAGTAATAATTTTCAATATTATTTACATATCATTACAGTAATCGCGGTAATCGTTGGGGGGGTACTTATAAATTTTTATCACAATAATGCACGTCGATTAAAATCACAAATAGGTTTGTCAACGAGTTACAGACAATATTTTTGTTTTATCCGCGTTGGCATCGAGTTTTCTCGTAAAATTGTTGTTTTTAATAATTGAGGGAACGAGGGATAGGGATGGTGCGGCGGCTGCATCGTTGCACCGACGCGAGGAGAAAAGAATAGAAGAGGGGAAAGTTGGCAGACAGCTTCCACGAAGACAACGCTCTCGACGATACCTTCGGTCCTCTCGGTTGTTAATCGTTGGTTGCACCCTTTCAACCTCGCTCCTTTCCCGTTTTCTCGCGCTTACGCCCTACACCCGTCCATTAGCCTCGTCTTGTCGACGAAGGACGGTATCTGCCGTATCGTCGTCATCCTCCGCATCCGATTTCGCTCTCAACCCCGCGCGAGGAGAGCCTGTCCTGTGCCTCTGTATATGCATCGTGCGTGTGCCCGCGCGTGTCTGGAAAGGCTAGGTTAACGAGCGTGGGTAGGCGTGAAGAGCAAGCGAGCAACAACCGGTGCCCCGTTTGGCAGCGTCTTTCGTGGGTACGGAAGCGAACGCGCGCGAAACTTCCATCTAGCTCATCTTATTCATTGCGACTTTTCGACATGTCGATTTCACGCGTGGCCGACCTAGATTCATTTGCAGCATACAATTACGAATCGAAGAGGACACTTCAACGAATAAACTTTGCATTAAATCCTAATAATAATTGCGGTAACTAGCGTAATAATAATTTCATTTCGACTTGTATATATTGTCCAGTCGTACGGAAATTTTTGGCATTTTTTTTCATTTTTCTTTTTTTTTTTTCCTTCTTTTTCTTGCGTTTTTTTTTTATATTTCTCTCCGTCGCGCATGATTTTATTTCCGCGAGATTTTTCAGCTTTTTTTTCAACTCGGCATCCTATTCTGCGACACTCGACTTCGGGTCAGCTCGATTAGTAGCGAGGTACTTTCCGGGACATTCGGGGATGTTGGCAGACCGACGGCGATTCGCGGGAAAGGAATGCGAGACGACGGAGGGTCTATACGTTCGCGCTCGGGCAAAGGCCAGATCGTCGTAAATGCAAAATCGGTATGTGGGTGTCGCGTACGTGTGCTCGTTGCATTCGCGCGGATGTACGTGAGCGCGTATATATGGCCGCCTCGCTCGAGCCAAGCCCAAGGGGGTTTACGAACACAATAGTTTGAAATATTCGAGCGCCCTGGCAAGAAGTTGCCCTCGCGCCGGTAATTAACGAGTTAAAGTTCGGCGTCGCGACGCTATCTCGCTCTCCCTGCTTCCTCCTACTCGTGTCTCGCGCCGAGGCGTCCTCGTCGTCCGCTGTAAGACTCCCAGCACCCATTAGCCAAGTGCCACGCTACGGAGAACTCTCCTTTTGGCCGCCAAGAAAACCAAGCGCCGTCACCCCTCTCGCCCTCGTCTTGCAAAATTATATCGCTGCCCTCCGGCTGAGCTTTGGCAGTTGTTTGCTTTTATTTTTGCTATCAAACTGGGTAATGTCACCCCCTGGTTTTCTAAGCTCTCGTTTATTACCGCATATCGCGACGACGTTTTACGCACGTTTAACCGTTAAAAACAAATTTAGCAACCTAAATTATTTTCTCGAAGATAATTGCTTTAGTTTAGCACATCTGTTTCGGCGTATAAACGCGTCCAGAGAGTTAAAAACGTGTGCGCTACGCGAACCGTTTATATTTTACACGTAAGAATAAACGATACGTGATAATGGTGTCTGCATATGCAGCATGTGAATTGTTTGCTTGCACGCAAATTACGTAGACATGTGTAACCTACGTAGATAACGCTCGTTGAGAAGCTGTAGCATCCCCTTTGTTTTCAAACTAAGGCTTTTGCTCAAACAGATTAGACTTAATTCAGAATCGCCTCGCACGGGAATTTAACCATTAAAATACACGCTGCATGTACGACTTGTCGATAAAAATACGTTCTTTTCTTTTTATTAATTTTTTTTCTTTTTTTTTTTTTTCTTTTAACTTCTCTTTGAAGAAGCAAAAATTGAGAAGAGAAAATTCTAACTTTTCCTTCGCGCATGGCAGGTTACGCTGGAAATATTTCCTTATCGCAAAGATTACTTGCTTATATACATATATAACCGACCCTCGAGATAAATCGACGAAGTTGGCCGGTATTAGACAAAGTAACTTGCCAATGGGACACGGGTTTTGAACTAAGCGGAGTGAGAGGGCGGCGGGAGAGGTTGAACGAAGGGAATTCGAGTTGCCCGGCGACAGCTCTCGAGAGTCCCCTGGAAACTGTTTCTCCATGGTGCGGACATTCGTCCGAGAATTCGAGAGAACTTACTCTCTTTCCTTACAGATCATACATACCATTAGACACTACGTTAATATACTTTATCGGCGCGTTATTTTCGCAACGCAAATTATTACGAATGCGATTTTATAAACGTTAATAAATAGTACGAAGAATTAAATTAGTTATACGGTTTACGTAATAATTTTTTATTTTTTTTTTAATTTTTTTTTATTTAAATAAAGGTATTTGATGGTAGAAAATTTAATTGAAAAGAATCCTCGACGCGATAGAATTTTTTTTTAATTTATCACGTGTGATAAAATTTATTCTTAAGGGCTGACATTTAAGGGACTTCCTTTTTCACACTTGGTAGGCAACGGACCAGCTTCCTGGCAGAAATAATGGCGCGCCCGAATCTGGATTAAAACATCATCCCTCCCCCGTCTTAAATGTATGCAGATCGCATACCCTCGCTGTATACACACGCGCGCGTCCACCAGGAACTCGAGTATTTATGTATTCAAATCCCCATGCTCATCGAGTGGGACGTTTGTTGGCTTTTCTAATAGAACCGTTTATTCTTGCATTAGCATATGCACATACCGCTCGGCATCGCATATGCGATACGCCGAGATTCGTTCAAGAGCGTGTGTGCATACACGCGAGTATATATCGATTATCGTTATATTTCGCTTCCGTATTTCCCCCTTTTGAGCATTTTATTACCCTCCCGATCGCTGTACGTTGGATTGAAATTGGTGGATAAGGAATTTTAAGGTCGTTCAAACAACAGTCGAACGCGATCAAAGAATAATTATCAAGAAACAAAGACGGTATTTAAAAAAAAAAAATAATTCTTTATTTCGATCAGTTTTGTTATAAATCATAATTTATAATGTTTGCTCGTGAAAAACGGTATAGCTAATATTGTCGTTTAATCGCATTTAATCAGCAATGACAGGGAATCAGCCATCTCATTTTTTTTTTTTTTTTCCCTCGAATGAAAGCTAGTCAGCGGCAAATATTCGTAGATATCAATCGTTCAGAAGAGTGCGAGCGGTCCTCCGCGCCAGAGAGAAGAGAGGCTCGGGAGAGCAAGGGACAGAGGAAGTGAGAAAGACAGAGAAAGGCGAGAGACACTCGGGTGGTAAACAAACTGTCTGAAACACTCCGGGACGCTCCATTCCATTCGAGAACCCTGCGAGCCCCGTAGGTCCTCTCGACGGGCATTATCTCGGTACATATTTAAGTGCATGACATGAAGACTGCTGCCACCCCCCTTTCCTATTCGCCCCCGTGGCTTCCCACTGCCCCGGTCGGCCCACTCTTCGCCCTTACCGTTCTTCCTCCGGCCACCCCTCGCTTCGCGTCCTTCGCAAAACCTACCCCCGCCGGCCGTGGTACCGTTTCTGCGAGTCCTCGTTTCCCGGCCACCAACGCCGTCGTTACTGCCGTTGCCGTCGCCGCCGCGGTTGCTGTTGCTGTCATATGCAGCCCTAGGGCGGGTCATCAGATACTACAGCTTGAGGATAGCAATGAACGGAATACGCGGGCGAGGCATGCGCGTTGCGTAATCACGTGCACGCGCACACCCGCGGATAAAGCCCTGTGCACGTCATCGGGTAGCCGGCTGTCGTAAAGAGAAATACGTAAGGAAGGGGGGGGGCAGGGGGTGTCGGTATGCCGGCGGAGATGAGAATCTGTGCGCGGCCGTTTCGCGCGAGCGAAATTCTTGCTTCTTGTCGCGAGCGATCGCCTATTTGGTTATTTAAACGATTTATCCCGTCGTTCGTCCTCGTTTTACGGCCGAGCGAAATCGCCGCGTTGTTCGCATACCATTTGAAGTTAATTCGATTCGTTGCATTTGTAATTAACAAAATTAAATTTACGTAAAGTTATATTTCTACGATTCTGGATCGTTTTTTTTTTTTTTTTTTTTTTTTTTATTTTAGGCACGTTAGGTAAAGCGTTCGGTTTTCCGGAAACTTTCCTCGCTTCGGGACATCGAGAGATGTTATCGTTATCGTCAGGCAAATTTGTACGAAATGCCGATCAGAATCAGCGATACGTCGGAAGCGGTCGACTGTATATACGAGATTCGTTGCAAAGAACGGCACGAGTGCGGAGGGCGAGGGAGCTCGCGAGAGAGGGCTCAATACCGATTCAACGATTCCGGGTCGTTTAGCATTCCATCGACAATCTGGACCGTCGACTACCGACAGGAAAGTGAGAGTCTTTCCTGCCTCTCGCCTGCACATCGCTTTTCTCATCCCCTTTCTCCCTCTTTCATCGCTATTATGCTCGTTCTTCGTCAGCTGACTGTTGATCGAGGCTCTATCGCTTTCCATCATTTGCGACCGCATAGCTGGCGCTCCTCGTCTTTTTCTACGCCTCGTCGAACGATCTCCTCCCGCTCTATCCGGGTTCTAAGTTCCTCATCCTCTTGCCGCCCCCTCGCCCGTCGACATTGCGAGCATCGAGAGTGACGTCGAGGGCGCATTGTCCGGATCTTCGCGAAGACCGGAATATCCCGCAGCTACCTCTTGTGTTCCATCTCTGCTCCTCCACTTCCTCGCGAAACTCCCGAGATGACACCGATGAGAAGAAGTCTGTCGAACGTCGATACCAAACAAAGTTTCGAGCTCGCACGACCCTCCTATCTTCAAATCGATTCGGAGCTTCTAATATGTTCGTAGATTTTCTTTTTTTTTTTTTTTTTTAATCTTGAACCATTAAGTTCCAAGAGTCTTGAAGAATTTAAATACACATGGAATATTTATAACCTCGTCTCTGTCGAAAAAATTCAGCTGTGATCAGTTTTGAAATCAGGATCATCTTGATTATCTTTTTTCTTTTTTTTTATGACATACGAATCGATAGAATTTGCTCGCGTCGTTGCTTTACCCTTCGGCACGCAATCGCGACAAGTACTCGAAGATGCCGAGCACGATTATTCCCCACGAACGACTCGCGGTTCTCGACACGCGCGATTAACTCTTTTAATTAGTGACTCGCAATACTGCAAGCATGACTAAGTGGTAGTTACGTATTAAATCGAACATTTCGCTCAATTTACTTATTTCAAACAGACGTTAAAACGAAGGAATTGAAATAACGATGATGTAATCAAATTACGATTATCCCGAAATATTTACCCGAGTGGAAATTTATCTAGCTAATCTGATTTTGCAGCTAATGGTTAGATCGCGCAGATTAAATACATTTTTTAACTAGCTTGGTACTAGTCATAAATTATAAGAAAGTATTTATTATTTTGTGACTATCAAAAAATTAAGTTGTCATTAAAAAAAAAAGAAACAAGATCTGTCCAGTATCGGTCGTCTAGTCACAACTTGTGAGTAAGAGTGTGAGAGAAACAAGTCCAGCGCGTACCGTGTATTAAAACAAATGTCTAGACGTTTTTTCGCCGCGTACTTGTTTACTGTTTTGGTCTGACCGTACGCAACGCTCGCTCGACTGCCGAATTCGCCGGGCAAAAACTGGTTCTTGCTGTCCGCCGCCCGCGCGTCCTCCACCTTACGAATTTCGAGCGCAAGGTGCCGGCCAGATGTAAACACACGCACGTACTCATACTACCGCGGCGGTTCGCAGAAACCGATTAGCCTGGTGAATTCGACAGTCGAGCTTTGCGTAAGATCAACACAACACAACAGTAGACTAGTACGCGGTGAAAAACGTTTAGATATCTAACTTTTCTAGCTCGTTATTTTTGGCTAAGTGCTGGACAGTTTTGCTAGATAGCCACGAGATGAACCACGAATTGGGTAGCTAATTATTAGATAACGATGGGAATGAATTTCCACTCGGGTAATTAATTTTTTATTTATTTTTTTTAAATTTTTTTTTTTTTTTTTTTTTTTGTGAAAATTAACAAGTACGACAACTTGGATCGTATTTTCTCATTCACCGATACGTTGCGATATTTGTCGATTAAATCAATCGTTCGTAATTTACACTATCAGTTTAAAGAAATAAAAATGATTACACGTAAGACAGTTTTCTTTGATATAGAAAGAGCGAAAATTAATAACGCGCGCACTGTGATGTAATATCTAATCCTATTTTTATAATTAATATGTTCCAGGCAAAGGTCTTCGTGATTTTCCCGCCCCTTCCCCGCAATCACCAGCTATCGGGCTCAGGTTAAGCGGCAAAAAAATGCCAGATCCTAGAAGTGATGGGTGACTCCAGCACCGACCAATCACAGCGCTCCATCGATCGCTTGATCGCGAACGATCTACGCGACCCGCTGCGCAGATGAGAACATACCGGCCACGTGGCGAGCAGCGATTTTCGAAGCGGAGCATCATCGGGGCTTCTGCGTGCGTTCTCGCCGATTTATCGGCGTGTACCTAGCCTTGCCTCGTCCTTGGGAGCCCCATAAACCGCAATGTGTTGCAGAGAACACCGCCGCTGGCCATCTCCACCGACATTCGACCGGTTAAATAAAGGTGAATCATTGTATTTATTCCGCCATACTTCGCCTACTTGTAGTCGGACGACGATACGGCTAGCATCGAAGCTGCAATGTTCGCGACTTGATCATTAATATCAGTGTCTTTTTCTGTTTCATGTAGACTGATCGGGAGTGACCACGCCCGTCTTCTTCGTCGCGGCCGAGATTCTCAATCAGTCTCGAGCTAGTGAATTTTGAGAAGGTCGAGGAAGGTAAAGTGCGCGGAAAATATTTCGTATCGCGACTGACTCGTTCGCCGCTTACTACAAGTTATCAGCGTCGTTCATTCCGCCGTCGGGGAATTAAAAAATTCGAGAAAGTGCTCCGGAACGAAACATTACCGACTTGCTTTACTCGCCATCTTCCTCAGCGACGTCCAGCAAATTCCGGCGATCGTCATTATCGGAGAGTGAAATCCGCACCTCGTCCGTCTTTCTCGTCGCGGCCGAGGATCTAATTCCGTTCCGAGCAAATGACTTTTGTGAAACTCGAGAAAGATAAAGTGCGCGGGGAACATTTTGTATCGCGGCCTACTCGTTCGTACGCTCGGCGCAAGCTTTCGGGGTCGTTTATTTCACCGAGAATTGACCGGAAAATCGAAAGGAGACCTTTGGACTTTGTTTTACTTTGCAGTTTATTTCTTGTGCCGAGATCGCGGAATTAACGGGGAGTGGTGGACTATCTCGCGAGTGACCAGTGCGCGGAAGGAGGACCAGTCACGTCCCATCTGAGAGGAGGAGCAGGCCCGGGACGGGCATCTTGCATCAACGGAGCAACTTATAGGTGAATATAATACATTTTTTCAATGAAATCTTTATTAAATAAAACTTTTACCGTTTTTTTTTTATTAATTTTATTAAATAATGTACATGTCTACATTGATATATTTTTTTATGTTACAGTCACCGGCTGAATTTTACACCTCCGTTGATCTTCAGGCAGATCGGTGAGTTGCAAAATTTTTTTTCGTAGTTTTGCATTGGGTTTCTTGACAACACATCGTTGTCCATTCAATTCTAATTATCATAGAAAATATTGTAAATAGTTACTGTCCCCAATTGTAATGACGCGAATTAGAACGTTTCGAAAAATAGCGCACGCGAGGCGTTTGGTTTGTTTTTTAAAAATATGATTAAGAATTTCTATCGACTGCGAATTCGCGGTAGCGTGTTTCGATGCGCCGGTACTAATTAAATATCGAAATATCGCCGATGGTTTCGACCAAGCGCCGATGGCTTTTCACAAAAATAATTAGTCGTTTGTGCAATAAGTTACGGGTGGGAACGTTTAATAAACCAACGGGGGCTCGTTACGCTGGCTGACGGAAAATATCACCGTGACATCGGCACGCGATATAAAATACGGGACGCCAACGTGTGTGTCAGCCTTCTCTTTCTTTATTCCCCTCTTTTTTTTTTTTCTGTCTCGCCTATAACACAATGCCGATACGTTTTTAATGATTCGCGTCACGAAATACCGGTGCCGGTCGCACAATACATCGCGGTCCACGTGTAATCGTGGCTCTATTCCGCGTATAATGCCCAACAGTCACGTCGACGCGACACGGCGCGGCGCGGTCGAAATCGCGGGCGATTCTTTCAGTCCCGTGGCACGTTTAATCGTAATTTCGGTATACCGGCAATTATCGTTCGTCACAAAGTCAAACTGAGGTGCGCCGCCACCCGTAACGAGTCTATCAACCGCCATCGTAGCGCGTGTTAATTCCCGAACACTCTCTGCGTACGAAGTCGACCGCAAAATCTTTTTTTTTTTTTTTTTTTTACAATATCGGAGTTTGATATGATTTTGTATTTGTCAACTGCATGCACGTCGAAACAATATTATCGTCAGCGTTTGCACATCCGCGTGAAGATTTAATGAAACAGGTGAGGCTGATATCTCGTTCGAAATTAAGACGAGGATCCCGTCGTGTTACATATACGCCCGTTCACCTAATTAGATTGCAAATCGCGTCAGGATTTCGGATTGATCGTCTCCCCGCGGATATCCTTAATCGGCGGTTTATATTCTCTCCTCCGCTCTATATTTCGCATAAAATCCATCGTTCCCCTTTCTTCGCGGAGCGATCTTCGCGACGTCGTCGAAAATGTCCTTCCACTTATTCTCACGGCGCCGCGGTTAACGCGCGGTATGCAACGGATGGGCGCGGGTGGCCCGGAGGGGGCCGCCCCGGAGTCGTTTAATTTTGTTTATGCGAGCACTTTGGAAGACGTAAACACGGTATCTCAATTCACCGGCGTAATTTCATCCCGCCCGGCCCGCTGCAGCTGGCTGCGTTACGATTATGGCGTAATCATATCGGATTGTTATTATGGCTGATGGCCATGGGGTCGCCGCCGCGGTAGGGTGAGCAGGCTTATCTTTGAAATACGTTGATAGGACATCCTCTCCGAGGCTCGGTGCGCCAACCTACCCTTCCCTTCGCCGCCCCCTTCCCCCTTCTCGCGGAAGACTTTCGGCTCTCTTTCTCCTCACCGGCTTCCTTCCCGCCGTATTCTCGGCGATCGCGCGTATGCCACGGCTACGCTTTATCGCGGCAGGGGCGCGAGAAATTGCCTATGGATCCTTGCCTCCTCTCCCTCGGCTTTTCGTCGCCTCCGTTTTATCTGAGGTGAATTTTCAATTCGCGCCACGAATTCCCGATTTTCACGCCGGCGTTGTGCGGAACGAGCAGGCATCCGTCGGGAGGTTTAACGATGATACGCTCGGTGAGAACCGGAATAATCAGAATTTTTAGCGCAACTTTCATCGCGCGAGGTCGTAATTTTGTAAAGAACGCGCGTGTCAGGAGACGTTGACTTTCTCGCAATAGTCGGGATTATCGGCGAGGATTATTTCAGATGACGAGATGACTCGTCGTAACCGTCGTAATTGTCTCGTAACAGTGCACTGTAAGCGCGCACAAAACAAACTTCGCCATATGGGCCTACGTTGAAATAGAAGAGGGGAACGGGGAATAAAGGGAGAAGAAAAAAAAAAAGAGGATGCGAAAGAGAGAGAAGTAGAGATCGTCAGTGGTGTATGCTTCTAAAGAGACGCACAGAATCCGTGCCTGGCGAAGCAGGATCGGAACCCGCGATCGAGATACGCCCATGTAATCAAGAGAATTAAGGGGACACCCGGGCCGCCCGCCCCTCCGCCTCTCGGTACACCCCCGAAAACCCGGCGCGCAACGATATGGTAAGCCGTGATTAACTTTTCGTCATTCGCTCCGCGCCCCATTCATTCGCCATTCATTCGCGTCCGCACGGATTACGAGCACGCCCGCGCATACGGTCGCATGTGCGTGTGCGTGGCTCGACGAAATCGCGGATCAGCAGACCGAACGACCGGCGCAACATTGCCTCGTCTCCGCCGTGCACCGATCGTCTCGTCGACCATTAAGCTAACGTTCGCCCAGATCGTCCGAACTTCATCGCGCGATTTCCGAATTTCGCTAATTCTCGTTTGATTTTAATTCGCACCTGGCCCAACCGGTCGCGATATGCGCGAAAGCTAATGTCGCCTTCGCGATCAATTTAACTTTAGTACAACGCTGTAATAATACCGTATTGTTGAGTTTTGATTAAACAAGGCTTGATCTATAACGCGATTTAAATTATAAGACTTATTTGTGCGGTCACTTTTTTGATATCTCCGGATACCCGTAAAGAAAAAAAGAAAAAAAGACGCGCGTAAAAAATCGTCTGCAACGAGCGGACCAACCAATTACTGCGAAAATCTTTCGCGTCGTTACAAGATATCGCGATAAGATCGTGACCCTCGCATCCACTTTAAAGCGCGCCCCATGAGTCACCGCCTTAAAACCACTCGGCGACAAAGGGCGGAAGGGGTTTCCGCCCTCTTCGGTCCAAGATTTAATGCACGTTGGTTATCAGAGTAATCACGGGTCTCACCCCACGTCCTCCCAGCCTCCTGCTGCCGCCACCCCGCCGATTTCCCCGGCGCGCCACGCTCACGGAGCGACCGTTGATTGAAACGTTCTGATTGCGTCCCCCAGGAGGCGGCATGCGGGTGCCACATGGGGGTGATCACCCCCGGGCCGAGCCCCCTCCTGCGGAACGTACCCACTTATTTGGTAGTCTAATGTCTAATACGGACGTCACCGTGACGAGGCCGTTGATGATGTCGACGGCGGCGGAATCGAGAACAATGCGACCCCCAAAGAGTCCGGATTTGCGGCCGAGAAGGTGGGTCCTTTGCGCGCTCTGTTTGCCACGACTTCTAATATTATTTTTACGCGCTAACGTCTTTAGAGAGCAATTACTGCCACTTCACGTCTCTTGTGTTCGCATTTTACCGCAATATTGAATTTCATCTACCGACAAAAGCGAAGTCTACGCGTGGATAGTTGCTTCAAAATGATTAGTCGCTGGCTAAATCGAGAGTAATACGAAAACGAGAAAAATTATCGCGCTTGTTAAAACGTCACCGTAATATGAAGCTGCTTTCGTACAAACACTGAGTGAATGCACTTTTTTATGAGTTACGTGATAAGGGTGTTTTATAGGAAATATACGTACACTTTTTTTTAGTTATTTTATTAGATAATTTTTTTATTATAGGTTCTTGTGTTATCGTGCGTACGCGAAATTTAATAATGGCGTAAAAAAATCGAAAATATATTTGTTTTAGATTTTATACCGATGACTAGTCACTGATTTACGCGAATCTTACCAAATGATATATCGAGACTTATCTCGAGGTCTTGAAGCGTAGATCGGCAGACGCTATCCAAAACTCGTAACGGTAGGACGAGGGGCGGTGAGGGGCTTGAAAACTTTCGAGGGGGTAACTCGATTTCAGAGATTGTTCTATTGGTAGTGAGTGCCAACCGGCAAAGTGAATTGTAAAGTAATTGCATAAGATTAGTAGCGCCAGGCGCGGAAGGCACTCTGTCGGTTACTTCCAGTTCAATGAGTCTCAACGACTTTACTTTGATTCGTTCTTTCTCTCTCGCTCTTTCCTCTCACTCTTTTCTGCTTTCGATACTGCCCTCCTCTCAAAGTTTTCCACCTCTCCCCCTTCTCCCCCCCGTCGTTTCCCCGTCTTCCCGTAGTCTTTTCTCCCCCTCCGCGTTCACTTTGTGTTCCATTTGCGTTTCATCGGGCTAATTTGTTGAGATACCGCTTGCCAATATTTCAGTCCTTTTTACCTCATTGGCTTGAATAAAGGGGAGCGTTTGAACCGCGATCTCGAAGCGGATAATTGCTTTCCTGTTGCTTGTGGCGATACGCCGAGACCTTCCAATAGCTCGCGAAAGTGCGCTTTATCCCTCCCGACATACCGTGATTTTTATAGAAACGGTATGTGAAATAATCGATGAATGGGAACATCCGACTTCATTAGGAATCGTCTGAAAATAATCGCCTCAACGATACCATCTGCGGAAAAAAAAAATATATATTCACGCACGAATTTAACTTTATTTTGCGATTCTCAAACATATACTTATTTTCGCGAGTTTTGATACAATATTTTTATAACAGAAATATATTTTATATTAGTATATGCAAATTCTATCAAATTTAATTAATTATGGTCATTTGTGATTTATGAAATATTGTTAAAAGTTTTTTTTTTCTTTTTTTTTACGGATATATGATAGTAATCGCTGAAAGATACGATATGACAATAAATTAAAATTGGAGAAATAGGTTTATACAAGGGCGCGTAATAATGTGCGCGTATCGGTGTTTCCCAATTATAGATAAGAATTCGGTAAGAAGCACTTTTAGTGCTGCGTTTCCATTCTCCGCGCGAATAATCCCGTCGAATCCCTTCGGAGGGCCCTCGAGCACAAATTAGGTACAATCCATTAAGAAGCGCTTCGTGAATCCTCTCCGTGGCTCCATTTTCGAGTCGATCGTAGAACTTGCGGCGGGGGGGGAGTGGCGGGCGGGCGAGCGACGAACAGCGACGGAGGGCGGAAAAAAAGCCCGAGGTAAGAGAGGTAAGAATCTACGTAGAAATTCGCGCGATTGGAACGCAGCTCTCGTCCTTATTCCGGAGACGTGTACGAGTGGAAATTCGCCGACTGCGAAATGGATTTGCGACAAGGTGACGGCGACGCGAACGAGGAATTCTGATAAGGAGCCGCCGCGTCTTTCTCCGTCTTTCGCCTTTCGCTTGAGAGGGAGCGATACATTCGAAAAGACAGCGGGATAGAGTTGCGAGAAAGAAAAAAAAAAAAAAAACTAGAGTCGAAGGGAGGAAGAAAGAAAGATAGAGAGAAGGAAAGAGAGAGATAGATTTGCGAAAGAGACTCGAGCGGACAATGTCCGAGTAATGGTTGCCTCGGGCTACTTTTATATCCCGGGCGCCCCGTTGAAAGCTAATGTCCGTGATAACGCCTCATTCCCCTGTACTGACCGGCTGCACTATCCCTTAACCCCCTGCATTTCCTCGTAGCCCCCGGCTTGTCTCGCATTCGTTCACGTATCTTGCACCTTCTCGGAGAATGCGCTTCCGCGAGAGAGAATCCTGATGGCAAAGGCAAACGTATTCGGACCACGTTGTCCGCCGGGCGTGCGTATTATGACTAAGAATTTACGAAACCGGAAGGCAGAAATGCGCCTATCAAATATTTTTACGTTGACATGGGGATGAAAACAAATTCGTGAATGTTATTCAGCTATTGCTATTATAAATTCTATTTTTTCGTATAAATTGTTTTCGCTTAGTCTCGTTGGGCTAATTTTGAGGAGCAATTTATTTTCGCGCGTGCCATCACACAATTCATTCGTTAGTCGAATTCTGTCGGTGCGCGTTTCGCCGGTAATTTAAAATGCGGGCCCGTCGTAGCGGCAGAGTACAGATCGTAGACGACAGCAGTGCGATATATTTGTCGTGTCAACAATTTAACGAAAAGTAGGGTGCACTCGACTTAATGCGGCGATTTCGAACAGCGAAACGGCAGGAGCGACAGTGCCTTCCGAGATTCACCCACGAGCCCACCCTTGGCCCACCGTTTCTGAGCTTTCTGGGGTCGTGCGTGGGGTCGGCACGCTTCGGGGGACGGCTAATGAAATATCCGTGCCGGTTTAACCGAGTTACAAGCCCCGCGGGCCACCCCAAAGGCGAAAACGCCAACCCCACGAACGGTACCACCTCTGTCCTCTCGCTACAACAACAAGAAAACATATTGTCTGCGAATATACTCCGCCGGGGATCTCTAATTCGTTGACCCCAGAGTCATAAGAATAAATAGAAAGAAAGTTTAATTTTTGATTTTTTTTAAATATTTTTTTATCATTTGACACATTAATAGATATCTGCTTAAAACAAATCAAATTTTTTATCAAACTTTCGGCAAAACTTAGCTCGCGTGAAAGTTACGAAAAAATAGGCAAAATAATTTTCTTCCTTTTTTTTCCTATTCTATATTGCAATGGAAAAGTTTGCCGACCGATCGAGCGGTTTAATATTTGATCTGCAGTTCAGTTCTGTGGAATAGATACACCCCGGTTATGGGCCGGCACCCAGTGCGGCTTCTCCCACGATCACTTTCACCCTGCATCTAGCTTAGGATCATCACGGGCCTAAAGTCCGCGCGCGCTGTGTAAACCCGCGGTACGCTACATTAACTCGATCCATCATGCAGCAGAAATCGACTTAACTCCCGTACGCAGTGCACGCTGCGCACTCGCCCGCTCGGATTAAGGTGTAATGAACGATTACGTGCGACTTGATGCAATACGGTTTTATCCGAGGACGGTATTATTGATTCGTAACAAATTATTTTAATGTCGAACGAGAGAAAGAGAGAGAGAGGGCAGAACAAAGTTGTCGGAGCGATCAAATACACGTTTTACTGATGACGTAATAATGATTATAATAATTTATATGTTACACTACGTTTTTTTTTTTTTTAATTTTAATTTGAGACATTGAAAATTTAATATCGTCTTGCTCGGTGGAAAGTGTTTGCGATTGTCATTAGGTGCGCGCGTGATCTGCGAACGAGTCAGCTCACCGTGTCGGATCACGCGTTCAATTCGTGCACGAGAAGCTTTATTGAAATTGTTTCAAATTTTTTTACTCGAATGAATAGAAACGATCGCTAAATCAACATCTCACGTTAGGTGTATATATGCATTCGTAAATTAACAGCGAAGTAGCAAGAGCTAACGGTCATTTATCATCATCAGCGGGCAGCGCGACATATACGCGTGTACTTATCCGTACATAGTTGCTTATCAAAGCTGTCTAATACACCCCCGCGCGAGCGAGCGCCAAGTGGACTGTATTAAATTTAAATAAAAATACCGACAACCGTGTTCACAAGCCGTGTCTATAAATCAGAGCGACAGCCAGCCGACCGACCAGCTCCAGGAGAATAATACCCCATATTTATGTTCTTCTCCATAAAAATCCCGTCCACCCGAACACCCCATTTTCGCCCTGGCGGCGCTGTCCGCACGAAGCGCTTTAAATCGGGGGACGAGCTTGCACGCGAAGCGCGAAAACTCGTGGGGGGCTTTCTTTTTAATAAAAAAATAAAAATACAAATAAAAATTTTTATCAATCTTCTTCGGAAATAAAAAGGAAAAGTGGCGTGCGCGCGAGAATTATGGATTTGTCGCTGAAAAAAATAGAAAATATTCGGCGAGTGCTCATCTTCTTGTTTTATCTCTTTCTCGCTTCTTGTCTCTAAATATCGTTCGCTTGATACGGCGTAAATCTCGCTAACGGGAGTCCGAGGAGCGTGGATGTACCGTGACGCGATATATATATCTCGCGTTCTACACGGCGCTTAATTTACGTCGCGACGGACTTGCAGGATGCACGTACGTCGGTATGGACGTACCTTAATCTATCGCCCGGAGCGGTTCAGGGTGTGGCACACCAGGTTGGATTATGTGACCGGGAGCCATAATGAGGACGGCGACAGGATAAATCACTCCTTTCCTACGCCAAGGATAATCATAATCCCGCGCGATCCTGTTCCCGGGAGTCCCGCACGCTTTTTCATCCTTCTTCTCTCTTTCTCTCTGCCGTAGGGACACCGAATTCATTTTTCCTGGCTCTTTTCGTCTCTCGAGAAATTTCTCTGCCGTTTCTCTTTCTCTCTCTCTTTTTCTTTCTTTCTTTTTCCGATTTCTCTTCTTTCTCTTTTCTCTATTGCTTTTTTTTTTTCTACATTCGCCCGCCTCCTCGTTCGTTGTGCGGTAGTCCTCGCTCTGGTATGTTCCGGGAAGATCTCAACAAGCTCTCCGGGAAAAGAAAAAGGAAAAAGAAATAAAAGAAAAAGTAGACCGGAACGGTAGCGACGCATTTTAAACGCAACATTCCGCGTTGTCGCTACCATTAATAAATTATGACGAATACGAGCGGTTTGTATTTTGTAAAGAGCTTGCCCGGAGATAGAAAATTTTAATTTATATATTTTGGTATTTTTACGAAAATGTTGAAAAATTTTTCCCCGATAGGAAAGAAACGGGATAAAAATCTTTTACTTCTCGCATTAATTTTATGCCCAATTGCGCTCAATAGATCTTACATAGTATTCGAATTCACGGCTGGCGTACGCCGCGACGCGGTATAACGCGAATTACGAGGGTAATATCTTTCTTTAAATCCGCGATATGGTGGAGGAACGGGGAGCGAAACTTAAACGAAAAATAATGTCTTTCCGCGTCATTTCCAGGTCTCCTTAAGGCCGCGTTAACGACATATTTTTGCCAGGCGTAACTCGACTTTATTGGACAATTAACATTTACCCCCGCGCCCTGCGGCCGCTGGATCCTTTCACCGCTGTGTTTCCTATATTTTTATCCCACCCATCATAACACGATAAGACTTTTTTAAATCTTGGATCACGTCCACATCGCGCGGAATGAGATATTCCAGAGTAATGAGCACTGATGGCGAGAAAAAGGGGTGGTCGGGATTATAAGAATATTTATAAGACGCCGTTTATTTTGCAGATTTTATTCGTATTAAAATATTTTATTAGTACGACTTTAAACGCAAAGATTAAAGTTAACGCAGTTGATTGCAAACGGTATGATAATTTACTGCCTCTTTATCTCTTTCTCGTGCCGTGTCGCGATACATATTCGTTATCCATGTTTCATGTAACTTTCCTTTCTTATCATTGTGCCGCGTTATGTTAGGCAGACGCAAGCACGCATCCTAGAGATCGGAAGGGAAGGCTTACTCCGTGAATAAACATTCCTTGGCACCCGCGCGTCTTCCGCGTGCTCCTCTCAAAGGAATTTAATGGTTCAGTCGACGACAAGTTTGTCATCCGGCGCATTCAGGTCCGATGGGAACACGCGGTTGCTCCTTTTTACGCGAACACCATCCACCCTCACTGCGTTTACTATACGCGGTTACATTTCTTCCTTTCTTCTGCTCCTCTGAGTTTATCCGCGATGCGAATTCCTTCCTTCGACTTTAACCGCGCGCACTTTTTTTTTTAATCTAACATTCATCGCGATATTCGCTTTTTTTTACGAATTTTTTTTTTTTTTTTTTTAAGAATTTTTTCTTGCTCATTGAAAGAAATTTTAATTAGCATTGTGTATAGTCTAATGGAAGGTAATTTTTTGTTACACGTTACACGTTTTTTGTGTTTTTTATTTTTTAAAATTATTCTCTATTCTTTCTGGTTTTTAATTTATTGTGCTTAATTAGCAGCAGACATGTTAGACGTTCAGACTCGCTCATAAAAAAAAAATTAATATGATTTTTTTCATTATTAAAGCTCAGTGATCAAGAAATTTTATTAAAGCGTTAAGTATTCGTTTTTTTGAATTACATATTTCGATATTTTCTTTAACTTAAGATAATTATGACACGTGATATCTCTGCCATCGGGTTATTTTGGCGGACGTTACTTAGTCTTTCCGAATTTAATGCATTTTCCATGTACAACCATTCGGTGGGTGTTCTCGTATCGGGAACGCCATTTTGGGTTCTCTGTCAATGAGAAGTACACCCTTTCGTCGGCCTTAAGAAGCCCTCGAGTTCCGTCGGGCCACTCGAAACTATTTTCGTATCGTGGTGAAAAGAAATCGATAAAGCTTCCGAAGGGCGACTCGATTGAATAGACAAGAAGGGTGCTTCTATGGGCGAGCATGATTTTTTTTCTAAACTTCCGCCGACCATATTCGCGCGTCTGTACGATCTATCACGTCGTCGCGGCATTACTTTATACGCGTCTAATAGATTTCAATTCGGTAATGACTTCAAGTCCTGGATTTTTCGCTCATGAAGGGAGCGCCGCTTTTTAAACAAAATTTAATTTTTATCATGAACAAACGTTAATTAATTATACTTGAAAAATTAAATAGAATCGTATTAAATTTTATCGATATTCCGTAATGGTCGTCTGATCCGACTTGGAAACCCGTGCGAAAGAGAACACACGGCGTTTAAAGCCCGATCCTTTTTAATTCGATACACACGCGAGAGGCAAGAATCACCCTTCGCAGGGGCCATTTTAAAGGCATCATTCTTGCGCGGCGCGAGAGAACTTTTAGTAGACCAAACATTTCATGTTTCGAGTTACTCATAGTGCGTTCGTCTCACCGCCGAGTCTCTCGATATGCGGGCTCTCGGGGACATATTGTTTTTAATACAAACACCTTGTATTTACGCAAAGCTTTCCCAGCGAAATGATGACGAATGACGGCGAGAAAAATTACGGAAAGGCTGAGCAAAGTTTTATAAAAACGCGATGGAAACTAACGTGATATATTACTACGAAAACAATTCGTCGCATACGCGTGCATTATTAATTATACAGAATTTTTTTATTATTATACATACATATTTATCTTGTTCGATTTTTTTATATTTATTATATATATTCACTCTTATTTAATTCTCCATTCTCGTCCTTTTAGGATCGTCCCTCGTTCCTTTCCAAATGCGGCAATTCCCTCCCGCGGCGCTATTATTTTTCGCATAGCTGGTTTTTTCTTTTTCCCCTTTTTTTTTTTTTTTTTACAACTGGATCGGGAGAAAGAATCGCGCGGAGAATGCGAGGGTCGATCGTACCGAAATACACGGGGGTAGTCGCCGGGGCGACGATTTACCGCGAAATCGGAGCACGTGTTCCTGGCACCAGAAGCCAATGCTGACAACCTCCAATAACTCAAGCAAGCCTCCGAGCTTTGGCTCTCTCTCTCTCGCCTCTCTAAAACGCAAAGACTCGTGGTATACCGCATTGACAGATGTACACACGCCCCCTTGTGTCGTCGGCTATATTAAATATGTGCTCGATTTCGGCACTCGGATTAGTCGTGCTCTTTGACTCCCGGGAAATTAAGAGAGGAAAATGAGAGGGAATAATTGTAGTGACAAACGCGGACGTCGAACCCGCGATTCGAATTTGACATTTCAAAGTATTTCCAAACTTTACCGACGAAGTTTACTTCCGTCGCAATTAATGCTCTTTAATCATTTTTCTTCGCACGGTTTCTTATAATCCATGATTGTTATCCCCTTGTATTTCTGGAAAAAAAAAAAAATAATTAATTAAAAATATGAGGTCCAAGAAATGAGCGAAATTAGCCATCGCACTTTAATTAAAATAAAATTATTCGAGAGTACCTAAATGCAGGTAAGATTTTATAAACGTTTTAAAGTAAGCGTTGAATATTGCGGCACGTAGCGCACCGTTTTCGACGTACGGCGGTAGTATGATTTTTCACGACAGGCGTGGTAGTTAATTGCACTGAGGCACCAACCGATCAAGAAGGGTGCGATCAATTATCCAGCGGTATAACCGCCAACTAATCTGCCTAATCCCGCCGTGTGCAGAGAGAGCGCCCAGCGAAGCGCGGCATAATCGCTCGTCGATCGCAATTACCGGGCTGTGGTTAATAAGGAGATCACCGAGAGAAGGGCGGTTTCCTGGGGCGGGCGAGGGAACGGGGGGAGGGGTCGGTTTCGGGGGGATATACGCGGGCTACGAAGAGGCAACGAGGTAGGGAGTTATGCGCGGAGTTGGACCGGGCCAAACGCGGGCCGGCGAGCACATTCATTCGGCGCCGGTAATCGGCTTACGGATTGCCAATCATCAGTCAAAGAGCTGACGAAAGAGAAGAGAGAGATAGGGAGAAAGAGGGAGAGGCAGGCGAGTTTTTCCTGGCTTCGGTGCTCCTTTCTTGCGCTCCACTTCTTCTCGATCTTTTTCTTTTTTTTCTTTCTTCTTTCTTTCTTTTTTTTTTTTTTTTCCCCTCTTCCGTTTCGAAGCGAAACCTTCTCTTCGCGGTAAACTGCTCGGGGATGGCGGGGAAAGAGGGAAACCGGCAGGTTTCTGTATACGATCTCGATACATCGAACTTTTAGAACATAATTATACCTCGCGGAGTTTCATTGTCAAAATATTTAATATTAAAAAATGTATAGAAGCTGCCGCGTAAAAAAATTTTTATTAAAACAAATAAATTTTATGAAGAATACGCTATTCATAGAATAACAATTAACGTTGGATAAGTGCTTACGGATTATAATGTATAAGCCAGAAAATAGATGCCGGTATCTCTTCGAGTTGTGACATTTCTCGAATAATATGATACTCGTTAGCCGTCGTTATCGTATCTACGATGAGAGGGCCTTTAATTAATTAACACCTAGCCGCAGAGTCTGGTTACACTAATTAGTCGAAGCGCGTCGTAATTAGTGTTCGCCCACCATTTCAGTGATCGATTTCGCGGGAATCAATTATAGAACTCGTCGATCACTCATCAGTGCTCGCTTGTATAATTTTAAACCTCATTGTCTTTCGTCATTCTTGGTATCGCTCGATGTCTTTCTCTTCGTTGGTATCATAAAAAAAAATTTATTTAAATAAAAAGAAAAAAAAAAGAGTAATTCTTTATTTTATTTCGAAAAATAAATGTTGAAAGATTTCGCCAATAATTCCGTTTTGTTAAAATATTTTATTTAATCCAGTTTCGGTAAATAATGCTTTTCCAAACTTCTCATCTGAAAATTCTAAAAAGGTAAATACAAAGGCAAGTCGCGAGAGCAACGACTGTCCTCGTTTTTTTTTTTTTCTTTTTTCTCCCCCCGGGTTAGAGCTGGCTCAGCTTGACCTGCGTCGTCGAAGCGGCAATTTCCGGAGCGGCTGAAATAAAATTCGCCGTCGAAGGAAAAGCCGTGGCCGAAAAGGGCGGACGCACTGATAATTATTGTCGTCCAATTAAGGGTCGCTTGGTAGCTGCGTCGGTGATGTTACTCGATTTTTACGAGAAATCAGCGATTTTCCGCCGTTGCACTGCTCGTGCGCTTTCCTAGGTTTTCGGCCGTCTGCTTCTCGCGCTTGTTCTCCAATTTTCTCCTCTCTTTTTCTCGGGCAGTTTCATCGCTCTTTCCTTGTCGCTTCCACCCTCCTCCGTGCCCGTCTTTGTTCCTTCCTTTGACCGCTCGAGTAGATCCCGAATCAAAAACTCGTCGTTCCGCTCGCACAGATAGTTGTAGTAACGGAGTAAACACTTGTAGATTTGGCGCACGTTGCCAACGAATGGCCAAATAATTGCTGAGTTTCGCGAATCGTGGTGGCTTCTCGGTGGCATTTCTCGCTGAAGCTGCGTTCTTCTACCTTCTGTTCTACAGAGGATGGAACGTCTGATAGTTCGCTTCTCGATTATTCATTTTGAACGAAGCAATTTAACGTTATTAACATTAAAAAAAGAAATTTTTTAATTAATAATTTACTTGCCTCACAATAGCCAATTTGTCTGCGATATTCTACTTATACGGCAGGGAGCGTACTCATTTTTCCATCCGCTTTTACATTCGTTTTTGCCGAATGAGCGACAATCAGTAATTATGGCGTTGATTATATCCATTTGACAGAGTCAGGAGCCAAAAATTCCCATCGAGAGATTTCATTCGCCGGCCGAAACGTTTTGTACACCATGTACGTTTAACCCTGTCTGTCATTCCCGTTCGCACGTGGCGCGATTGAATGTTGGCGTGATTGGCGCCTCGTACGACAGGACTGGACACGCGCGGAATTCCTGATTATTTTACAGCAACACGCTGCCAGCTCGGTTTATTATTTCAGAATTCGCGATACGCTCTTTGTGCGCCATTACGACTCGTCCCGTCGGCGATACCGATACCATCGGCCGGCCGAGTCTTCGGAATAAAAATGAAAAATCTGCACGAGCCACGAGTAAATCGGCGGGCCGTGAGCGCGAACGGATAACGTAATTATGAGAAAAATTATTTTCATGCGCGGCAGCTCGCGGCCGGGGCCGGGATTTAAATGCGCGCGTGTTCGAAATTCGCACGGTGATGAAGCGCCGCGAATCCCGGATGTGTAAACAGCGTCGGGCCACTCTCAAATTCAAATGGCTGATCGATGGCGATGAATTCTATTCGGCTGCAACCTCGCCGCGCTCAGAGACCCTCCCCCTGAAATAGCGTTTCGAAAAATAGGATTCCTCAATTCCGACGATCCCCAATCCCCGATCTCCCGCTATAACGAGGCACGTCAATTTTCGCGATAGCGTTCCCCGCCGCCTATCAATAACCAAGTGAAATACTTTAA